>NC_041224.1:162426423-162426821 GCF_002837175.3 Physeter macrocephalus
GAATGCAGGAGATTTCTGTGCATTAATTTTGTATCCTGCTACTTTACCAAATTCATTGATTAGCTCTAGTAGTTTTCTGGTAGCATCTTTAGGATTCTCTATGTATAGTATCATGTCATCTGAAAACAGTGAAAGCTTTACTTCTTCTTTTCCAATTTGGATTCCTTTTTTTTCTTTTTCTTCTCTGATTGCTGTGGCTAGAACTTCCAAAACTATGTTGAATAATAGTGGTGAGAGTCGGCAACCTTGGCTTTTTCCTCTTCTTAGTGGAAATGGTTTCAGTTTTTCACCACTGAGGATGATGTTGGATGTGGGTTTGTCATATATGGCATTTATTATGTTGAAGAAAGTTCCCTCTATGCCTACTTTCTGCAGGATTTTTATCATAAATGGGTGTT
>NC_041224.1:162427878-162428638 GCF_002837175.3 Physeter macrocephalus
CTTTTAGTTTTATTGATCTTTGCTATCATTTCCTTCATTTCTTTTTCATTTATTTCTGATCTGATCTTTATGATTTCTTTCCTTCTGCTAAATTTGTTTTTTTTTGTTCTTCTTTCTCTAATTGCTTTAGGTGCAAGGTTAGGTTGTTTATTTGAGATGTTTCCTGTTTCTTAAGGTAGGATTGTATTGCTATAAACTTCCCTCTGAGAACTGCTTTTGCTGCATCCCATAGGTTTTGGGTCGTCGTGTCTCCCTTGTCATTTGTTTCTAGGTATTTTTTGATTTCCTCTTTGATTTCTTCAGTGATCACTTCGTTATTAAGTAGTGTATTGTTTAGCCTCCATGTGTTTGTATTTTTTACATATCTTCTCCTGTAATTTATATCTAGTTTCATAGCGCTGTGGTTGGAAAAGATACTTGATGCGATTTCAATTTTCTTAAATTTGCCAAGGCTAGATTTCTGACCCAAGATATGATCTATCCTGGATAACGTTCCATGAACACTTGAGAAAAATGTGTATTCTGTTGTTTTTGAATGGAATGTCCTATAAATATCAATTAAGTCCATCTTGTTTAATGTATCATTTAAAACTTGTGTTTCCTTATTTATTTTCATTTTGGATGATCTGTCCATTGGTGAAAGTGGGGTGTTAAAGTCCCCTACTATGATTGTGTTACTGTCGATTTCCCCTTTTATGGCTGTTAGTATTTGCCTTATGTATTGAGGTGCTCCTATGTTGAGTGCATAAATATTTACAAT
>NC_041224.1:162429018-162455247 GCF_002837175.3 Physeter macrocephalus
TGCTGGGTAGAGTAATCTTGGTTGTAGATTTTTCTCCTTCATCACTTTAAATATGTCCTGCCACTCCCTTCTGGCTTGCAAAGTTTCTGCTGAATGATCAGCTGTTAACCTTATGGGGATTTCCTTGTGTGTTATTTGTTGTTTTTCCCTTGCTGCTTTTAATATGTTTTCTTTGTATTTAATTTTTGATAGTTTGATTAATATGTGTCTTGGCGTGTTTCTCCTTTGATTTATGCTGTGTGGGACTCTCTGTGCTTCTTGGACTTGATTAACTATTTCCTTTCCCATATTAGGGAAGTTTTCAACTATAATCTCTTCAAATATTTTCTCAGTCCCTTTCTTTTTCCCTTCTTCTTCTACGACCCATATAATTCGAATGTTGGTGCATTTAATGTTGTCCCAGAGGTCTCTTAGACTGTCCTCCGTTCTTTTCTTTCTTTTTTCTTTATTCTGCTCTGCAGTAGTTATTTCCACTGTTTTATCTTCAGGTCACTTATCCATTCTTCTGCCTCAGTTATTCTGCTATTGATCCCCTCTAGAGTATTTTTAATTTCATTTATTTTGTTGTTCATTGTTGCTTGCTTCCTCTTTAGTCCTTCTAGGTCCTTTTTAAATGTTTCTTGCATTTTGTCTATTCTATTTCCAAGATTTTGGATCATCTTTGCTATAATTATTCTGAATTCTTTTTCAGGTAGACTGCCTATTTCCTCTTCATTTGTTAGGTTTGGTGGGTTTTTACCTTGCTCCTTCATCTGTTGTGTTTTTCTGTCTTTTTGGTTCAGTGGGTTGAGTAGGTTTCCTGGTTGAGGGGACTAGTGCCTGTGTTCTGGTGCATGAGGCTGGATCTTGTCTTTCGGTGGGCAGGTCCATGTCTGGTTGTGTGTTTTGGGGTGTCTGTAGCCTATAATGATTTTAGGCAGCCTCTCTGCTAATGGATGGTGCTGTGTTCCTGTCTTGCTAGTTGTTTGGCATAGGGTATCCAGCACTGTAGCTTGCTGGTCGTTGAGTGAAGCTGGGTGTTGGTGTTGAGATGGATATCTCTGGGAGATTTTTGCTGTTTGATATTACGTGGAGCTGGGAGGTCTCTTGTGGACCAGTGTCCTGAACTTGTGTCTCCCTCAGAGACACAACCCTGACACCTTGCTGGAGCACCAAGAGCCTTTAATCCACATGGCTCAGAATAAAAGCGAGAAAAAATAAGAAAGAAAGAAAGGAAGAAAGAAAGGAAGGAAGAAAGAAAGAAAGAAAGAAAGAAAGAAAGAAAGAAAGAAAGAAAGAAAGAAAGAAAGGGGATAAAATAAATAAAATAAAGTTATTAAAGTAAAACATAATATTTAAGAAGAAAAATTTTCAAAAGTAAAAAAACAAAAGCAACAACAACAGCAACAACAAAAAATGGGACAGTCAGAACCTTAGGTCAAATGGTGAAAGCAAAGATATACAGACAAAATCTCACACAGAAGCATTCACATACATACTCACAAAAAAGAGGAAAAGGGGAAAAAATAATATATCTTGCTCTCAAAGTCCACCTCCTCAATTTGGGATGATTCGTTGTCTATTCAGGTATTCCACAGATGCAGGGCACATCAAGTTGATTGTGGAGATTTAATCTGCTGCTCCTGTGGCTGCTGGGAGAGATTTCCCTTTCTCCTTTTTTCTTACAGCTCCTGGGTTCAGCTTTGGATTTGGCTCTGCCTCTGCGTGTAGGTCGCCTGAGGGCGTCTGCTCTTCGCTCAGACAGGACTCGGTTAAAGGAGCAGCTGATTCGGGGGCTCTGGCTCACTCAGGCCGGTGGGAGGGAAGGGTTCGGATGCGGGGCGAGCCTGCAGCGGCAGAGGTTGGCATGACGTTGCACCAGCCTGAGGCGCGCCGTGCGTCCTCCCAGGGAAGTTGTCCCTGAATCCCAGGACCCTGGCAGTGGCGGGCTGCACAGGCTCCCGGGAGGGGAGGTGTGGAGAGCGACCTGTGCTCCCACACAGGCTTCTTGGTGGCAGCAGCAGCGGCCTTAGCATCTCATGCCTGTCTCTGGTGTCTGCACTGATAGCCACGGCTCGCGCCTCTTTCTGGAGCTCCTTTAAGCAGCGCACTTAATCCCCTCTCCTTGTGCACCAGGGAGCAAAGAGGGAAGAAAAAGTCTCTTGCCTCTTCGGCAGCTCCAGACTTCTCCCGGACTCCCTCCCGGCTAGCCGTGGTGCACTAACCCCTTCAGACTGTGTTCACGCCTCAAACCCCAGTCCTCTCCCTGCGATCCAACCGAAGCCCGAGCTCCCAGCCCCCGCCCTTCCCGGCGGGTGAGCAGACAAGCCTCTCGGGCTGGTGAGTGCTGGTCAGCACCGATCCTCTGTACGGGAATCTCTCCACTTTGCCCTCTGTACCCCTGTTGCTGCGCTCTCCTCCGAGGCTCTGAAGCTTCCCCTCTCCACCACCCGCAGTCTCCGCCTGCGAAGGGGCTTCTAGTGTGTGGAAACCTTTCCTCCTTCATAGCTCCCTCCCACTGGTGCAGGTCCTGTTCCTATTCTTTTGTCTCTGTTTATTCTTTTTTCTTTTGCCCTACCCAGGTACGTGGGGAGTTTCTTGCCTTTTGGAAGGTCTGAGGTCTTCTGCCAGTTTTCAGTGGGTGTTCTATAGGAGGAGTTCCACGTGTAGATGTATTTCTGATGTATCTGTGGGGAGGAAGGTGATCTCTGCATCTTACTCTTCTGCCATCTTCTGAAAAACCTCCTAGCAATGAGTTTTAACAGATGCATACACCTGTGTAAACCAATCCCCTCTTGAAACCCAGAAAGTTCCCTCATATCCTTTTCCAGCAATTCCCATGCCCATGTCTTCACAGGAAAGAAGACGTTTGTTTTCTTTTAACATAGAATAGTCTAGCCTATTCTAGAATTTTGTATAAATGGTGTCATATAGCAGGTGTTCTTTTGTTTAAGGCTTATTTTACTCAGTGTAATATTTTACAGATTTATCTATGTTCTGTGGATCAGTAATTCATTCCTTTTCAGTAATGAGTAATGAATTTTATTAAATGAATATATTTCAGTTTGTTTATTGTTGTCTTGTTGATGAACACCTACTCTATTTCTAGACTTAGGCTATTATTAGTAAAGCTCCTATGAACATTCTTGTACAACTATTTTGTGGATATATATTTCCTTTTGTGGGGGAGTACCTAGGAGTGAAATTGTTGGATCACAGGGTTAAAATGTATGTAATTTTATAAGAAACTGCCAGAGCCTTTCCCAAAATAGTTTTAACATTTTATTACTCCCACCAAGAAGAGGGCATTCTGAATGCTTTAGATTATTGCCATCATTTGGTGTTATCAGTCTTTTAAAATTTTAGCCTTCTAGTGGGTAATTAGTGGTATCTCATTTTGGTTTTAATTTGTATTTTCCTAATGACTAATGATATGGAGCACTTATTCCTGGGCTTATTGGCCATTTATTTTCTTCCTTGTTGAGGTGTCTGTTTATATATTTTGCCCACTTTCATTTTTCTTTCGATTTAACAAATATTTATTGATTGCCTATCATGACACTGTTAAAATCTAGAGAAAGTGGTGAATTAGTGTTCTTCAGAGAAACAGAAACAGACCATATATATATATGGAAAGAGATTTATTATCAAGGATTGTGTCATGTAATTGTGGAGGGTGAGAAGTCCCATGACCTGCCATCTGCAAGCTGGAAGCCCAGAAAAGCCAGTGGTGTAGTTCCAGTCCAAATCCAAAGGCTTGAGAAACAGAGGAGCCAATGGTTTAAGTCTTAATTCAAGTCTGAAGTCCTGAGAACTAGCGGGTTGATGGTATAAGTCCTGGAGCAAGTCCAAAAGCCCAAGGACCAGGAGCACCAATGTCCAAGCACAAGATAAGATGGAAGTCTCAGTTCAAGCAGATAGAGAAAATTCACCTTTTCTCCTTCTTTTTGTACTATTTGGGTTCTCAATGGATTGACTGAGCTAATTCACATTGGTGAGATCAATCTTCTTTACGCAGTACAGATTCAAAGGCTAATCTCTTGTAGAAACACCCTCACGGATACACCCAGAAATAATATTTTACCAACTATCTGGGAATCTTTGAGCCAGTCAAGTTGATACATAAAATTAATCATCACCAGTGTTTAAAAACAAACAAATGAACAAATTGACATTATCCTTGCTCTCAGAGAGCAGGTGAGCTGGTTGGACAGTCAGAAAATTGAATAGAAAAATCACTGTTGAGTGATATTGGAAGCACATGCATCAATGGAGCACTTGACTTTATCTTGTTGGCAGGAAGCAAGGAAAGTGTTCGAATAGTCTCTCACTGAATGTAATAGGGTAGTAATATTTGCCTATTATTGATGGACAGTGTGCTCATTTTCTGAGGAGGCTATAACAAATCACCACAGACTGAGTGGCTTAAAACAGCAAGAATTTATTCTCACACAGTCTGGAGTCTAGAAATCCAAAATCAAGAGTTCAGCAGGGTCACACTCCCTAGAAAGACTCTAGGGGAAAATCCCTTCTTGCCCATACTCAGCATGAGGTGGTTACCAGCAACCCTTGGTGGTCCTTGGTTTGTAGACACATCACTTTAATCTCTGTCCTCCCTCTTCACATGGCCTTCTTCCCTCTGTGTATCCTCTGTGCCTGTATGCAAATCTCTCTCTCTTTCTCTTATAAAGACACCAGTCCTTGGATTGAAGGCCCACTCTAATCCACGTTGATCTCATCTTAATTACATCTGCAAAGATCCTATTTTCAAATAAGGTCACATTCACAGGCACCATGGGTTTGAACGTATCTTTTTAGGGCACACAATTGAACTCACAACAGATAGGAATGGAAGAGTTAATTAATGGTAAATAGAGAAAATCTTACACTAGGCACCTGGGTATACCAAGTCCTCTGCAGAGACTGCTTCTTTCAAGCTCTGAGGGACTGAATAATTCATTACACCTCACTAGACCTCATATGCCTCATTTGAAAAAAAAAACAAAACTGACATTAGATTTGATCATTTGTAAGGTTATTTCCAAATCTAGACCACAAAACACTGTCTTATCTTGCTCTTACCCTTCTGTCAGCTCTTACTCTCTCTGCGTTACAGCTTGTGTGACCCTCCTGTATGTTCTTATAGCACCCTAAGCATATTGATATTACAGCATCTAACACAGTGTCTTATAATTACTAAATGTACTATGCAAACTTTCTTTTGCAAGAAAAACACTGATGTCATTTTATTCTAGTTCATCAATGTCGCCTTTTATTTTGGATCAGTTTCATTGCCTCTCTCATTTTGTGTATGGGAAATATATTCTAGATTACTGAATTCAGTAAATGCACTTTCTTCACCCTGCTTCTCATTGTTTCATGTCTATCAGTTATCCTCCTGTGCCAGTTTTAACCCCCTGAGGTTAGTATTCTGACTGCTCAATTGAACACCTAATCTAAACAGTCAACTCTCATCATACTTTATTATTCTATTTTGACAGGAGTGGTTTAGTTTTTATTTATAAAAATGCCTCCCAGTAACCTGTAAACGTACTGCAATATATCGTGTGAAAATAACAGCATCTGAGTAATATGAGTGAACGCAATTTCTTGAAAATAATCTCGTGTACATATTGACCAAGAAGATTAATGTGGTTTACATAAATATGCAAAATTACATTGCATATTTAAATTAGTCATGCAAATACCCCTCAACTGTATTCCTGAGAGAAATAAAGAAAATAATTAGAAATTGAGATAAGTGCTAAAGAGGAAGTATATAAAGGGCTAAAGTAGGAATTAGGGATGGGTGGAATACTCAGAGCAAGTGATCAGGAAAGGTCTTGCTGAAGAGGTGACACTAAACTGAGACATGAAAGATGAGTAGGATCTGACTGTGTGCAAAGTGCATGTGGGGTGTGTGTGTGTGTTGAAAAAGTGTCCAGAAGTGTGGGAACATGGCATGCAAAGACCTGGTGTCAGGACAGAGCTTGGCATAATAATAATGTGGTTGGACTAATTTAGTAAAAAAGAAAACTGTACAAAATGAGGTTTTCCATTAAGCAAGGGCCAGATCTGCAGGATTTTTTGTTGTTTTTTATATCATGCAATAATTTGGATTTTTTCCTAGTGTTCTGGGAAGTCATTGAAGGATTCTCAGATGAAACATGACCTGATTTGATTTTCTGGAGAAATGATGGTGGAGTGAGTTGGATCAAAGTGACATATGGAAGGCTGCTGGGATAGCTAGATTGAAAGATGATGTATAACACAAAATGCTGCAAGTACTCAAAAACTAAACATATGAGTATTTTCTGAAAATGGAAGTACAAATTATGCTGTAGATAGGAGCATTGTTTGAGAATTTGTATGAGAAAGACTTGGACTCCTAAATTGCTTTCCTCACTAACCTCAGACTAGTACAGCAGGTCATCTACTTACGAACCTTCAAGTTGTGAACTTTCAAAGATGTAAATGTGCATTCCATCAACATCAGGTGTGAGTGAAGTTGCAGCCTGCCCTCTGTCTCCTAATGCTGATGATCCTTCAGCTCTACCATCTCCCACCTCCTCTCCATCCTTCAGTCAGTAACTCTTCTTGCCTGTTCACTCAATGCCAGCCCTGGTATGCCAGCTGTTGTACTGTACTATTGTACTATTCAAGGTATTGTACTGTAAGATTAAAATGTTTTCTTTATTACTTGTTTGTTTTTTATGTATTATTTGTGTGAAAGGTATCATAAATCTATTACAGTACAGTACTATATAGCCGATTGTGTTAGTTAGGTACCTAGGCTAACTTTGTTGGACTTACAAACAAATTGGATTTACAAACATGCTCTCAGAATAGAACTCATTCATACGTAGGGGACTTACTGTAATTAGATGTCCTTCACCATCACAAGACATTTTAGGGATTTACTCTCTAAAGAAGTTGGTTAACTTGAGAGATTCTCAACTCAAGGACCCAGATAAAGGGGAGGAATCCATATTCATAGAAGGATATAATGTGAAAGTCTACAAACAAAAATGATAGCTCTAAGTTTCTTCTTACTGAGCTCCAAGGACATGGCAGCAAGATTTACACTGAAGGAGACTGAAGAATTCTTCTGAGTAAACCAATAACTTCAAGACAAAGAGCCTTCAGATACTGGCAACTGGAGGCCCAAGAAGAGTCCAGCCAGATCATCTTCACTGATCCAGTACATGTGCCTTCCTAAGAGATTTTAATTGCGTCACTTTTAAATGTGACAGACATCAAATGATTACCAAATACTTGAGGAAGATCTCAAATGTTAAATACTAAGAGTGAAGCAGAAATTATGTCAAAAGCAGTACAAGATCTATACAGACATAAGAAAAATGATTCATTAAACAGTGTTGGATTGCTATGGAAAATCCAAACAATCAACGAGGAAAAACAAGTCCTTGAAAAATAAAAATAAGACAGCAGATATAAAAAATAAAATAGAAAAGTGGGAATAGTATTACAGTTTAATAAAAGTTATGGAAGAACAGAAAGAAAAATATGATAACAAGAAAAGATATGATAAACTGTCTTCTCAGTCCAGAGACTTAGCATTTGAAATATGGCTGTATCTGAACAAATTAAAAGAAAAGGAGATAATCATTAAACAATTGAAGCAAACTTCCAACAACTGAAGTTCACGATGCTCCAAATTGAGAGCACCAATGAGCAGAGTGACCCAATGTCATGGTTTACCTGAAACTGGAGGGTTCTCAGAATGTGGGACTTTCGGTTTTAAAATCATGACAGTTCCAGGCATATTGGGAAGCATTGGTCACCTTACTCACCAAATGTCAGTGTAATAGATAAAAAGACCCATTCCAAGTCATATACCATCACGAAACTTTTGGGACAAAATGATGATCTTACATAAAATCAGAAAGAGGAAAAGCCTCAAATACAAAAGAGACAGAATCAAAAAAGTATCAAACTGCTCAATAGCCCACTGGAAGTTAGAAGATAATGGTGCAAAGGTATCAAAATTCTGAGGAGAAATATTTTCCAACCCAGAATTCTATAGCTAGAGACACTGTCATCATGCATGATCTCAAAAATTTTCCCTCATTTACACAGTTTTTCCAGAAATCTACTGTGGATATACTCCACTAAGATAAAGGAGTAAGCTAAGAAAGTAAAAGTCATGGTATCTGCAAAACTAGGGATCTCACATGCAGAAAAAGGAAAAAGAATTTCCAAGGTGATGGCAAAGAAATATCCCCAGATGACATCCTTTCAGCAACCATAATAGAGAATGAACATCTCCAGAAAGGAGAGCACTAAGACAAAAGTGCTTAAAATTAATGAGAGAAAATTTTACTTATGACAGTACATTAAGGATGAGTCTAGAGAGAACAATCGCAAATAAAAAGTTTAACAAAAAAATTTTTTAAAAATGAAAACATACACTGCATGAATTACTTATGAATATTTACCCAGCCATAATCATATATGCAGGGTGTAGTGTTTCAACTAAAAATTACAGTGTAACTTTATCAAGTGGAAAGGAAAGAAGTAATTCGTGTGTATAGGTATACGGAGGCAATATAAAAACTTATGGGAGTATCAGCTTTCTTAATAGGAAGTCAATAGATTTTTCTTAAACTGAAAAAGTCAGGCAAAAATTATTTTAAACATATTATTTAGAAATTAGGATACTAATACTAGGGGAAAGGAAGTTTGGAAGAGTTGAAAGCCATTGTTTCTAGAAAAATGGGAATTGGGTATGGGGAAAAGTAGTTTAGGAGCTAGTTTACATAAACTTTGTAAAACTATTTGGCATGTGTTACTTTGGTAACAATGATAACAATGCAGAACAATCTGTGGGAGAGAAAGATAATCAAGAGTGGTGGTGGGTATGCCTGCTGAGAAGTTGAGTAAGATGAGGACAAAGAATTGTTCACTGAATGTGGCAACAAAGAAGTTGTTGGAGATCTTAACAAGACAGTAGTAACTGGAGAGGTGCAGCCTGAAGCCAGAGGGTACTGGGTTGATGAACAGTTGTAAAATTAGGACAAGAAAGGAAAGGTCACAAAGACTAGAACTAAACAGTCATTCTAGATCCAATGTGTTTTAACAATGAATACCTATAAATCTCTTCTGTTAATTCTGGTTCAGTCAGGTTTGAAGGAAACAGGTGGCGTATTTAAAAGGGTTCATTGAAAGGAATGTTTTGAAGGGGTGCTTTATAAGAATGTAGAGAGGTTAAGAAAACCTCACGTGAGATGGTGACACATCCTGGGTTTATAAAGTGAAGGAAGCCATTGCCACTCTTAATCCAAAAGAGACAAAAGAAAAGAGTGGTTACTGAAGTCCAGCAAGACCTGTGACTATCGCAGTGAGCTTCCCATCTGGGGTCATGGCCTTTTATAGCACCTGCCACACAGTAGCTTTGCAGAGAAGAATCTGAGGGAATACAGTCCCCAATATCTCCATCTTTGTCCAATCTCCTACCACACCTGCCATGATGAAGCCCAATCAGAAACCAAAAGGCAAAGCATAGTGAGTGGTGCAAGCCATAGATAATGGATGTGTCCTTGGGAACAAAGTAGGTCAATAGAGTTTGAAAAGTGTATTTGGAAAGGCAAACAGCAACTATCCAGCACAATACCATGAATTTAAATGAGCTATTGTCATCATCAATTTTTTTTTTGTCTTTTAAGTCTTCTCATTGTTAGTTGACTTTATCATGTACTCTTTTATAACTATTTTATAATTATAACTTTGGTTTACTAATTTTTTGCTTCACTAATGATTCCCAGTGGATTCTCTGGCCTACATTTCTTCATGATTATTTTGCTTCATGTCCTGCAACAAACTGCCTGGTCTTTACTGTTTCCCACTTCAATTTCCTAAGTAGACGAATCTCCTTGAACCAGGTGTTTTCTGTTTAGATAAAGCTATATCTGGCTTCTTAAGTCTTTCCTTCAAAAAGGAGTCAAGAATAACAAGGCTGCCTCAGAAAGGACGAGATGATTCAGAATTAGCATGTATAAGACTATAAATTTACTTTTGTAAGGAGCTTTTGCATGCATCGACTATTGTATATGAATGAAACATATGAAAACATGTTAGATGACTTGTCTAAAGTCACTTAGCAAAATTCTAGGAGAACCAGAAGAGATAGGAAACCAAGTTCTATTTGGTAAAATTTACAATGTTACAGCCTAGAGGAGTAAATTTGAAAAGAATATTATGTTATAGATGTGAAGATAGGGTTATACATAGGGATGATAAGGAAATAAAATATTTACCCAGGAATTATGATCTTTGGTGGGAAAAGGGAGGGAAGAAGAGAGGAGAGAAAGTGGTAGAAACTTACAAGGTGAAGGAATTAAGGAATTTAACATTTGCAATGGAACATAGTACAATAATTTTTTTAAAAGATAATTCTCTCATTCTTTTTTCCTTCTAAATCTTTGAGAAATTTAGGCCAATCTTGGACAAAAACTTGAGGATACAGTGTAAAATTGAAGCTGTAAGATACAGTATGTCCCTAGAATTGACGTCCCCCAGCTCATGCACAGCCTTATCAATACAAAGACCAGTTGGTGCAGATGGAGTTGGTGAGGAAAGGGGGTGGTTTAGGAGGGAAATGGGAAACAGCAAAAGAGGAAGAACCAGGACTGTTCAATTCATGTCCTGGGAGAAGATAGGCCAGGTGAAGAGTTAAAGGATTAGAACTTGGAGCCCTCTGTGGCTCATGAAAAAGGTACTGTGAGGTGAGACTGGGAGTTAAGACATGAGAAGGACTGAGGGAGAAGGGGCAGAAAAGACAGTGAGGGAGAAGAAATAGCACACAGGGCAGTGTGGGATTGAAAAACCTCAGGTAATGTGTGCTTAAAAAAAAATCTAGAAGTCTCTATGTATATTCTGTACACAGAGCTGGGTCTTATGTCTGGACTTAAAAGATAGAAGCTAACCTCAGCAAATGTAAGTTGTTGTACTAGATCTTTTGATTAATCTGTGCTCACTGTGACTGATGCAGAAGTCAAAGAGTGATTCTGTCTCAAGTGTTTCACCAGAGATGAAACTGAGATAGGGTAGATGGAATAAAAGGTATTCTTATCTAGTTGGCGTTGTGTAATGATTTCACCTTGTTTTTAATCCATTCTTTTCTGACACAAGGAATATTCCTTCTCCTTCTTTTTCTTGTTTTTTCTTGTTCTTGCTTTTCTCTTACTTCCTCTTCCTCCTCCGTCTCCTTCTGAACTGTCTCATCTGTTGTAAGGCTGTAAAGAGCATACTGCGAAGTAATCCCTCATCTTGAGTCATTGTCTGACTCATAGAAAATGCTTAGTCAGTCCTCTCCCTCCCACCCCAGTCATTTCATGTAATAAAACCATTCACTATTTGAAATGAGGCATTTGTGAACTGAAGGTCAATGATTGGGAAAAAAGCTATCAAGAGAATAAACATATTTCCAGGCCAGTGGTTAGACTCCAGGTAGGCTGGGAACACAGAAGAATATCTATCATCTGGCTTTAGAAAATATTATTACTGAGGGACTTATGTGGTCTGATCACAAATATATTTAGTCTAGAAGGAGTGGAGATGAAAAAGCAAAAGATAAAAATTTCTGTATAATTACACCTTGGAGTCCATTATTTCCCTCATGTCCCAGCTGAATCCCTTCATATGTTTTAGAAGCTGAATCTTAACTGAGAAATACTGAATTGTGTCAATGATGGGCACAACTTTCTTTTTCTTTTAGCCAAATAACCTTCATGGGTCAGGTTTAGTACAGTAAAATATTCTAGTCATTTTTACATGCAAATATAGTGAAAAGCCAAAAGGCCTCCAGAATAATCCAAATGAGTAGCCCTAACTTGTCATTTAAGCCAAGACAGATCAGTTAATTTGACCTCAGTTTCCTCATCAATTAAAAAAGAGCTATGAGATCCCTTTATATTCTTAGATTTTATTAGTTTCATTTAAACACTGGGCATTTCTGAGGTTGGTTTTCATTGTTTGGTTTGGTTTGGTTTTCATTGGTGAAGGCAGAGAAAATTATGAAGATTATGAAAATATATGCATTTGTATTCTCCAAAATACTCAGATTCCTGGTGGGCCCTCAAAAAAAATGTACTCAAATAGTCTACATTTAGTTGTGCACTGATATTTGACCTAACACTTGCCTATTAAGGCAAGAAAGCCCATGTTTCAGGATAGTGTTTTCTGGTGCTTTACTTTTTTTTCCATGTAGAGTTATGTGTTTCGATTCTTAACTTGCAAATTTAACTGCTATTTCAAAAATCAAAGAAAAAATAAAAGCAGGCTGTATAGTGAGATGGACACTGATTTTTAAAACATGACAACCAATGAAATGATGAAGCTATTTGGCCTCGCCTTGAGGCCTCTGCCATCAGCTGGTTTACAAGTTGGTCTCAAATTCTAAAGATGTAAGAAATGATTTCTTTTTTTTCCCTATGAAGGGGAAAGTTTGCTGCCAGTGGTATTTCTCAGAGTACATCCATCTTATGTTTCTGAGAAGCAATTTTTTTTTGTTTTATTCTCTCCTCTGGGATCCAGTTCCATGAGAGGAAAAGCAGACCTGATGGGAATGAACAGCAGGCTTTTTATGGGCTGTAATTGATGAAAGAATGAAATGCATTAACAAATTGAGAATAGAAAATTTGAGCCCAGGATCCCATTAGAAATCTCTTCTACTTTCTAGATATTTTTAAAGATTTCCAAAATGCTTTTGGTTGGTCCTCTCACTGCTTTCCATCTGTTCATTTTCTTACTAGCTTCCCATTTCCCATGAAACAATGAATATTCCCATAAAACCAAGCAGATAATGTATTTTCAGATAGATTAGAAAGAATGAAAGGGAAGTGACTTCTTAATTAGGTAATCATCCATCACCTCACACGACCAAGGATTTACCATTAACTACTTCCAATACCAGGATAGGGTGAAAAGTGGAACACAATGCAGTATCACTGGGTTTCCCTGAAGCATAACTCTTTGTCTTGAAGAAACATCTATGGTCTTCAATATGCTCTGGAATAATCAGCTGTTGTACTTTGGGGGAGAGCAGGATTATGGATACTACTATGGAACTTGATAGTTTACAAAATATTTTGCATGCTTTATTGAATTCAATTCTCATGTTGACCCTAGAAAATAGCTGGTATCTGTCCATTTTGCAGATAAAGAAATTATGGCAGGAAGATTTAGGAGAACTCTCCAAGGCTATACTACCAGAGAGCATGCAAACTCAGCAAAGTTCTCTCCATCAGAGGAAGAGGATGTTATGACTCTCAGACTCTGGGGAGGAGAAAAGTCAACTTGTCCCTTGGAGTTCAAAAGCATGTGCCTAGGCAACCTGTACTTGTACTCTTCCAGAAGGGGCTGCTCAGAGGGTGTATTTTATTAATTGGCATTTTAATCTTATCTCTGCTTTGTTTCCAGGGGTGGCTCTGATTCCTAGGAGTCTCATTGCTGGAAGTTCAGCCAGGAGAGTTAACACTATTTGTATGCACTTGTTTTGTGAATATTTTGCAGCTCAAATTGGGAATAAGTATTGTCTAGCCTATACTTTCAATGTTCATGGGAGGTTGGATGTACGGAGATCTGTGCCACATTCTGAGTGTGAAGCTTAAATAAATAAGAACATTGTGAAGAAAGGACTGAGTCTCATTAGAGCTCAAATTTAAAACCACAATTATGTCGACTATATATATGGGACTTTACTTTTCTAGTTTCAAATTCTTCACTTAGAACAATATGGCAATACAAACCTGTGGAATATCAGTTCCTGTCTTAAAACTCAGCTTACCTTGTACCTTTGAGAGGAGCAAAATTTGTTACCCCAAAATGTGTCTCTATGGCATGAGGGTTTATTTAGGCTGATTATTTTTAAGGTCCGAAATAGGAAAAACCTTTGACCTTTCCCCTAACTGCCTAAAATAATTTAAATAAAGTTCCCAGAATAGAACTATCACAGAGATATCTGCAAAGAATGCAAAGAATCTGCAAAGAATATCACAGAGATATCTGCAAAGAATCAGTGTCTGGGGGAAACTCAGGCAAGGGCTAGATATGAGTCCTCTTTATATCCCATTGTCTATACATGGCCCAGCGAACATTTGTTTACTAACCATTTGAAATCCCAAACCACTACCCCCAACATCCTCTTTTATTTATGAAGATGGTATTTAAAGTGAGAGCTTTGGCCATTTTGGTGAGTTACTCAGTTTTCCTGGGTCTCTCTCACGTATACATGTTATCAAATTTTTGTTTGATTTTCTCCTGTTAATCTGTCTCATGTCAATTTAATTCTTAGACCAGCCAGAAGAACCTAGAAGGGTAGAGGAAAATTTCTTCCTCCTCAGGACTTGTTTTCTTAAAACCCTTTCTAAGTACCCTATAGCCATTCAGTGGTGACTACTCCCTCTGTGGTATCACCAATATTCCACTCATATATGTATCATACATTTGTAAGAGTTAATATTTATCACCATAGATAGCATGATTACCATCCTCTCTATGGCAATTGAGATTCAGAAAAGTTGAGTGATTTGCCCAATGCCATATAGCTCATTGTGTAAGGGTCAAGACTTAAACTCAGCACTGACTGATTCCAAAGTCACTACTTTTAACTATATTCAAGTCTACACTAAGATTTCCTACATATATTTTAAAGTAATATTTATTAGTTTAAAATTTTAACTCTCAGCTTGCTGTTGGTTACAATTTTTAAAAAAATATATCAATGAAAAAACTATCTCAAAATTGTAGAAAAATTATATAGTAAATCTGAAAGTACCTAACAAAAGCACTTAATAAATATATCTGATGAAGTAGATCTGAAAATATTTACCAAAAGCGTGATACAAAAGGAGAGTACTGCTACTTTATTGAGCAGCCATGGAGGGCTGTGATATCCTAGGAAAGACATGGCTTTTCTCTATCTTTTGGTGTAGCCACATTGCAGTGGGGACAGAGTCTGGAAACGCTACCTAATTTTATCTGCGTGGGCAGTTAATCGTTGATTCAGTGATCAATCACATGTGACTAATTACTCACATGAACTGTATCATTTAACCTCAGGCAGCTCACTTAATCTCTCTACACTTCATTTGCCTCATCTTCGAAAAGAGAGAGTAAACTAGATCCTTTCAAAGGCAGTGGTTCTCAAACACTAGTGCACATTAGAATAATACCACAAGTTTTGAAAAAGATCCTAGTGTCTAGGCAATACCCCATAATAAATAAATCTGAATTTCTGGGTGTGGAATCCAGGTATCAATACTTTTTAAATCTCCCCAGGAAATTTCAATATGCAGCCAAATTTGAGAACCAGTGTTCCAAAGTCAAACCTAAGGAGCTTAGGTGTGTAGTGTAAGTCCTGATGGTTGGTTTTCTTTCTTTTTTTTTTCCTTTTTTTGTAATACAAATGTTTGACTTAAGCTTTAATTTCCAACCATTTAAAAAAGGCATTCACTTAAAGGTGGCTATCTCACATAAATGCATAGCCAGCCACAGGACTGAACCTCCCTACCCCGCAGCCTCCCTCCTAGGCTCCTTTGGTTTAGAGATCTTGGCTGATTGTAATAACTGACCATTTGGGCCATTTGTTTTTTCTCTTCCCTTGCTTTATATTCCTGCTCTTATGTTTTAAATTCACCACTAAAGAGTGAGTTCTCAAAACCCTAGGTTCCCACCCTTGACCCCAATAAAAACTAAACCCCAGAAGCTCTCTCTTGCTTTCTCCCTCCCTGTCTCTTTCTCTCTCTCTCTCTCTCTCTCTCAATTTCTGTCTCACGCCCCACCGCCACCAACCTCATTGTGTGGCAGTAGGTGTGCCATGTGCTTTCCAGGACCTGTGAATAGTAAACCTTTTTTTTTTTCAAAAGTCCTTTGATGGTTATTGCTGAGGGTGTCTTGCTATCATAACAAGAACCACAAGAGTCAGTCCAGCCCAAAACTGGTTATCAGTAGGCTGAGACCAGCACAAAACAAGGTGTTCAGTTGGCCTTCTGTATCTATGGGTTTTGTATCTGCAGATTCAACCGACTGTGGTTTGAAAATATTAAAAAAGAAAAATTTAAGAAAGTTCCAAGAAGCAAAAATTGAATTTTCTATGCCCAGGCAAATATTTACATAGTGCTTACATTGAATTTACAACTATGTACCTAACATTTACATTGCATTAGATATTATAAGTAATATACAGATGATTTAAAGTATACAGGAGGATGTGCATAGGTTACATGCAAATATTATACCATTTTATATAATGGACTTGAGCATCTGCAGATCTTGGACTGGTGGAGGAGGGTCCTGGAACCAATCCCCCTTGGATACCAAGGAATGATTGTATATGTATCAGTTCAAACTGAGGTAGTTAACAGAATACCATAAAGTATTACCCAAATCGTGGTAGTGATTTTGGCAATGAAAGATGCACCAAAGATATGATGAAATAAGAATGAACATGCATGGAAATCTCTCCATCCCTATTTCTTTACTGATAGTTATAAGAAAGTTAGCATGCTAGGTTGCTGAACACTGTGGGATTACATTCAGTGTGACCCATGGCAAGAGGGTGGAACTGGATTTGAATTTTAATTCTGCTACTTACTGGTTTTGTTATCTTAGGGCAGCCACTTAAACTCAAAAAAGCTCAAAAAGAGAAAAATAAAGAAGAAATTAGAGTGCTTGTATTTCATAAGTGCCATCTATGGTAAAGTTATGTGCCATGGAAAACTTTTGTAGAGGACCCACACTCAGGGAAGGCTTCAGGGTGGAAGAAACGGCAGAGCTAAATCCTGAAGCGTAAGTGGTATTTATTAACTCAGGGGAGACATGGAGAAAGGATGACCTTGACAAAGGGCCTGACAGGTGTTTCCACTTAGAAGCTACCAAGAACATGACATGTTTATGAGGGAATAGATTTTAGAGTGTGCTGAGTGAGAGAGAGAACAGTGTCGAGCAGAAATAAATGAAGCTGGGGGTGAGAGAGAGTCATGGCATTCACCAGCTTTGAATTGATTATAACGCTAATCAGGAATCTCTGAAAACTTCCAAGCCAAAGAATGGCCTGATAAGGTATACATTTCAGGAAGATCCCTCTGACCGCAGTGTAGGAAATGGAGCAAAGATAGGGAAGACAAACAGAAGGCCAAGCTGCGGAAGGGTTCCAGGAAAAGGACAATGGTCATCTCGAGTAATGAAGTAGAGGTGGATTTATGAAATATTTAGATTAGAATCAACAGGTCTCAGTGATGAATTGGCAGAAGGGCCTGACAGAGAGAAAGAAGTCAAAACAGAGAAATTAGGTGAATGGCAGTAATAATAGGAATGCAGGAGGAGGAAGGCGTCTGAGGGTAAATATGACTTATATTTTGTAGATGTTAAATCTTTGAGTTATCCAAGTAGACATGTTTAGAGCTCAGCTGGCCTGATTTGGAAGTTATTAACACATTTGTGAAGTTTGAACCCATAGAATGATGAGCAATACTAGGAAGGTTAGAATGAGAAGAGAATCAGAGAGGACCTCCAGAGGAGGAAAGAAAAGTAAAGAACATAAAGCCATAAAGAACAGCTACAAGTCAGGAGAAGTCACTTAATGGATTATCAGGGATATACTTCTGTTTCCTTAATTACAAAAAATGAAGTTAAAACCATAGGTCTCCAAGAGTTGTTGAAGAATAAATGAATAAGGTGAGTGTGCCTACCTCCAGCTGGAGCTCTAGAGGAGCTAAATGTTCTTACACCTATCATCATAGATCTTTCATTTAATCCCTTGCCCTGCTCTCCCTCAGCTCTTTTAAAATATAGGCTAGGCAATAAAAATGAAGTTCAGATTTTGTATTTAGCAACCTGCCCCTGTGGCTTCAAATACTATGGCACTGACAGCCTAAGCTAAGGTTAAAAAGTCAACCCAGATCCTGTTAGTCATTAATGGCTTGAATCTGCCTAGGGAGCTGGTCATTAGGAAGATCATGATTTAACTTGCACAATGGAACCAATTAAATCTGGACACCATCCACAGATTCATATCCCCAGTCTCTTCTCTGCCTTCCAGTGCAGTTTATTTCTTGTTCCTAGAATACTAATCGTGTATTTTTCAGTTCTGCCTTCTCTTGTGGCTGGTGATCATTTGGCCCCTATGAAGTAGAGAATATTTTCAAAGTATCAGGTTCCTTTCTTGGCCTTATCTAAGAGTATCCTGAGGCATTTAGGACAGTTTCATTTAAAAAAATGGTGATAGACTAAAATATTAGTTGCCATATTCAAATTCTGCAACTCTGATGCCTTGATTTCCAATACACTTGTATAAACATCCTTTATCTTGCTCACGGGCACAAAGTCTGATAATTCAGCAAGGCATGTCAAATACTAGGAACTAAGTTTTCACAGTTTGTCCATCATTGAGATGCTTTGAGGTAAAAAGAGCAAGATCCACTAAGTTCATGAGAAGAATTCAGGTTCTTGCTGACATAACAGTCATGTAAATTTCTCATATCAAGAGTTCAGATATGCTTTTGTGATCCACAATTTAGCAAAGGACCCTTGCTCCATTATTTATATGTACTTTGTCTCTTCTCTTCTCTTCTCTTCTCTTCTCTGCTCTTCTCTGCTCTTCTCTTCTCCCTGGATATCATATCATATCACCTATAACTACTATCATATATCTTGTTCATTTTTATCTACATTTCTCTGAATAGTTTCCTGCACACTGAGTTTACTTTTCTTACTTCTCTGCAATCCACAGCTTGCCATCTGGTCCTTGTCTTTGCACTGAAACTCTTCTCATTGAGATCATCATGGCATCTGAATTCTCAATCCCAGGAGCTCAAGTCATTATCTTCCTGGACCTGTGTTGTGCCTTAGCCTGTGTTCACCATTCCCTCTCTGCTGTAAATTCTCTCAGATCTCATAATACCACTCTGATCCCTGCTTATTTCTGAATATCCCTTCCTCTCCCGATTTAGACAAACATCCCACTCCATTCTGTTAACAGCCCAGTACTTTCCTCCTGCTCTGGAGTTCTAATGCGCCTACATCATAATTAACAATGATACGTAAAATCTCAAATTTAAATACCAAGTTAAGACATCTGCCATGGATTTAGACTCCTATCATGCTACCTGTAAGACATATGTACTTTGTATAATACAGCAACACATCTTCACATCCTCAAATATGGTTTTCTTTTAAATGTGGTGAGTTTGTTGTTTTATTGAATACTCCTCATTCCACCTCACCAGTCAGGCTGTGTTATTCAACTTTTGATGGTCTCTTTTACCTTTGCTCTTAATGTCAAGAAATGTCTCAAAAATTAGTAAACAAAATATTTTAAACATAATTTTGCCCCTTCCTCCTCTGTGACTCACTAGTTTCCTTCATACATCAGATCTTTAAAATCATCATTTTATCACTCTTTCATGGGACTGTGAGTTCCCTTTGTGGCTGCGGCTCATCAATGACTTTTTGAATTTTTTCATTTCTTGAGATGGTGACATTGTAACCCCATTAGCAGACTGGGCATTCCTAGGGACAATGCAGTGTGGAATGGAAGAATGAAAGCATTAGAAATGACCAAAGATGAATTTCAATCTGGCTATGCCACTATCAGCATCTTGACATTCAATAAATTGCTTAGTAAAAATTGAAGATGTTGTAAAGAACATGAGATATATTTGTAAAATGTTTAGCAGTGTGCTTAGATGGATAACTGGTAATTACTGAGATTTTTCTGTTTGTTTGTTTTTGTTATTACATTTTAGGTCCATGTCCTGGTTAGTAAAACTAGATTTTTACTGATTTTCTATACACTGATATTGTCCTTGTTTAAAAATTGAGTGTGTCTATGTGTGTGTGTTTTTTGTATATGCGTGGGTGGGGAGAGGTTGGGAGTATCATGGTAAGACCATGGTCTCTATCTGTGCAACAAATAAAAGTTAATGCTGAGATTGGGACTAAGCATGGCCTGCTTCATTGCTAGTTCTAACAAATGAGCAGATACCTGCATTGAAACAGCCTGGTCATCGTGTTTCCACATCACCGAATACCCTGCATAACAGGGTAAATTGAGGGACATGTGAATTCATGCCTGTTAATATATTTGTGGAGATGCAAATTTTGAATCTAATTATTTGCATCTTGCCTGTCTTTGGCTTTAAACTGGGGGTGAATGTTCAAAAGTTTTTCTTTCTCTCTGTCAGTTTCTGTGATGATGTGCCAACACGAAACAAACTGTGAATGGCCCATTACCAACAAAGAGAGCAGGACTGCAAATATAAAAGGTATGTGTCTTCAAGACTTAGGCTTACTTTTAGGCAGAATATAAAATATTTAGGTTATAAATTTTAACAATGATAACTCACAGGCTATGTTTGCTGGGTGACACTTGAAGAAGGAGAGTGATTTGGGAGCCATGCTGCTCTATAAGCTCTCTGCTTGTGATAGCATAAGACAATCAAAATAAAATTCCTTGTCAATCCCAACAAATCCCCAGAACACGGCAGCAACACTGAAACTGGGCTTCCCTGATTCACTGCAGAGAAGAATGGAGCCCTTATGACAACCTTATTATTCAATTAGCTCAGCTTTTATTTTTAAGGTCTATTACAATTTTCATTTTATTATTGAGCACTAAAATATAGAAATAAGTTGAATATGTGGAAATTAAATGTCTACCTAAACATGTTCTACTCTGAAGTAAGCAGTTTGTAGCTAAACTCTTTCACCAGGACACGAGCAAAAGCATCCCCAGCCATTTGAAATAACTTTTCTGTCTTCCTCCTTGCCTGTCTTCTGTCTTCTCTGACACAGCTCTCTCGACTACTGAAGTTGTGAATTCATTTTTCATCTTCTGCTCTGTTCTTTGTTCACTTCAGTTAATAACTTACTTGCTATACTTGGTTAGTCTTTTGTGTGAAAGATAATGTGTAGAGTGGTATTTTGCAGTGTTTTACACTGGTATGACATTTATAGACAACCCTACCTGAAAGAACTAAAATAATTGCACAGGTTTTTTTTGTTTTTTGTGGGTTTTTTGGTTTTGTTTTAAGGCAAAGGATTTGGCTTTGAACTGACCTAACTTTAAACCTCAACTCTACCAGTCAGTCAAAGCCAGGCAACTAGTAAGTTACATAATCTTTATAAACCTGAATTCTCTGAACTGTCACGTGGAAAAAATTATATATGTATTTTCAAGGCCATTTTAATAATTAAATGAGATAATCATTGTAAAGTGCTTAGCACAGAAACTTGGTGAAATATGTTCTAAATAAATGCACAATATTATTGAATCACATCATTCTAATTAAGTTATTTTGATTTTGTTATAAAAGAAAAAAACACATAGGGAGGCATTAATCACCACCTGATATCAGAATAACATTTTAGGAATAATGCAGAGACAGTAGTCACATTATCTGGGTTCTATTTATAATTTTACCACTTACACACTTGTTGACTTTAGGCAAATTACTTAAACTCTTTGTCTATAACACTGTCACAATAATGTTGAATTTTCTGAGGGATCTGAAGAATGCAGAAGACAAAGTGTTACCAAGTCAAAGCTTGTTCTGCTTCCCGCACAACAGGCCAATAAATCGAGAGATGAGGTGTTGGGGCAAGGAATAGCAACTTTATTCGGAAAGCCAGCAGACCAAGAAGATGGTGGACTAGTGTCCCAAAGAACCATCTTACCAGAGTTAGAAAATTCAGGCTTCTTTTACAGTAAAAGGGGAGGGGCTGTGGCTGTTTGTTACAGGAGTCCTTTGTGCTTGCAGCCTTCCATGTAGTTCTGGTCACAATGTAAACCGCCAACATGACAATTGTTGTTTTCTGTTCTGCTAGGGCTCAAGTTGGGAATTCTCAACTTGTACTTGTAAACATGTACTCAGGGGTAGAAGACAAACACCTTTAAAAGTCAAGCCTGAGAGGCAGAGCCCTGAGAATGGGCTATCACATATATTTCAGGCTATAGGCAACATTCTTTCACAAAGGTGCAGAGCCAGCATGACTAAGCACAGGCAACAGAGCACAAAGGTTAGAGCTAAAGGAGTTGATCCTATATAGAGTCAGGTTTGTTCTTCTCTGTTACAGAAGTGCTTAACTGTTTGTTTTCTATCCCTGACTAAAGAGGTTTACAAGTACAGGTATGACGGATTGATGCTCTCCCCAGTAGGTCCTATGTAGACAAGCTTGTGAGAATTCGCAACTTGACCTCTAACAGTAATAAACTCCCAAAAGAAACTTAATCATGTTTTTTGGCTCATAAGTAAAACCACTGCAAAGAAACTCTCCCATCTATAATAACCCTGTAAATGAAGAAGTCAGGAATCTGATTTATTTTTTTGTCCTCAACACCTATCACAGTGCCTAACTGTTATAGGAGCTTCACAGACAATTCCCAATAAATGAATGGATAAAATAATGGATAGCTATTGTTCTTCTACTAACTTGGCAGGTATACTTTCTGGATTTTTATATTAAGAAAAATTTATGATGATCTCTGTCTCTCTCTCTTTTTCACTCAATCCTTTTTGAGCCTTTGATCCAGACAAGTGAGGTTCTATGGAGTAATAATAAAACATAGTTTTAGACCTCACCCTGTCTTGAATGAACTTAAGAATCAAGGCAAGTAACATAACCTGTCTAGACTTAATGTGAAAATCAAAGAGCTGAACTATATCCTAAGGCTGTTTTAGCTCCCAAATGATGTTATATTTAATATTTCTTGATAAGAGTTAAAATTTTACTTTGTGGTTCCAGAACAAAGCTAGGCAATCAACCTGGAAAACAAACTTTTAAACACAATATGCCAAGTCTTAAACTTCTGAGATAATTAGTCCTGCTCAAGCATTGACTTTGGACAGTGCATATCTAAAGTAAAGAAAAATAATCAAATATTCTGTCTTCAATATTGTGTTCTACATATGCCCACGTTCTTTCTCAGAGAATGGTGCTGCTTTCATTCTTTCCATTGAGATAAGCAGTAGGAACAGAGGAAATAATGAGTACTTTTTCCTCTAGGAACTTGTCTCTGCTGTTTGTTTGGGGAGTGTGGATATTTTAACTATTCATTCTTCTGGAAGTTGAGTGTAGCACATGAACGGTTGAGACTTTTATAGAAAATCATCTGCCCTTGTCTGAGAAATCTGTGTGTCGTGATGCTTTTCAACCAACAGTAATGAGCCAATTCATCTCCTGCTCCACAGAGCCTTCCCTGCCTTATTAAAAAAAGTACTTCGTTATAAATAAAAGTAAAGACTTAGGGCTTCCCTTGTGGCACAGTTGTTGAGAGTCCGCCTGGTGATGCAGGGGACATGGGTTCATGCCCCAGTCCAGGAAGATCTCACATGCCACGGAGCGGCTGGGCCCGTGAGCCATGGCCGCTGAGCCTGCGCGTTCGGAGCCTGTGCTCCACAACGGGAGAGGCCACAACAGTGAGAGGCCCATGTACTGCCAAAAAAAAAAAAAAAAAGTAAAGACTTAACAATAGAACATGCAATTAAAATTAAAAGATCCCAGAATCCAAAAAAGACCTAATTAATTTAAAAAGAAAAGTAAAAGGCCACAGAGACAAAGATGCTCACTTCAATGGTTTGAAGTGAGGTCTCACAAACAGAAAAAAAAATTATGTTTAAAATATTTAGTGATATATGAGAATTTATTAATTATGAGATTATTTTTGTTTAAGAAAAGCCAAGAAATATCTCTCAAACATATCATTATGTTCTCTTCTTCCTGTAAGTTTTCATCCAAAGTTTACAAGTTAGAAAGGAGAAATAGATCAAAGAAATGTGTTCACAGCTTTGTTCTTTTACAGCACTTTTAGAAAGAAAAAAGAAACTTCTTCCTTCATTTCAGATCATCTCTTTTCATTTGTGCCATCAATTCACATCTATGTGGCCATTTGTATTTGTAGAAGACAGCACCATTATTATGTACGACAAACTCATCCAGTAGCACAGACCATAGGAATATAGGCTTAAAAAAATAAAATGTGAAAGGGGCTTCAAGATGGCAGAAGAGTAAGACGTGGAGATCACCTTCCTCCCCACAAATACATCAGAAATACATCTACATGTGGAACAACTTCTACAGAACACCCACTGAACGCTGGCAGAAGACCTCAGACCTCCCAAAAGGCAAGAAACTCCCCACACACCTGGGTAGGGCAAAAGAAAAAAGAATAAACAGAGACAAAAGAATAGGGACAGGACCTGCACAAGTGGGAGGGAGCCGTGAAGGAGGAAAGGTTTCCACACACTAGAAGCCCCTTTGTTGGCGGAGACTGTGGGTGGTGGAGGGGGGAAGCTTCGGAGCTGCGGAGGAGAGCGCAGCCACAGGGGTGCGGAGGGCAAAATGGAGAGATTCCCGCAGAGGATTGGTGCCAACTAGCACTCACCAGCCCAAGAGGCTTGTCTGCTCACCCGCCGGGGCGGGCAGGGGCTGGTACATGAGGCTTGGGCTTCGGTCAGATCGCAGGGAGAGGACTGGGGTTGGCTACGTGAACACAGCCTGAGGGGGGCTAGTGCGCCACGGCTAGCCGGGAAGGAGTCCGGGAGAAGTCTGGAGCTGCCGAAGAGGCAAAAGACTTTTTCTTCCCTCTTTGCTTCCTGGGGCGCGAGGAGAGGGGATTAAGCGTGCTGCTTAAAGGAGCTCCAGAGACGGGCGCGAGCCGCGGCTATCAGTGTGCACCCTAGGGACAGGCATGAGACGCTAAGGTTGCTGCTGCCGCCACCAAGAAGCCTGTGTGTGAGCACAGGTCACTCTCCACACCTCCCCTCCCGGGAGCCCGTGCAGCCTACCACTGCCAGGGACCCGTGATCCAGGGACAACTTCCCTGGGAGAACGCATGGCATGCATCAGGCTGGGACAACATCATGCTGGCCTCTGCCGCCACAGGCTCGCCCCGCATCTGTACCCCTCCCTCCCCCCGGCCTGAGTGAGCCAGAGCCCCCGAATCAGCTGCTCCTTTAACCGCGTCCTGTCTGAGCGAAGAGCAGACGCCCTCAGGCGACCTACACGCAGAGGAGGGGCCAAATCCAAAGCTGAACCCCGGGAGCTGTGCGAAGAATACCTGAAGAGACAACGAATCATCCCAAATTGAGGAGGTGGACATTGGGAGCAATGATATATATATTTTTTTCCCTTTTACTCTTCTTGTGAGTGTGAATGTGTATGAGTCTGTGTTTGATTTTGTCTGTATAGCTTTGCTTTTACCATTTGTCCTAGGGTTCTATGTGTCCTATTTTTTTTTCTTATTACTTAAAACATTTTTTTCTTACAATTATTTTTTTAATAACTTTATTTTACTTTATCTTATCTTCTTCTTTCTTTCTTTTTTTTTCTCCCTTTTATTCTGAGCCATGTGTAGGACAGGCTCTTGGTGTTCCAGCCAGGCATCAGGGCTGTGCCATTGAGGTGGGAGAGCCAAGTTCAGGACACTGGTCCACAGGAGACCACCCAGCTCCACATAACATCAAACAGCGAAAATCTCCCAGAGATCTACATCTCAATGCCAAGAACCAGCTCCACTCAACGACCAGCAAGTTACACTGCTGGACACCCTATGCCAAACAACACACAAGACAGGAACACAACCCCGCCCATGAGCACAGAGGCTGCCAAAAATCATAATAAGGCCACAGACACCCCAAAACCCACCACCAGACGTGGACCTTCCCACCAGAAAGGCAAGATCCAGCCTCATCCACCAGAACACAGGCACTAGTCCCCTCCACCAGGAAGCCTACACAACCCACTGAACCAACCTTAGCCACTGCGGACAGACACTGGAAACAACGGAAACTACGAACCTGCAGCCTGCAAAAAGTAGACCCCAAACACGGTAAGTGAAGCAAAATGAGAAGACAGAGAAACACACAGCAGATGAAGGAACAAGGCAAAAACCCACCAGACTAACAAATGAAGAGGAAATAGGCAGTCTACCTGAAAAAGAATTCAGAATAATGATAGTAAAGATGATCCAAAATCTTGGAAATAGAATGGAAAAAATACAAGAAACGTTTAACAAGGACCTAGAAGAACTAAAGAGCAAACAAACAATGATGAAAAACACAATAAATGAAATTCAAAATTCTCTAGAAGGGATCAATACCAGAACAACTGAGACAGAAGAACGGATAAGTGACCTGGAAGGTAAAATAGTGGAAATAACTACTGCAGAGCAGAATAAAGAAAAAAGAATGAAAAGAATTGAGGACAGTCTCAGAGACCTCTGGGACAACA
>NC_041224.1:162455379-162458858 GCF_002837175.3 Physeter macrocephalus
ATATTAATCAAACTATCAAAAATTAAATACAAAGAACAAATATTAAAAGCAGCAAGGGAAAAACAACAAATAACATATAAGGGAATCCCCATAAGGTTAACAGCTGATCTTTTAGCAGAAACTGCAAGCCAGAAGGGAGTGGCAGGACATATTTAAAGTGATGGAGGAGAAAAACCTACAACCAAGATTACTCTACCCAACAAGGATCTCTTTCAGATTTGACGGAGAACTTTAAAGCTCTACAGACAAAAGCTAAGAGAACTCAGCACCACCAAACCAGCTTTACAACAAATGCTAAAGGAACTTCTTTAGTCAGGAAACACAAGAGGAGGAGAAGACCTACAATAATAAACCCCAAACAATTAAGAAAATGGTAATAGGAACATACATATCGATAATTACCTTAATGTAAATGGATTAAATGCTCCAACCAAAAGGCATAGAGTGGCTGAATGGATACAAAAACAAGACCCATATATATGCTGTCTACAAGAGACCCACTTCGGACCTAGGGGCACATACAGACTGAAAGTGAGGGGATGGAAACAGAAATTCCATGAAAATGTAAATCAAAAGAAAGCTGTAGTATCAATTCTCATGACAGACAAAAGAGATTTTAAAATAAAGACTATTACAAGAGACAAAGAAGGACACTACATAATGATCAAGGGGTCGATCTGAGAAGAAGATATAACAATTGTAAATATTTATGCACCCAACATAGGAGCACCTCCATACATAAAGCAAATACTAACAGTCATAAAAGGGGAAATCAACAGTAACAGAATCATACTAGGGGACATTAACACCCCACTTTCACCAAGGGACAGATCATCCAAAATGAAAATAAATAAGGAAACACAAGCTTTAAATGATACATTAAACAAGATGGACTTAATTGATATTTGTAGTACATTCCATCCAAAAACAACAGAATACACATTCTTCTCAAGTGCTCCTGGAACAATCTGCAAAGTAGATCATATCTGGGGTAAAAAATCAAGCCTTGGTAAATTTAAGAAAATTGAAATCATATCAATTATCTTTTCCGAACAAAACGCTATGAGACTAGATATCAATTACAGGAAAAAAAACTGTAAGAAATACAAACACATGGAGGCTAAACAACACACTACTTATTAACCAAGAGATCACTGAACAAATCAAAGAGGACATCAAAAAATACCTAGAAATAAATGACAATGAAAACACAACGACCCAAAACCTATGGGATGCAGCAAAAGCAGTTCTAAGAGGGAAGATTATAGCAATACAATCCTACCTTAAGAAACAAGAAACATCTCAAATAAAAAACCTAACCATTCACCTAAAGCAATTAGAGCAAGAAGAACAAAAAGAACCCAATGTTAGCAGAAGGAAAGAAATCATAAAGATCAGATCAGAAGTAAGTGAAAAAGGAATGAAGGAAATGATAGCAAAGATCAATAAAACTAAAAGCTGGTTCTTTGAGAAGATAAACAAAATTGATAAAACATTAGCCAGAGTTATCAAGAGAAAAAAGGAGAAGACTCAAATCAATAGAATTACACATGAAAAAGGAGAAGTAACAACAGACACTGCAGAAATACAAAGGATCATGAGAGATTAATAAAAGCAACTATATGCCAATAAAATGGATAACCTGGAAGAAATGGACAAATTCTTAGAAATGCACAACCTTCTGAGATTGAACCAGGAAGAAATAGAAAATATGAACAGACCAATCACAAGCCCTGAAATTGAAACTGTGATTAAAACTCTTCCAACAAACAAAAGCCCAGGACCAGATGGCTTCACAGGCGAATTCTATCAAACATTTAGAGAAGAGCTAACACCTATCCTTCTCAAACTCTTCCAAAATATAGCAGAGGGAGGAACACTCCCAAACTCATTCTACGAGGCCACCATCACCCTGATACCAAAGCCAGACAAAGATGTCACAAGGAAAGAAAACTACAGGCCAACATCACTGATGAACATAGATGCTAAGATCCTCAACAAAATACAAGCAAACAGAATCCAACAGCACATTAAAAGGATCATACACCATGATCAAGTGGGGTTTATTCCAGGAATGCAAGGATTCTTCAATACATTCAAACCAATCAATGTGATAAACCATATTAACAAATTGAAGGAGAAAAACCATATGATCATCTCAATAGATGCAGAGAAAGCTTTCAACAAAATTCAACACCCATTAATGATAAAAACCTTCCAGAAAGTAGGCATAGAGGGAACTTTCCTCATCATCATAAAGGCCATATATGACAAACCCACAGCCAACATCATTCTCCGTGGTGACAAACTGAAACCATTTCTACTACAATCAGAAACAAGACAAGGTTGCCCTCTCTCACCACTATTATTCAACATAGTTTTGGAAGTTTTGGCCACAGCAATTAGAGAAGAAAAAGAAGTAAAAGGAATCCAAATTGGAAAAGAAGAATTCACTTGTTACAGATGACAGGATACTGTACATGGAAAATCCTAAAGATGCTACCAGAAAACTACTAGAGCTAATCATTGACTTTGGGACAGTACCAGGATACAAAATTAATGCACAGAAATCTCTGGCATTCCTATACACTAATGATGAAAAATCTGAAAGTGAAATTAAGAAATCACTCCCATTTACCATTGCAACAAAAAGAATAAAATATCTAGGAATAAACCTACCTAAGGAGACAAAATACCTGTATGCTGAAAATTATAAGACATGGATGAAAGAAATTAAAGATGATATAAATAGATGGAAAGATATAACATGTTCTTGGATTGGAAGAATCAACATTGTGAAAATGACTCTACTACCCAAAGCAATCTACAGATTTAATGCAATCCCTATCAAACTACCAATGGCATTTTTCACAGAACTAGAACCAAAAATTTCACAGTTTGTATGGAAACACAAAAGACCCCGAATAGCCAAAGCAATCTGGAGAAAGAAAAACAGAGCTGGAGGAATCAGGCTCCTGGACTTCAGACTATACTACAAAGCTACAGTAATCAAGAGTGTATGGTAGTGGCACAGAAACAGAAATATAGCTCAATGGGACAGACTAGAAAGCCCAGAGATAAGCCCATGCGCATGTGGTCACCTTATCTTTGATAAAGGTGGAAAGAACAACAGTAGAGAAAAGACAGCCTCTTCAATAAGTGGTGCAGGGAAAACTGGACAGCTGCATGTAAAAGAATGAAATTAGAACACTCCCTCACACCATACACAAAAATAAACTCAAAATGGATTAAAAACCTAAATGTAAGGCCAGATACCATCAAAGTCGTAGAGGAAAACATAGGCAGAACACTGTATGACATAAATCACAGCCAGATCCTTTTTGACACACCTCCTAGAGAAATGGAAATAAAAACAAAAATAAACAAATGGGACCTAATGAAACTTCAAATCTTTTGCACAGCAAAGGAAACCATAAACAAGATGAAAAGACAACCCTCAGAATGGGAGAAAATAATGG
>NC_041224.1:162458965-162510967 GCF_002837175.3 Physeter macrocephalus
TTACAAGCAGCTCATGCAGCTCAATAACAAAAAAAAAAACAACCTTATCCAAAAATGGGCAGAAGACCTAAACAGACATTTCTCCAAAGAAGATATACAGATTGCCAACAAACACATGAAGAATGCTTCACCTCATTAATCATTAGAGAAATGCAAATCAAAGCTCCCAGGAGATATCATCTCACACGGGTCAGAATGGCCATCATCAAAAAATCTAGAAACAATAAATGCTGGAGAGGGTGTGGAGAAAAGGGAACCCTCTTGCACTGTTGGTGGGAATGTAAACTGATACAGCCACTATGCAGAACAGCATGGAGGTTCCTTAAAAAACTAAAAATAGAACTACCATAGTCCCAGCAATCCCACTACTGGGCATATACCCTGAGAAAACCATAATTGAGAAAGAGTCATGTATCAAAATGTTCATTGCAGCTCTATTTACAATAGCCAGGACATGGAAGCAACCTAAGTGTCCATCAACAGATGAATGGATAAAGAAGATGTGGCGCATATATACAATGGAATGTTTCTTAGCTGTAAAAAAGAATGAAACTGAGTTATTTGTAGTGAGGTGGATGGACCTAGAGACTGTCATTCAAAGTGAAGTAAATTAGAAAGAGAAAAACAAATACTGTATGCTAACACATATATATGCAATCGGAAGAAAAAAAAAAAAGGTCATGAAGAACCTAGGAGTAAGACAGGAATAAAGATACAGACATACTAGAGAATGGACTTGAGGATACGTGGAGGGGGAAGGGTAAGCTGTGACAAGTGAGAGAGTGGCATGGACATATATACACTACCAAACGTAAAATAGATAGCTAGTGGGAAGCAGCCGCATAGCACAGGGAGATCAGCTTGGTGTTTGTGACCACCTAGAGGGGTGGGATAGGGAGGGTGGGAAGGATCGATATGTAGGAGGGAAGAGATATGGGGACATATGTATATGTATAACTGATTCACTTTGTTATAAAGCAGAAACTAACACACCATTGTAAAGCAATTATATTCCAATAAAGACTTTAAAAAAGTAAAAATAAAAAATAAAATGCTATAAATATTGTCAAATAATTGGAAATGTTGATAGTATCCCTAATAATGTAAATAATACAGAACCAGCAGATACTGATGCACAAATTTTCCTGTATAAAGATCCTCTACATACCTGATTTTTACAAAGGAAATGTTGAAATTAGATTATAATCATCTAATTTTTTCTGAGAAGTGGTTTCCTGGGATAAGAATTATTACCTCACAGTTTAATTTGTTGTTTTAAATTGGGCACTATACTTATATTGCCTTATAGAATTGACAAATTTAAACCAGATAAATTGTTTTAAAAATATAGCTTAATTTTAAAAATTCAAAATCATTGCCTTGAATATTTTGCTAAAAAGTTGATAATATGTATATCATTGGAAGTGTAACTTTCCTTTTAAATAAAATATTTGCCCAATGTTTAAAATAGTGAATTGTGAATCCCTAGTAATGCCTTTTACAATTGTCTGCACTGTGGTTTTGATTTCATCTTGGCATAATAATTTGGCCTACAATTTATATTTCAGAAGCACATAAACTTTTAATTTAATTACTAGGCAAGGTTTCTTTTTTAACCAGTAAATATATACTAATTTGTAGCAGAAGAAATAAAAGTCCAATCATCAAAAATTTAAAGAGATTAAGCCCAAAGTAAAAGTAACTCTTTTATCATGTCATCTGGGACTGTCTGACCAGTAGAAAAAGGAAAGTTGGAAGAGATGATTTATGGGTTCTGGAATTATAAAAGCATTTTTGTTTTTTTAGTTCAATATCCTTTAAGTGTTTCTTGCAATGTATTGAGTACCACTGTGATAGTCACTTTTGACTTTATATTAGGGATACCTAATCACACAAATAAGTAAATAATTGACATTTTTATTTTTAATTTAAAAAATCATAGTTAATACACATTCCTACTACCAAACCTTGATATCTCCATTTGGGAAACTGTTTTTTTCAATAATAGTAATTCATATAAAATATACTTAAAGGGAAGGTGCTAGATATGAAATGTAGAGTCTGCATTTAGATCATCATTAACTGAGTTGATTCACTTTGTTATAAAGCAGAAACTAACACACCATTGTAAAGCAATTATATTCCAATAAAGACTTTAAAAAAGTAAAAATAAAAAATAAAATGCTATAAATATTGTCAAATAATTGGAAATGTTGATAGTATCCCTAATAATGTAAATAATACAGAACCAGCAGATACTGATGCACAAATTTTCCTGTATAAAGATCCTCTACATACCTGATTTTTACAAAGGAAATGTTGAAATTAGATTATAATCATCTAATTTTTTCTGAGAAGTGGTTTCCTGGGATAAGAATTATTACCTCACAGTTTAATTTGTTGTTTTAAATTGGGCACTATACTTATATTGCCTTATAGAATTGACAAATTTAAACCAGATAAATTGTTTTAAAAATATAGCTTAATTTTAAAAATTCAAAATCATTGCCTTGAATATTTTGCTAAAAAGTTGATAATATGTATATCATTGGAAGTGTAACTTTCCTTTTAAATAAAATATTTGCCCAATGTTTAAAATAGTGAATTGTGAATCCCTAGTAATGCCTTTTACAATTGTCTGCACTGTGGTTTTGATTTCATCTTGGCATAATAATTTGGCCTACAATTTATATTTCAGAAGCACATAAACTTTTAATTTAATTACTAGGCAAGGTTTCTTTTTTAACCAGTAAATATATACTAATTTGTAGCAGAAGAAATAAAAGTCCAATCATCAAAAATTTAAAGAGATTAAGCCCAAAGTAAAAGTAACTCTTTTATCATGTCATCTGGGACTGTCTGACCAGTAGAAAAAGGAAAGTTGGAAGAGATGATTTATGGGTTCTGGAATTATAAAAGCATTTTTGTTTTTTTAGTTCAATATCCTTTAAGTGTTTCTTGCAATGTATTGAGTACCACTGTGATAGTCACTTTTGACTTTATATTAGGGATACCTAATCACACAAATAAGTAAATAATTGACATTTTTATTTTTAATTTAAAAAATCATAGTTAATACACATTCCTACTACCAAACCTTGATATCTCCATTTGGGAAACTGTTTTTTTCAATAATAGTAATTCATATAAAATATACTTAAAGGGAAGGTGCTAGATATGAAATGTAGAGTCTGCATTTAGATCATCATTAACTGAGTGTGTGTGAATATAAAAACTTAACTTAAATGTCCCTGAGGGCCTTCAAAATGCTAAATAAAACATTCTAGCTTGGTTGCATTTTATAACTCTAATATTCAAGTCAATTGCATCCATATAAAATTAACCTGCATAATATTTTCATGTTCGCTCTGTAATTAAAGGGATAATCAAATTTCACCTTTAGCTGTAGTCTTAAGGGTTGTTATTAAATCACATAAGCCATTTTAATAGAAATAACAGTCTGTCATAGAAATGATATAGCATATTGATCTGAAATCAAATGAAATTAAGAGTTGGTTAGATAGCTATATGTTTTCAAATTAGTTTCTTAACATTTTTAGTGCAGTATCAGTACACTGTGGCCAATTCCTCTAATTTTATTGAGCATTACCTGACTTTTACAGTAAAGAGGTTGTTGTTAGGCATAGACAATGGCTCTCAAATTTTTGAAATGATATGGAGTCCATGTCTAGAATTCTCACACAGAAACAGCTCTCTTTTGCATCATTATTTTTCATGGAATCAGGGCCTTTTGTATTTATAGTATAACAAAGAAATTAGTTTGACCTAATAGTGATGATAATGATGATGATGATTATGGTTGCAGTGATGTTGCTGGTGAAAATTTCTGCAAGTTGATTCCTACTATGTGTTGGTGCTGTAAAGTATACTATAAATAGAGGATTTCTAATTATTAAAACAACCTTGCAAGGTAGAATTTTTCCTCCAAATTATGAATGAGGAAGCTAACATTGAGAAACAACAAATGTACTCTCCTAGACAGTAAACAGGAGAAAAACGGCTGGCTCCAAAGCCAGACGTTATATGTCGAATCCATCAGATAGAACAACGTAAGATAAATAAAATGGTCAAGAGAAATAAAACTGGATTTACACGAAGTTATCAACTCATTCAATGACATTTGTTTGAACAGAGTTGAACTCAGTAATGAAGCTCAGTAATGAAGAATAAATCAGTGACATATAAATGCAAAGAAACTATCACAGAATAATTTTGCTTACTTATGGAAAATTCAAAACATGACTAGAAAAAAGTACTTAAAAGGATATTTCTTAAACATTAATTACTTAAATAATATTTTATCTGTAATGGTGCCAAAGTTTTGAAGACATTTTTCAAGTCAGATTGTTACTAAAACTATAGGTATACATATGAATCAGATGGAAATTATTAATAAAACTATAGGTGTACTTATAAATAATACAGAAATATTTTACATATATGGAAGAAAATGTTGGCTATCTTTTATAAGTTTAACATGAACTCTTGGGGAAAAAAATGTTTAAGACCATTGCAGATGTTCTCAGTCGAAATAATACTCTCATGAAACATTATTTCAGCTGTTTAACTGATATAACATGAAACCTGAGGGGAAATTAAATGGATTTGCTTTATGGGATTTTAAAACTAAGAAAAAAATATTAAATCTACATGTGCTGCCAGTCATATGCTTTGGAATTGGTCACCCTAACCCATAAAAGGTATAAATTTAAAGTTGGAAAATGCTACTTATTACTGATTAATTTGCCTTCTTTTCCACCTTGACATATTTACATATACAATTTCAGAAAATCGTATTTACATTTACATTTGAGAAAAATATTGATCACAGAGGTATGCCAATCTTCAGTGGCATTGAATTAAATACTTATTACATGTCTTACTGCTATTAGGACAAGTAGATTTATAAAATGTCCCTGTACTGAAGGGTAGGAAAGCATCAATGTGAAATGCAAGTGTTCTGTAGCAAGACTACCTGTGTACCTACTGGGAATCTCTTTCCTCTGCTAGCTCTGTGATCTTGGGTAAAGTATTTCATCACTCTGTGCCTCAGTCTCATCTATAATATGAAAATAATTATTTCCTCATAGGTTTGTTGTGAGGATTAACTTAATTGTATAAATAAAGTGTTTTGACCAGTACTTGGCACACACAAATGTGTTATTATTATTATTTTGCTGGGTCTCACGAGTTTAGTACACGTGCCAGAGTTGTTAAAAATCTGGATAACACTGAGTAGTTATGAACCTCAATCAATATTTAACCAACAAACTGATTATAGAATGACTGATATACCTAAAAGTGAACAAGATGTGAAAGGCAATTGCTGGAACAGGTGAATAAGAATAACAGGTGAAGGAGGAAAGATTTTCAACAGAGGGAGAGAGGTATGGTCATCCAAAAGGGGAAGAGGGAAATGCTGTCAATATCCGTTTGCCCAGTTGTTCCCATGAAGGGTGAAAGGAGCATTGCTAATTTCTGAGGAAGATCAGAGAAATCCATTATACGGCTCAGTAGTTCTTCACCAAGCCAGTGCAGGGTGCAGGAGATCTTAACATTAGCATAATTCTGAGGCTCAAATTGTTGGACATGCTGCAATCTTATTCATTTATTTAATTTTATTTAAAGGTATAATTGATGATGAAGAAGATAATGTTTAGGGTAACATATGCTCAAGGTGAAAAAATAATTTAAAATGTCCAAAATTATATAAAAAGAAAAAGTTGGGCTTCCCTGGTGGCGCAGTGGTTGAGAGTCCACCTGCCAATGCAGGGGACGCGGGTTCGTGCCCCGGTTCGGGAAGATCCCACATGCCGTGGAGCGGCTGGGCCTGTGAGCCATGGCCGCTGAGCCTGCGCATCCGGAGCCTGTGCTCTGCGACGGGAGAGGCCACGACGGTGAGAGGCCCACGTAACGAAATAGTTATTATTGTTATTAGTTATTAGTTAATAGTTAGTTATAGTTAGTTAGTATAGTTAATAGTAATTAGTTAATAGTTATTATTAATAACGAAAAAGTTATTATTGGTGCTGCAAACGATCCAATGTTACTTATGTAACCAGTATTAAGAGTGAAACCACAAAGTTTTTTAGTGGAGTACATATATGCACAGATGTTCACCAGACAGAATACCCATACTGGACTTGCTCTGCCTCCATTTTAGATGAGTTGCTCATATAATAGAAACCAGGATGTTAAAGTTAATATGATACAATTCCAAACACCATCACATATTATGGAATTTATTACAAAACATGAGGAGAACAGTTTATGATTTTGAACACTGTAATTCACTTACACAATATAGTAAGATGGAGAAAGTAGAAAGAATATTGTCAGGATATTAGAAAAGAGATGACGTTGGCAATAATGGACACGTAGGTGAGAGAATCAGCTTGGGGCTGCTTAGGGCCCTATAAAATTGAGTTTTTCTGAGATGCAAGGTAACTGCAGCAGATAAGCACTGCAAAAGTATCACATGATGCTCAGGGTATGAGAAAGGGTCAGCTTGAACCATCTTCCAGGCCCACAGTGCTTTATGTCTCATTACATCTCATCCATCCCCTTTCAACTTCCCCACTGCATCTGGGAAAGAACAAGGAAGCTAAGGAAGGAGTAGAGGAGAAGGTGAGCTGGGGGAGAGTAGAGATTCAGCAGGACCCAATCCTCCCTCTCCACTGCTGGCTTCCAGAATGAAGTAGGTCCTAATTAGGGATGAAGGGAAAAGTTTAACGCTGAGTCAAGTTAGAAATTTCCATCAACATCTTGACTGATTATAAATGATTGTAGAAATGTCTGCATTACCTACAAGTTAGCAGAGAAGGTACAGATTTGCATAGTTCTCAGAAAAAGGAGTTGGGGAACATAACATTCTCAGAATACATTTAAAAGGGAGAGTAGGAAATCTACATTAAAAATCTATATTTTTTTAACACAAATGGGATCATAATATATGCAGCGCCTTCACTGCTCCAAGTCTCTTTTTTTATTAACCTATTTGTTTAAGAGGAATACCTTTTTATATCAGCATATGTAGATAACTCTAAAATCTCTTTCAGAGGATAGAAGCAAATGGAATACTTTCTAACTCATTCTGTGAGGCCAGTATTACCCAAATACCCAAATCAGACAAACACATTACAATAAAAGGAAACTACAAACCAATATCTCTCATGTACATAGATACAAAAATTCTCCACAAAATATTAGCAAATTGTATCAAGCAATGTATAAGACAATGTATACACCATGACCAGTTGGAATTTATCCAGGTATGTGAGGGTGGTTCAAAGATGACCCCCAAGTGAGGGTCCTTGGCTTCATGCAGGAAAGAATTCAGAGTGAACCAGAGTAAAAGAAAGCAAGTTCATTTAGAGATACACATTCCATAGGCAGAATGCAGTCCATCTCAGAAAGCCAGAGTGGCCCCAGGGCATGGGGTCATTGGTTTTTATGGGCTAAGTAATTTCATATGCTAATGAGCGGGAGAAATATTCTTCTTATTTTGGGGTAGTGTGGGGATTTCCCAGGAATTAAGCCACTGTTCACTTTTTGGTCTTTTATGGTCTGCCTTGGAACTGTCATGGCATAAGAGGCAATGAATTTTAGTATCATAATGAGGGTATGTTGAGCTAAAGGTTAATGATTGGGCTATTCTCAAATCCACCTTGGTTTCAGCTTGTTCCAGCCAGTCTTTATCAAATCCCAGCAGACACACCCCTTCTTCATTATCTAGCATTTATGTCCTGCCCCTTTCCCTCCTGCCTCAATTTGAAAATCAATTCATGTAATCCATGACATCAACTTACTAAAGAAGAAAAATTACATGATCATATCAAAAGACACAGAAAAAATTTGATGAAATCCAATATCCATAAATGGTAAAAAGAAAAACTTTCAGTAAACTGGGAATAGAGAGCAACAGTCACAACTTGATGAAGAATATCTACAAAAAACCTATAATTAACATCATACTTAAGATTAGAAACTCAAAGCTTTCCTATTAATCAGGTACAAGGCAAAAATATGCCCCCTCTTACCACTCCTTTTTTGCATCATACTGGAAATTCTAGCTAATATAATAAGAGGAAATTAAATGTATACAGATTAAAATGAAAAAATATAACTGTTTTTGTTCTTAGATGACATGACCATCTATGCAGAAAATCTGAAAGAATTGACATACTCATGGAACTAGTAAGCTATTATAGCAAGGTTGCAAGATACAAAGTTAATATGCAAAAGTCAATTGCTTCCTATATACTAACAGTGAACAAGTGGGATTTGAAATTAAATATACAAAACCATTTATAATAGCACCCCTCAAAAAATACTTAGGTATAAATCTAAAAATATATATACTAGGAAGATTTCCTTTATGAGGAAAGTTATAAAACTCTGATAAATAAAATTAAAGTAAAATTAAATAAATAGAGAGGTATTCCATATTTATGGCTGGGAAGACTCAATATTGTCAAGATACTGGTTTTTCTCACCTTGATTTATAGGTTCAACACAATCCTAATCAAACTCCAAAAAAGTTATTTCATGAATATTGACAAATTGTTTCTAAAGTTTATGTGGAAGAACAAAAAACAGAATAGTCAACACAATATTGAAGGAGAAGAACAGTTGGAGGACTGATGCTACCCAAAGTCAGTGCTTACTATAACACTACAGTAATCAAGTTAGTGGGACATTGGTGAGAGAAGAGACAAACAGATCAATGGAATAGACTAGAGCTCACAGAAAGAGACCCATATAAGTGTAGTAAACTGACTTTGACAATAGAGTACAGGCAATACAACAGAGCAAATACAGTCTTTTCAACAAATGCTGTTGGAACAACTGTATATCCACATGCCGAAAAAATAGAATGAATCTAGACACAGACCCTACATCCATCCCAAGAATTAACTCAAAATGGATCATAGATCTAAATGCAAAGTTATAAAACTCTTAGAAGGTAGCATAGGAGAAACCTAGATGACCTTGAACACGGCAATGACTTTTTAGGTACAACCCTAAAGGCACAATCCATGAAAAAAAAAATTGGTAAGCTGGACTTCATTAAAATTAAAACCTTCTGCTCTGTCAATTTCAAGAGAATGAGAAGACAAGCCACAGACTGGGAGAAAATATTTGCAAAGACACATCTGATAAGAACTGTTATAAAAATATGCAATGAACTCTTAAAACCCAAGAGTAAGAAAATAAACAAACTGATTAGAAATTGAGCCAAAGACTTTAACAGACAGCTCGACAAAGAAAATATATAGAAGGCAAATAAGAATACGAAAAAATGCTCAACATAATATCTTATCAGGGAAATGCAAATAACAATGAAATACCACTACACACATATTAAAATGGCCCAAACTGTAACACTGACAACGCCAAATGCTGGCATGAATGTGGAGTAACAGGAATTCTCATTCATTGCTGGTAGGGTTGCAAAATGTTACAACAAATTTGGAAGATAGTTTGGCAGTTTCTTACAAAACTAACCATACACTTACCAAATGATCCAGCAATTGTGCTCCTTGTTATTTATCCAAAAGAGCTGAAAACATGTCCACACAAAATCTTGCACATGTTTATAGCAGCTTTATTTATAATTGCCAAAACTTAGAAGCAACCAAAATGTTCTTCCTTAGGTGAATGAATAAATAAACTGTGTTATACCTAGACAATGGAATATTTTTCAGTGCTAAAGAAATTAGCTATCAAATCACGTAAAGCCATAAAGGAACCTTAAATGCATTTTCACTAAGTGAAAGAAGCCAGTCTCAAAAGGCTGCACACTATATGATTCCAACTATATGACATTCTGGAAAAGGCAAAACTATGGAGTCAAAAGATCAGTGGTTGCCAGGGGTTGAGGAGGAGGGAAGATGAAAAGATGGAGCACAGAGGATTTTCACGGCACTGAAAATACTCTGTATGATACTACAATGATGGATCCATGTCAGTATACATTTATTCATCCCATAGAATGTATAACACCAAGAGTGAACCTTAAGGTAACCAATGGATTTTGGATGATTATGATGTACTGATGTAAGTTCATCAATTGTAACAAATGTACCACTCTGTTGATAATGGGGGAAGCTGTGCATGTGTGGGGCAGGGCGTATAAGGGAAATCTCTGTACTTTCCCCTCAATTTTGCTGTGAACCTAAAACTGCTCTAAAAAGTTAAAGTCTCAAAAACAGAGAAAGAATACTACCTTGAAACTAGCACCCAGATTTAGAATCAGAATGTTACCAAAACCTAGAAATTTTTCTCATGCCTCTTTTCATTGGATAATCCAAAGGTAGCTGTTACCTTGACCTCTAACATTACCTGCTTTTGTCCTTTGGAGAAGTTGAACTAAATTGCATGTACTATTTTATCTGGCTTCTTTCTCACAATGTTATGTTTGTGAGATGCATTTATATTTTTGTGTGTAGTTGTAGATTGTTCATTTTTATGCTGCATGTATTTGTGTGTGAACATATTACATTTTAATTTTTAAATTATATTACTATGGGTGTTTGTGTTGTTTCTAGTTTGTAGTCTTACAAATGGTGCTGCTTTAAACATCCTAGCATATGCCATTTGAGGTACATTTTATTTCAGCCTTTAAAGTATGTATCTTTGGTGAAAAGAGGGAAAATATACTGTTTGAATTTAATTGGTGGATACTTAAAATAGCAGTCTTATAATGGCATATTTGAATATCATTAAAATATACACCCGGAATTACACTCTTAAACATTGTAATCTTGTAATGATAAAGTACATTAGTGAAAAAGAGAACATCTACTCCTAAAATAAAAAGAGCACATACCAAAGTAGTACAAAAAAAGGTAATAATACTGGTCTTAAATCACGACTTCATCAAGTCTTAGCTCTTTAAAATTAGAGAAATTATCAAAATTTCTCTGTGCCTCAGTTTCTCTATCTGTAAACTGGGAATAACAGCAGTATCTACTCAAAAGTGTTGCTGTGGAAACAAATTAAATTAATATATATAAAGCACTTGGAGCAGTACCTGGCATGTGGTGAGTGCCAATAAGTGTTTATTTTTTTTTGCTGAAGGAAGGCTGCAGCTCAGAAAACTAACTGAAAGTTGTAAATAGTGTATGGCAATGTACCCAATAATTGTGAAGCAATAGTTCCTTACAGTAGAATCAAGCTTAATAGTTTACAAATTCTTTCACCTGCCTTAGTTGTCTTCCAAGAGGGATTTTATTATCCCCATTTTAAAGAAGAGAACACTATACCGCAAGGAATTTATATACAGTCAGCCCTTGTATTCATGGGTTCTACACCCACAGATTCAACCAACTGCAGATTCAAAATATTTAAAAATTTTTTCCAGAAAGTTCCAGAAAGCAAAACTCGAATTTACCATGGCAAGTATTTATATAGCATTTACATTGTATTAGGTATTAGAAGTAATCTAGAGATGATTTAAAGTATAGGGGAAGATGTACGCAGGTTATATGCAAATACCATGCCATTTTATATAAGGGACTTGAACAACTGGGGATCTTGGTATCTGTGGGTGGTCCTGGAACTAATCCCCCTCAAATACCAAAGGATGACTGTATTTAGTTAGAAGCTGGCTTTTTCCTCTTAGATAAAAAAAGAGAGAGAGAGAGAACATTTACAGAAATGAATACAACACAATAAATTAAAAATAGATAGGGAAATCAGCATAAATGGAGTAAACAATGGCAGTACTGTAAGATAAAGTAAAAGGCAGAATAAGTTCATGAAATACATACCATGTTAGTGTACATTTACTAGAGATGAAACAAAAATCTAAGTACCTTAGTAGCCAAACCCAAGAAAGAAATATAATTAGTTTTAAGATTCACCAGGCAGTTAAGAAACATACAATCACACACACATTCTCACTCTCACACACCCACTTATAGTCTCATTCACACATGCATTCACACACACTCACACACAGACACACACACACACCCTAACAGTTGCTTCTGAGTATATGCATAGCTTTTCTTTTTATTGAGTTTTCAACAAAATTTCTCCCCTTTAAGGGAAAAACACAGTGACATAAAGTGGCCTGCATCCCTACAATCATTCACACAATACATGGAAGACTTCCTTGAGCAACAGACATAATATGATCCCCTCCCACTGTGGTAAAATCAACTCTCTGAGGGGACAACATAGTCTCTCAAAGTCATATCTCTCAGCTCTCTAATGCTCTGGCTGGACGCAGGAACAACTTCCGCCAGCAAAACTTCAGTCATTGCCAATGGTTCAAAATGGCAATAGAGAAATTGCAGTCCTTTACCCATGAGACCTCTAATATTGAGAAGTATAACTTCCTGCTGTTGGAGAAGATGAACTCCTGATGTGACATATCCCACCAGGTCAAGTTGCTGGTTATAAAGCAATTCAATGTCAGAGGGGTCGCTGTACGGGCTCCAAAAGCAGAGTGGTTGAGACAAATTCCCATTCCCACCTTTCCCTAGATGGAAGACTAGTTATTTAACTGCTTCCAGTTTGTTTCTTCATCTGTAACATAGTACTATTAATATCTACCTGACAGAGACGTTATGAAGATAAAATGAGATAATCCATGTAAAGTGCTGAACGTAGAGACTAATCCACAGTAAGAACTTGATGCTACCAATTATTAATTTTGTTATTTGCAAAAATAAAAATCAGTTTTAGAGAAAAAAATCTTAAGTCAGTCTATCTGGTAATTATCAGCTTCACTCTTTCTTAGCATTTATTTCAAATTCATGATAAAACTCAGTGCCATCTGCCTAGAGGAGAATAAACTGTTCTCTATAGATAGGGGCCATGCATTTCACTCAGAAAAAATGCAAATTTTTTTTTTTTTTACAAAATGGTGGTCTAAACACATTTGTGTTTTATGGAGCTTAAAATGATTAGATAACTTGTTAATGACAAAATACCTATGATCCTACCTTAAGGTTAATGTTTAAAATCTGTATCAGCAAACATAAGCCATATTGAACAAAATAACTATTTTCAACATGAATTGACTTTGTAATGCTTTGATTACAATAAGTTTCTTTGTGTTTAATCAATATACTCTACAAATAATTTGATACTCTTTCTTAAAGACTTTTTCCAGGTGGCAATAAAGTATATTACGAAGACCACTATGATGAGTAAGATTAAAGCTGTCTGTGCTTCTATGACTGTGTGTGTGTCACTATGTGAGAGTACATGTAGCTTCAGAAATACAGACTTACCTTAGACAAAGAAGAAACTGACAAAGAATGTAGAGAGAATGGCTACTAAAAATTTGAGCCTCAAACTGTAGAGGACAACAGGATTACCCTTTAAATTTAGGGCAAATTGCATTCCAAGCTAATCAATCAGAAATTTTTATTAGAGTTACCATGGCTAAATAGATAGCGATTTTTGATAGATCTAACTTTTTGAGGTCATATAGCTGGTAACTTTCAAACCTGTGACAAAAATATAGATTTTCTAATTCATAATTCAATTATTATTATTATTATTATTAAAGTGGTTTTCTTTCTTTCTTAAGTTAACAGATTCTCTTTTGGAGCAAAGTCCTACTAAAACCCCCAAAATATGAAACAGATCCTGAAATGTTTTATTTGAGTTGAGGCTAGGGATCCTGATTCCTGCCCTTTCATCTCTTCAGTGCCACCTAGAAGCCCATGATGAATCTCGGCAAAACACTAGGATTCAGAGTAGAACAATTAGAAAATCTTTATGTATATGCTACATTTTTCTAATCATTTATATGACTGACAATATCCTTTAAGCTACATTAACACATTTTGTACCCATAAGAAGCATCATGATATGAGTAGATATTATCTCTTTTATATAAAATGTAACCTATATTGAGATAAATTATGTATTTTGTTGATAGTCACACAACTAATTAGTAGGTGAAAATGCAAAATTAAGACCAAGGTCAACCACATCATGACATCATGTTTACAGGTCTATTTTGCTGTCCAGAGATTAGATCCAGTGCATTGTAACCATCATGGCAAAAATTAGCTTCTCAAACCAAGGATTAAGTCAAAGAAAGACCATATAGGCTCCTAATTTTATTCCTCATTCTTTTAAATGTGAATCCTAAAGATCTCCTTTTTGGTTGCACATACAATTCCTCCCTCCTATACACTCTACTATCCTAATCCCTCTCATGGAAACTTCTCAACCTTTGCCTTCTATTCTATCACCTCCTTACACTGCAATGAGGAGAACTGGTATCTTTCAAGAATAATATAAAAGATATCAAGCATTTAGGGGTGATCCTTACACTGAGGAATAGAGTGATCAGTGAAAGAAGCAAAAATTTAACTTTCAGCTTAGTGTTTGTTCTCTTTTTGTAGATAATACCAGATTGAAATTAATGAGATGCTGGAGTTTCTACCTGGGAAGTACTCACTAATATAGAGGCCTAAGGTGGGAGGCCAGTTGGACTCCAAGGGAAAGGGGCAGGAAATTAGAGTTACAGTTTAGGAAGGGAAAATAAATTGTTACCTACTCTACAGGTATTCTTTTTCTATTATTATTATTATTATTATTATTTTAGTTCCATTTGGTGATATCTAGGTTTGATGTGTCTTCTACTTGGTGAAGTTCTCAAGATGTACATGTGCCAGAGCTGCTTCTCTTTCTTCCACACACTTGTATGCATCTCATGGTAGAAAGAATAGTTCTCCAGACCAAAAAAAAAAAAAGTCACTAAATGCAAATGAAATAAAGCTTTCAAGACATATTTTTTTAAAGTTTTAGTGTGACATGAAAGAGTGGGGCTTCCAGAGCCCCTAGAAGAAACAACACAAACCCACTGGAACCCCTACACTAATAGGCTGGGTGACCATGGCAAGGTATCCCAAACTTCTTAGATTCTAGTCCCATGTCTGAAGAGGAATAAATTGCTAATTGTCCTGGATTAATCCAAAGGGGAGAGTGAGTACTAAGAGGCAGTCAATAAACACTAAAATTGTAGTGAAAACCTTGATTTTATTTGGTTTCTACTTCAAAAAATGGTTAAAACACTTAAGATATATAATAAGGAACTGAGAGTGTCTCTCTGTGGCATCACTGAAGGATTAGAGATATCTGAGTTTTACCTAAAATGCAATAGAGATGCTGAAAACCACATAATAACATTAAGAAAAAATTGTAACATAAAACAAAATGAGAAGTCACAAAGGGTACTCTTGGGGAATAATTCTGGGAAATGATATCAACCAAATATGAGTCTCTCTTCAGTAAGGCCAGAGCACTCATGACAAGTCTGAAGAGGGATATCTTAACTCACTTAATCCAGAAGAAGTATTATTTATGACACAAATTTTTATAGCAGAAATTCTTTGGAAACTGCTCTGCTTTTTTTCACTTTCTGAGACAGCAGTCATCAAACTGAACAAAACCTGGTCTGTTGCCTATCTTTGTAAATAAAGTTTTATTGGAACAGAGTCACACTCATTCATTCACATATTGCCTACTGTGCTTCCACAATACTATGACAGAGCTGAATATTTGCATAAAGATCTGTGAAGCCTAAAATACTTACTACCTGGTCTTTTAAGGTAAAGTTTTTCAAACTATGTTCTAAAACCCATTTTGTGCATCTCTCTAAACACAGGTTATATTTAATTAATAACACAAGCACCAATTTTATACATTAGAATAGGAATTAGCAAAGTATGGAATAAAAGTGTAAAATTATATCTAGTTTATCATGTTGTTAAAAGATTAAATATTAAAGCCTTTGACTTTTAGTTTTTCAACTAGTTAGGCACTATAAATTCCCTTGTGTTTTCTTTTTTCTTATATATAGAGAAGCCATTTAAATGTCTGTAATTATTTCTCTTGAAAACACAAATAAGATCTAACCTCTTTAGAGATAAGCATATGTATTACTTACTCATTCTTTGTTAATTCTTTCATTCAAACATTATTTTTGTGAGCATCTTACTCCCTGCAAAGCAATTTTCTTGATGTTGAGGATATAGAAATGAATCAAGGAGAAAAAAGAAAAATACCTGCCTTCACCTAGCTTCCCTTTATTGTGTATCCCATGGCCTGCCACACTGGGCACTGGACAAATGTTCAGTGAATTACTGAATACATTACTGAGTGATATATAATGGCCTTGAATCTCCCCTGCTTGTGGGGAGATAAGAGAGAAAACTCTTGAGGAATCAATCATAATGACTGACTCTAGACCATCTTTAGACTTTCAAAAATTAAGAGAAGGCTAACCTCTTTGAAATGTTTTCCCATGGGGGAAAAAAATATATATATATATTTAGTGCCTGTATCTGTTGACTTATGGAGAAATTCTATAAATCAAATCTACTTAACATATATGGGGCTAGAATTCTCTGAAACACACATGTGATTTTAAAAATTGAGACTATTTCTAAAACTCTAACGTAGAATAATAACATATATCTAAAGCAATATATGAATCTGAATTAAGGAGAAAAGTTTGCTCATTTACCTCAAAACACTGTTCTCTTGGAATTTCTACAAGTGAAGATGCTGGAATTCTTAAATATGTCTTTCCACTATGACTACTTTTATTTATTTTGATGTATTCTTTCTGATATGTTTTTGTGTATATAAAACAAAATTAAATTCAGCTAAACAGCAAAGTGAAGAATCTTTCAATGAATTTTCAGTCCATCACACTTCGACTTCTGCCAAGAGGAACATTCAAATTATCACTATTACTATACACCTCTTCTAATCTTTTGCTTTGATGTCTTGAATGTTAATTTATAATACCATGTTAACACGGCTATTTGCTTTTCAAATCTTTGTAAAGATGATCTCCAAATAAAAATTTCCTTTAGACTCCTGCTCTGAACATGAGGCCACCAATGGGTATTGCATTTAAAATGTCATATTCCTCAGACTGGGAATTATTTGCGGGGCTAGTGGGGGAAGAGTATATACTTACCTTTCACTTTGAAGGAAGTGGATTGAGTTTCTGAACAACTATAATTTGCTAAAACTTTGGCTTTTGCCCTATTTTCCAAATGATGTTTATACCTGTGGCCATTATAAAGGATTGCTTTGCCATTTTAATAATCAGATCTGCAAGTTTCCATTTAGCATCAAATCCGAACAATCCAATCTGCAGGTGATTGACATCCCTACTTGTGCATCAACATCTATTAAACCAGATGTTTTACTTCTTCCCCTTCCAAGAGTGAGCATCTTTTTATGATCAATTGTCAAGGCAATTCTATCAGTCGAGGCATCACTAACTAATGTTTACATAGAAAAGCATAAGTCATTCAACTGCAGTCATGATATACCATCCATCTAGATTGTTACCATTTTGAAATTAGATTTTTTTTCAGTAAGAAAATCAGTTGGAGCTTTCCTTGAAAATATTTGCTAATGTCAAAAAATGCCTTCTGACCCTGAACAATATAATCTCCTAATTGCAATCAAAATGAAGCTCTTGTTTATGTAAGGGAATAACTTGGGCACCAAGATTGCTAGTGACTCTGAAAGGTACCATAGTTGTCCCTTAAATTTAAAAGCCTGCAACAACTTTTCTTTTTTACAGGCACATTTCCTTCTCTGATAAATTAGGGGGGCAAAACTTGGGAAACACAGTGCACAGCTAATAATCTTACCATCCTATTCACATGCCCCTTCCCAACATAAAATAATGCATTGTTTAATGAATGCAAGAGGATAATGTTTTAACATGGAATGGAATTATGCTGATGACAATATCAACAAGAAAATGTTATCTCCTACCTTTAAAACAAACTTAAAATGGACTAGTCTTCTTCAAAGACTATTGATAAATAGTAAAAGTGGATAGTTTTTCCCTTGGGAGAATACTTCATAGCTATCTGAAGGGGACTTTGTAAACTATTGTGTTCAAACCTTATCCTGAAATGAAATACAAACACAGTTGTAACCAATTGTTCATTTTGGAATATTTTAGGGATAGTAAGAGGATCTTTAATTTCAACAGTCATATTTAATTGCATTCCATGTTTTTCAAAATCCCAACAATTTCCTCTTGGAGTGTGTGCCCTATATATGTATATAAGTTTATGTAAAATTACTTGAAGGAGTATAAGGAAATAGAAAAATTGATCAATATTTTCAAGAGAACACAGAATGAAGACACATGAATATTAGAGTAAATACTTCCTTTGAGGTTCAGGAGTGTAATGTTCAGAACCAATGAGTGGCATGTGTGTGTTGCTTCATTAACATGAAGCTCATTTACTCAGTTATCACATCAACAATCAGTACTGGCTGAAAACCTCTGTCAATTTTTAGAAGCACTAATGTAAGAAATCTAAGGTTGTACTCAGCTCTGAGATAACTGAAAGATGAGAAAGTTTATCTCTCTAGCAACATTTCTTTTAGAGACAGAGTCTGGGAAAAGATGAACCAAAGTTTGACACAAAATAATAGTTCTTGCTTACCCTGTACAATTAAAGTAGCAGAGTAATAAAATATGCCAAACTTGGAAGCTTGGTGATATTAATTTTCTTGGGTTTTCCCTTTTAAAGTACTTTTCCCCCATTCTTTTCATTTCTTTTCTTCTCTTCTACTCATGGCAGATAGGCCAAAATCTTTGGCAAGAGTTAAATCTGAAATAGAAAATTAGCTTAATAAAACATAACCCGCATGCTCTGGTTAGTTACATGGTAGCTTTTAAAAAGTTATCTGGATACCATCAACAGAATGGATAAAAAATGTGATCTATATATATATATGTATATATATATATATATATATATATATATACAAATACACATACATACATAATAGAATATTACTTAACCATAAAAAAGAATGAAGTAATGCCATTTGTAGCAACATGGATGGACATGGAGATTATCATACTAAATGAAGTAAGCCAGACAGAGAAAGTCAAATATCATGTGATATCGCATACATGTGGAACTGAAAAAAAAATGATACAAATGAACTTATTTACAAAACATAAATAGATTCACTAACAGAAAACAAACTTATGATTACCAAAGGGGAAAGATTGGGGGGGAAGGGATAAATTAGGAAGTTTGGATTAACATATACACACAACTATATACAAAATAGATAAGCAACAAGGACCTACTGTATAGCACAGGGAACTATGCTCAATATTTTATAATAACCTCTAAGGGAAAATAATCTGAAAAAGAAAAGTGGCTGAATCACTTTGCTGTATGCCTGAAACCAATGCAACATTGTAAATCAACTATACTTCAATGAAGAAAAATAATAATAAAAAATTTAAAAACAATAGTTAAAAAAAGTTATCTGGACATATATAATTCACAGGAATGAATTCATGTAAATCCATTCAGGTGAAGTACAGCAAGTAAGGTTTAGTAGAAACGTGGGTAAGCTGAGTTTTAGTGGCAGCAAAGCATAAACTATATCCAGAAAAGAACAAATGTCTTCATGGAGTTTCAATAAAAGTGTAAAATTATTTCACATTTCTGCCAGTGCATTTCCTTTAGCAGGGCACAGCTCCCAGTGAAAGATTTGCAGAAAGAATGGCCTCCATAGCAACCTGACGGATAGGAGCAGAAAGAGAACATTTGCCAGCATGCAGAATGTTCACCCTTTGCCTTTGAAACATACTGCTTCTCCTTGGGATGATTTTCCACTTGTAATGATAGGTAATATTTAATTTGGTTTTACTTTGCATATAGTCTGAGAGGCCTTTGTACCTCCAGGATTAGAGAAGTTAGTGAGAGATTTAAGTTAGTGAAAGTTGTTGAGCAGGATCGTGAAACTAAGTGAGCCTCTTCATAGCTCTGTGGGAAAGAACGCCGGTGGCTGACGGATAAGCAGGTATAAATCTGGGCTACTCCAATGTTGTTCCAAGATCATCTGCTATAGAGAACATTTTCTTATCCTAGATTTTCTGGGCACTGTTTGCTGAGGTTAGAAAGATCTCTTGTTGCTCGTGTTATTTTCCTCTTTGCAATAGTTTCCCATCCTTACAAATGGTTGTAGTGGGAGGAGGAGTAGCCCCTGCAGCACGGAAGAGAAAGAAAGAGAAGCGAAGCTTTTGTGATAAAACACGAATTTGTGATTCTTGAAAAAAATTAAGGTAGCATAATACCTCTTGGTCATTAGTTGGTGTGATTTTTTTTAATCCTTAGTTGCGTCCACGAACTCAGAAACGGTAAGATAAGCAGGAAGAATGGCAGACTTGTGAATCAAAAGATAAGATGCCAGCATTAAGAGACCATTTTAGCAAAACTGTGAAGAGTCGTTTAGGACAAGTAAGAGATTTGAGCCTAAGTTAATCAAAAAGTTAATCAAAAAGTTAATCAAGGGGTTCCCTGGTGGCGCAGTGATTGAGAGTCCGCCTGCCGATGCAGGGGAGACGGGTTCGTGCCCTGGTCCAGGAGGATCCCACATGCCGCAGAGCGGCTGGGCCCGTGAGCCATGGCCACTGAGCCTGCGCGTCCGGAGCCTGTGCTCCGCAGCGGGAGAGGCCACAACAGTGAGAGGCCCATGTACCGCAAAAAAAAAAAAAAAAAAAAGTTAATCAAAAAGCATGAGTATGTTGACAGAAGTTCTATTAAAAAAATAATGCTTCTATGTCTTTGCCATTGCCTGATAGTCTTCACATGGGCCAGATACTCTCCTGGGGTCCAGGCTTTTTTTTCTTTTGCTGTTAATGTGTTCAAAATAAACAAAACAAAAAACAATTATAAAAACATGTTAAAGGTTACAAATAATCTTAGGAGGCTGAGTCTTTTTCTGGTTGTTCCTGGAAACTTTTAGTGACAGGAAGTTATCTATATATTTTTGTCATCAGTATACTCCTCAGTAACTGACATGAAATGTCCAATTCATTTCAGGCATAGAGACTAGGGATTTAATTTTGTAGTGCTAGCAATGCTCTGTTTAGGGACCTATTTCAAGTTATTAATACAAATACTTGCATACATTTTCTGTTTGAAATATCTTTTAGTGAGAAGTAATAATTACTCCATTGGGTTCCTTCTCTGTGTGCAACTTTTTGCAGTAGAAAAAACTGAGAAAAACAAATGAAAATACACAAAAAACAATTATGCCTTCATCATAAGTTGAAGACACCTGAACTTCAAAATTACTGAAGAAAAGATGAATAAATTCTGGGGATTTAACATGGCGACAATAGTTAAGACAATAGTTAAGAACACTGTGTCAAATACTGATACAGTGACAATAGTTGACATGCTGACAGTAGTTAAGAACACTGTATCAGATACTAAAATTTGCTAAGAGAGTAGATCTTAAATGTTCTTACCACACACACAAAAAGGTAACTACATGAAGAGATGAATACATTAACTAACCTTATTGTGGTAATCATTTCACAATATATGTGTATACCAAATCATCACATTATATGCATTAAATTTACACAATGTAGTTTGTCAATTATATCTATAACAATAACATTGAAAAAATTACTGAAGAAAAATGCAATAACATAATTAATATTTAAAATTATAATCTAAGAAAATTTCCATAAATCATAAAATATATGAATTATAAAATATTCAAACATAGAGCATTATTTTAAAAGAATGTGGTATATTCTATGTACTGATATGGAAGGATTTTAAAGATATATTGTTAACTCAAATAACTAAGATATTAAAGGGTATCTAAAGAATGTATGTGAATGTATATTTGTGTGTGCTTTAAATAAATGGGAAATTTCTACAAGGATATTCAAGAAAATCTTTTTCAGGATTTATATGGAAAATCTATTCTCATACGCACTTTAATTTCATTTTACAATGCTCATGAATTATTTTTATAATAATAGTCAAATCAGTAAAAACTAGCATTGGTGATATAAGTGCAATGGGAATTCAGACAAAAGTCAGAAGAACTAAGATATCTAACAAATCTTTGGAAGTTATTGTGACAGGTAAAAGCTCTGAGGACTTGACTAGGCAAACTTTAAAATACAGAGCAATGCAGCTAACTCAGCCCCTTGTCTGCAAAAGTTTGTTTGGTCTTCTCAATTCACATCTAAGCAAATTGTCCTAAATGTTTCTCTGAGTTTGGAATCATGGAGTTCTAGCATTTAAAGGGACATTTGGGATTAGCTAATAGAACTTCTCATTTTATAGATGAGGAAAGTAGAAGATGAAGTGACTTGCCCTGATTCACACACAATCAAGGACAGAGCTGGGGCAATAAGGAAGGTTTTCTGATTGCTCCATTGGCCATCTTCTTTCTAAATGACAGGGAACAACTTATTTGTCATTAACAAAACGACCCATCTGCTAATTGAGTGTCATTACTGAGTAACGTGTGTTTGTCACATTATTTCTCTGCTAATTATTAGAATTGTGGCTAATGCTCCAAAAGAAACCAAAGAAAACAGAAAAATAAGAGTGCGAGGACACATGTGCTTATCCATGTGTATGATGAGTTTTGTGTAGGTATGTTTTGACCATCTTGGCAGAAATAATTAATCAATTCACTTTTTAAAAATCACAATTAGTTGACTTAAAAAATAAATCAAATGAGTTTTATGAGTTGTCAGGGCCTCCATCTGAGGTCCTGTTTCCAGATGCTCTGAAATCAGAATAAGTAAGGTAAAAATGACCCAAGTGTTTGATTTGCCAGAGTCCATGATAAGCGTAAATGTCTACACACAACAAGAGATAAACCACAGAAAATCTATAAAATACTTCCAACAACATTTTTCCGCATGGAACTGTGGTTGCTGACAAAAGCTTTCATTTTCATAATAATTCCACTTCATATAATTTGGTCCCTGTTTTATCTCTAAGAATATTTTGCAGTGCCTCTAAACCAGTTCTGGTCTGTTTCTGTCTTCACTTCCCAAATCCTTATAAGTTTTCTGTCACCTTTAATTTGTGGGCATACTTTGTGACTCTCATTGCACCTTCAGGAGCCCACCTAGGGATTCAAAACACAATATCAGATACCAGTTGTCATCAAAGACTTAATTTGGAAAGTGGTCCAACATCAATATGGTTGGTCCTTGTTTACCACCACACAGCTTGTTTTGATTGTTAGAGAAGTGATTTTTCAATCACCAACTTTTCTACCAAGCAGGATCAAGAATTGTCGCAAACATCGGCTTCCCTTTTCAACAGAATTCCAAAGAAGGAATAACAAACGAGGAGGAGGCTGAAAATGACCATGAGCTCCTGATGGTCATGTGAATCCCTAGACAAGCAAAAGTTCAACATTCCTGTCCCATTACCCCACATTTAGCTGAGTCTGCCCAGGGAGGCAAGAGGACGAGAGAGGGTAAGGAAGAATGTTTTGTTCCAGAATCTTCCTCATGCCTGTGGCAACTGTTAGATGTACCTCTGGGATGATGAGTGCAAACTCCAATCTTAACAATCTCTATCAGAATTCCCCCCATATCACAAAACTGGCCAAACTAGTTTTGACAATTTGACCATCACAGGACAGATTTCCTAGGTTCATTTATGGCCTCCTGAGCCACAAATGGGATAGGAGATTCTCCTGCTGGGAAGTTAAGATATAAAGACTATCCTGGGGCAAAATTCAATACAATATAAAATAAAAATCAATAATAAGACATCCATTGTTGCATTAGTAGTGTTGAACTATGGTTATTTTATCAACTCACTCTCTGAGTAGAAGTCTGAGATGGAGCCATGATCCTATTTTTATTTTGTTTGTTTTGTTTTATTATTTTCTGGCTTTGTTTGCCCTGGTGTTTAGATTATCACAGCCTGAGCTAAGGCCTGAGTGGCCAAACATCTTCTTTTAACAAGTTTATGCAAGTTTTTAGGTTTGGGACATGTATAATGTTTAAAAATGGCTAACATTTTTTAAAAAGTGAACTCATCTTTCTCTATTTGACTGTTTCTGTAAGAGTCATGTAAGAAGGTTCTTAGCTTCGTTCATGTTGCTCCTTTTCTTTTTGCAAATCCTGAGTGAAATAATAACACCTAACACTTCTACAGCACTAACTACATGTCAGAAACTCTTCCAGGGACTTCATAAGTATTAAAACCATTAACCCTTCCAATAACCCCATGAGAAATGTACTGCTGTGTTTCTTATTTTACAAATGAGGAAATGGAGGCAAAGAGTGGTCAAGCTACCTAATTAAGGTCACACAGCTGAGAACTAACAGAGGCAGACCCCAGCACCTGTAGTTACTGCTCCAGAGAGCCTCTAGGGGAAGTAGGATAGACCCTCTCCAAAAGAGTTCATGTCCTTTACACAATTGAGAAGGCAGGGTAGAACATGAGAATAAAACCATAAACCCAAACTGGACACTCAACAATTCAGACTCTCTGCTTCTAGGCATCCAGATATGTTTCTCAGTGGAGAGAGTCTGTCATCTGAGGCCAGTGACTCTGTGTTATATGATTTTGCATAATATGAAGCACTTTTCACAATACTTAGAGTCAGCATTAATAAAAGCTTATTAAATCAGCTTGTACTTTGTGTCCTCCTTAACCTCGTCTGTTGGTGTGGCCCCCCTGCTTACTTGTGCCCATTTTCCCAGGGTTCTTGTGCTTGCTTGTCTGCATGAATGCAGCCTTGGACTTTCCAATTCACTAGTTCTATGCGACCTACACACGATTGCCTTTTGCAGCCAGTGTCCCAGCCTCTAAAATTATTCCTCTCCTTCATTCCATTATTAGTTGGAAAGAGTGATTAATGGGATGGTGAATTTAATATTTTACTCTCAGGGAAGTGTTTTGTTCTTGCTCCTCTTGTTTGTTTTAAAAAAGATTCTCTGATGGCACTCTAATGCTTGTATTTAAAGCACAAAAGCAGGGTGACAAAGGGGAAAAGGTTTAGGTAAGAAATCATCTGATGTCTATAATCAGGCAGTGTGGTCAGGTCTCTACCCTGCCCCCTGGTGTTAAGTGTGGTCCAATTCTGAGGACAAGCCTTGCAAAGGAGTCCTAAGACTTCAGCTGCCTTTTTAGGCTAACAATCAAACAAGCGATCACAATCAGACCCTGACTTACCTCTCTACCCGTACAGCTGTGCTTGGTGCTGGGTATGAAAGGATCTGGTTGCACAATGCTGGCTCCACTTTCCTGAATATGCAGTGCTCCTGGCCCTTGTGGATGCTGTTCTTCTGCATAGAATAACTTTCCTCCTCCCCCTCCCACAGCCCCGCACCCAACCTTTCCCTTACGCTGAGCACTGCTATGGGCAAGACACAGTTTCAATAGGGACTCATCCTCTAGGTAGTATAAAATGTGTTTCCTTTGTGCCCATGTCAAATGTTTATCTTTGAAATGTCCTCATAGGGACCAGAATGTACCCCTTCATCACAAATGGACAAAGAATTGTTTCTGTACATAGTTTCTGAACATACGTAGGGTGTCATTTTTACCTTGGTTAATTTTTCAATATACTTTTTCTTTTCTTTATATTTGCTATTCTCTAAATCCAAGGTATCATCTTTCTCAAGCTATATGAACACTGAACTCTCCTTTACCGTGTCTATGAAAAAAAAGAGGGATTTAAAGATAATTATTTTTTTTTACTACATTTTATAATGGGGGAAAAGAGGAAGATACCCAAATTGCCTAGAAAATTAACTCAAATTTTATAAGTCACTCTGCCCAACATGGGCTACTACTGATGACATTTAAATCATTAAAGATGAAATAAGAAACAAAAATATATTTTAAATACTGTGTATTTCAATTTAATTCTATCTGACACTTATTAAGTATTAACTATGGCCCAGTTACTATTCTATGTATTAAAAATATGGAGATGAATAAGTTCACAGTAGAGAATAGAAAGAAAAATTAACAATGGATCTGGTTTAATATGCTTATATAAATGTAAATTTTCAAAATCAAAATTAACTTGTAATGGAGGTTAACTTGTAATTTCATTTGGAAGCCTTTAAAATCTCATTTTTTCTGGTCATGTCTACAGATTTCCAGAATCCTCTATGAGTTCTACTGTCTGTACCTTTGTGAGATACAAGCCTGGCTAACTGCTGATAATTGAAGTGGAAAACACCCAAAGACACTAGGAGTGGATACTTGAATAAAAGGAGAATGTGGGGCAGTGAGAGAAAAGGCTGAATAAAGGCTCTGCACCCTGATTAGAACCTTTGATGAGACTCCATTAATGCAGATGCTGCAAACCAATCTGGTGTATGCCTCCTGTATGCTTCCTGTTAGATGAGTTATTAGTTATCTTTAGGGCATCAGAGAATAAAGAGGGGAGTGAACCAGGTTCAGGAAAAAAAAACAGGAAAATGTGACAGAAAGAAAGAAGTGAAGGAAGAAGAAAGGAAGGGAAGGAAGGAGGGGAGGGATGGAGGGAGGAAGGGAGGGAAGGAAGGAAGGAAGGGAGAAGGGAGTGAGGAAGGAAAGAAGGAAGAGAAATATATCTAATGAAGCATAAACTTGTAATTTAGCCCTTCATCTTAGAGTTCAATATTTTCTGTAGAACCAACATCTCTAACTCTTCATTTTCCCACACTATCATTAGAAAACCCCTCTCAGAAATGTATTCTCTTTTTGGCAGTCTTGGTGTTAAATTTTTTCCCTCTCCTTTGGTGCAAATAGATAAGCCTACCTGGAGCTTATTTGTTCAGGTGGTTTGGAACAAATCACGTATGATACCCTCCTCCGTGGAGACATGGGTGAACATTAGGTCATTCTCTCCTCTGTTTCCTATATTTCGGAAGTCACTCATGCAGCAGCTCTTAGAGTGTGCAAGAGGCATTTCTCGTCCAGGTGCTGTTCCCCAGTTGTACTAATGTTTTCCTTCCATATCCTGTGTGTATTGATCAGGTCTTGCCAAGTATAATATTGTCCTTTCATGTAGAAAATAATTTTCAATCCTAGTATCCATCTGAAAATGACCTAAGAACTTTCTAGAACATATGATAACTTTGTCAAAGTGAACATATTCTCTTAGGAGGCAATGCTTATGGAAATTTTTACATGTAGATTTTCAGATCTATTTTATTAGTGAAGGAAAATCATTTACTAGAAAAAATTATGAGGAGAGTTTGGTAGTCTTAATACTCAGAAAGATGTGTTGGAATAACTGAGATCCTGGCAATTTTTCAAGAAAATAAGCTGCTTTATTGAAACCAAAAGCATGTTGTTACTAGAACAGAGTAGAAGTTCAAAGTCCAGTCATAGGGATAAGAAAAGAAAATTGAGTTAATATATCTTGGTGTCTAGGTAAGAATTACTCCATGCTGCTCAGATTTTATTTACTAGAGTTTAAATTCCCCTGGATTAGGAGAGGACTAATCCCAGAGGCTGAGTTAGCTTTTGACCTGTGTGTGGGAAACAAGTGGCCTCATTTGTGGAGAATGGAGGACTAGTGTGACAGGGATCGCATTCCTTTGTGTAAAATAAAGATAATCCACACATGCTGTGGCCATCACAATCTCTTAGGTACTCTGGAAAGGATTATCAATAAAGTCATCCAAATCTCCATACTGAAATTAGATCTGCAGAATCCAAGAACTGATATTCATGTATTGGAGTGGCAAGCCATAAACTACCCTGGGTAAAAAATGAGAATGACCTCACCAAGGGAAGGGAAACCAAATATAACATGAATCAATAAAGCAGACGTATTTCATACAAACTCTATTAACACAGTGCTTTGAATGCAGTGTCCTAATTTATTATTTGGATGAAATTCTGAGCCTGCCATGACTCTATAGCATGAAGTTTCATGAAATTCATTTCTAAGCTTCAATTATTGTTAAGAACAAAAAATAATACAAAAGGAGGATTTAAAATAGACATAAGGTCACTTGAAAGTTTCTTCAGTTCATATGCAATAAGCATCATTTCTAGTTTCTTTCTGTGGCTTATGTGCCACTTCCAGACTTTGGGATCTTTGATCACCCCTTCAGAAATTATGATAGCCATGTATAGTAGGAATCTTCTTTCAAAACATGAAAATTGTGTTAAATATATTATGACATTAACATGCATGCTTATGTGAATCCAACCGTATGATTGAATGCTGATGAGAATGCTTCCCTATCTATTTCAGATTAGTTTTTATTTTTTCTGAAATGAAAATCCTGACCTAATGTTACTATTAAAAAAAAAAGCAGATGGTCAAATCAGGCATATTGTAATCACAAGTAGATTTTACTTAAACCATTACTTAAAATATAAAATAAAGCATCAACATAACATCAGACAAAGAAAGTTTTAATTGTATTTATTTTTTTCAGCCAAGTTATATTGAGTACCTGCTATGAGTACCAAGATAGTAAGATATTACTATCTTGCTTATATCCTTCCAATAACTTCTCATTGCCATTAAAATAAATGATAATGTTCTTAATATTTCCTCCGAGGTCTAACTGAACACATGCATTTCTTTGACTCACTATTTCTCACCAAGCAGCTCTCCCTTCTGTTTCTATAAATCTCCAAAGTCCAGAGTGTTTGTACTTACTGTTGGGTCTCTTGGCAATACTCATCCCCTCCCCACCCCATTCACCTAACCTCTGCTCCTTGAATGATTGATTCTTTTTCATACTTCACCACTGAACTCAAATGTCACTTCCTCAAAGTGGCCTTTTGACTGCTCTTATTTAATTTCTATCCTGACTTTTGCCTTTAACTGATTTTTTTTTTTTTGTTATTTACTTGTATATTTTTGACTTCCTCTACTTTGAGAGGGAAGAATTTGTGGATTTTGTACCTATTTTATTCTGAATACCCAGAATAGTGCCTATCACAAAGCAGATTTTTGGTACATATGTTTTGCATGATCTAGATGCCAGGGATTTAATTGTAAACATAGAGTTATGAGTTTGGCCTTAATAGAGTTTTTGATCTCTAATGAATAAGATACGATTTTCAAAGACATAGTCAAAGAAAGGTGTATTGCTAGTTTTGCTGTTATTTATCTAAGACACCATCCAGTCTTGCCATGTGAGCACAGGGTTTCATATGTATAGTCACAGCTCTGGCATTATTGTTGAGTAAGTGAATTTCTCCATATAACAAAATAGAAGAAAGATACCTAGTTCATATTTATTGCAGAGAAAGAAAATATTTAGGTTTGGAATTTCTTTCAAGAATGTTGTAACATATTTATAATGTCTCATTATTCCTAATATGCAAATAAACCTTTATTCTTGCTTGTTGTTTGTTTCATAATCAAGCAATGCTCACATTTTAAAGATTGCAAGTTTTGAGGGCAAATGTTTTTACTTTATTATCTTAAAGATAGACTTAATTGCATTATATGGGTTAATACGATGTTAATATGGTGAATAATGAGTTCTATCCTTCCATTGTTGAATTGCTGAACGTTAGTTTTTAGATGTCCGTTTTAATATTATTCTTTTGAGAGGAGAATAAAAAGGTTGAGAAATATCAATAATAAAAATATTGCTATATTATTGCCATGAAGTTTATGGAGTTTACGGTTAAAATTTTATTTTCAGGTAGACGAATATCCAGGTAAAAAATAAAACTTTATTTAGCTGTTCAGATGTTTTAATATAACAGTACCAAATAGATATGTTTCTAGAACTTCTCATATTTTCTCACTCTTTGAAATGAGACTTCAGCAACCTTCCATAAAAAAAAAAGAAAAAGAAAAAGAAAATTCCAAATGCCCAAACCTTTTTTTAAACTAGTTTACTCTTTATAATTTATTTTTCATATCTTTGTCCATTTTTTTTCTTCTTTATTTGCTCTATTATTCTACCTTACCTTCTAAACCTTACTTGAAAACCCTATCACTCATATGTGATAAGTATTTTCTCAGTCTCCGGGATTACGGTCATTGGCTTTATCCTCATAGCATCAGGTACATCCCCATTGGTCTTAATCTGTTTGGATCTGTTTTGTGTATTTGTCACAACTAATAAATTTTAAAATGCCTGATAGCAGGAAGTGTTTTCATTCATAGTTGCATCTCCTTAGCACTTAGTATAGATTTGGGGCCATATTGTTGTTCAGTAAATCTTTTGTAAATTGAATGTCTTTATGATTTAAGTTCCAAGAGCATTACAAAAGAGGTAGTCTTGAGAACCAGTTGTGGTGGACCAGTTTGGGTTGATGCTTGCAGTTGATATAAGTAAATACTGCTCCCCCTATGAGTAAAGCATCTATTTAATTTTTTCCTGATGTCAATAAGGAAAAGAATATGCCAGAAATTTAAACAAATAACATATTAACAAGAGAATTGAACATTTCAGTTTATCTAATTTTATAACATATTAAAATAGAAAACAAGTACAATTTCCACAAAATACCCCAATGTCTTAGTAACTTCTGAAGAAACAAAGTTTCTTCTAATTATTTTTTATTTTGCTTGTTAAACTGCATGTAGTATAAGCAAGCAAACTTTTTATTTCCTCTTATGACATCAGATTGCCAAATACACAGGTAAAGACCAAGCCCCTCCCTTGATCTTTAGACAGAGCATAAAGCCAATATTAAATACTTCACCAAGGAAATGACTGAAGGAGAAAACTTGTGTCTAAAATTTGAAAGTGTTCTACGATTCATCTCAAATCTTCGATGTTAGGTGATGCACATGGTTCTTGAAAGTGTGCATTTCAGATTATTAGTTAAAGAATTACTGAAACTAGTTAAAATGAGCAAGACTGGGATGTCTTAAAGTTATACAGTGATGAAAGGGGACAAATCTAAAGACAGTCCTGAACATTACACAGTAGCAGAGAAAAAATATCAAATGTGAGAGCTCAGGAATTAGGGCCATAATAATGGTTCCAAAAATTATGCTTATAAATTTATTAAAAATCAAACAAACCAAAAGCAATCAAACTTTCATTATAATTACCATTGCCCAAATAATTATATTGGACATGTATTTTATAGACACCAGAGGACCATGTACTTGATCAATAGGTCAACAAATTCAGTGAAAGGCAAAAAAGTGAAACCAGTCATCTGAGCAAATGCATCAGTTATTTGTAAAATTGATAGTCAAAAGATTCCTTCCGTTTGGGGAGTAGGCTCAATCTTTATCATTCATTAACACCGAATAGACTCTATACCTTTGTTTTTGAAACAGATTGATAAGAAATGAGACAAAAAAATTATTATAATGTTAGAAAGGCTAAGTTATAAAGGTTAAAAATTATTCCCTCTTCCAGAGTGGCAATTGGAAGAAAATGTCATATTTTTGTAATTATTAATTGTATTATTTGCCACCTCTTACCCTGATATGCAATAAATAGACTATTTTGGGAAGTACTGCTTGTAAGCTTTGATTTTTTTTTGCCATTTTTTCATCACCTTAGTTTACACTTACATCATATCTGTCCCAGATTTTCATAATAGGATTCTAATCATTCTCCCTGCCCCTAATGCATCTACTTTCTAACATCTCTCCATTTTGTCACTGGGGTTTTCTTTTGTAATATCCAAATAAAATCATTTTACCTTCCTGTTTAAAATTTGCCTCCATCCTACTATTATATGCAGAATGAAGAACAAACTTTAATTCACACTGGCCACTCTTTCTTGCAATCACACAATCTTGTTTATTGTTTTATAGAAATATTCATTGAGCATTTCCTGTGTCCAAAACACTGTGCTTATACTTCATATACATCGTCATATTTATTCCTTGTAGTGGAAACTGCAGATGCCCCAGCCAGATCCCCTTTACTGGCAGCTACCACCCTCTGTTGCAGTGAGGATTGGATGCTAACGACTAATAAAGTCTTGCCCTCTGTCAAATGGAAGTCACTTCACCCAGAAGGTTACACATTACCCACTCACACTTTTCATCCCACACACAGCCAGTGACTGACGGGTTAAAAATCCAGCCACCTTTTTTCTCCAAGTGGGCGTAGCTCTGGATACATCATGCTCTTCAAACTTTCCGTGGGATCAGACCAAAACTGAAGCTGGTCTCTAGCTGAGACCGCATCCTTGCCTAGATTATTTTCCCCGTCTTATCCATGCCTCACATTTCTTGCCTCCTAAGAGCACTCTTTCTACAAAGCCTTGGCACAAAAATCTGCTTCTCAGGTTTTGCCTTTAGGAAACCTAACTTAAGATATTTCTCAGATGAACTCCATGAAGCTGGTATTGCTACTGTCATTTTGCCTGTGAGAAACTTGGGGTTCAAAAAAATTAGTTACTTCTTTCTCTATTCTTTCAGAATAATTGATACATTTTTTCAGAATAATTGGTAAATTATTACAGCCGGTCACCAGTGCAAACGGCTTTAGAAATCAGGAAGGTAATATGCATGTGAACAGGCTCAGATATAAGATGGTATACCTTTGAAATAGTTGTTGAAACAAGATCTTGGGTCACCACAAAATCCATTCAGATTTTATTTCATTTTTTTAAAATGACTTTTATAGACCCAAATTGATCTTTGGCTACAGGTCTGTAATTTCAGTCCCCAAATCCCAAATGGATAAGGACATACATATTTGAGACACCAGACTAAATGATTTAGTGTGTGATTTGATTGATCCTCCAGTACACAATGTAAACTGGATATTTGTGGCAGACAGATACCGTTGGTTTTGTCCCTTACAGCCATCTCTGTCTTCTTTTACCCTTACTGGAAGTACTTAATTTGTACCATAATGGCTGAAAATGTCACCCTTTCCCTGTCATTCTTGTGACTAGGAATGGTCGTGTGACCTCTCCTTTGGAATTCTGGGAATGATTCTCCTCCCTGATTAAAAAAAAGAAAGATGCCCAATCAGTAAGCACAACCTATTGTTCCTGGTGTTTGTGTGAGAATGTGCTCACAGGGAGGCTACAGCCATCTTCTGACCACAAAGGATGCACTGACAACACAGCAAGGGTAGAGACCAGGGAGATGGTGAAGGTCAGAACACTAAATGAAATATAAACATGAGCACTGATACAACTTTGAAACTCTTTTCTGTTAAAAAAAAAAAAAAAAAAGAATTCACTCCTGTTTGAGCCACCTTTGTTGGTATTCTGTTACTTGCTTCAGAAAGCATAATGACTGACAAGTAAGCCTCAGATAATTTTAGTGGCTTGATCAATTTTTTTATAGGTATTTGGTGGGAGTATTAGCATTCAGATTTGGGCCACCTGACACTTCTGTGTAGAGGATTTCTCCTTCCATAACATCAGAGTTTAGGAAGGCTTCCACATTTTTGTATGGTTTTCATTAGGCTTCTTTCAAATGCTCTGTTGACCAAATGGTTCAGGACATCTGGATTTCACAGTGATAATAAGCATAGGGGAGAATATTTCACTAAAATACTGAGGATGAACACCCAGCTTATTTTTGTTTTCTATAAAGTATGAAAATAAACCTTTGCTATCTGAAGTAGCTGAACCTCAAAAATAGCATATTCTTCTACCTCCTGTTCACTTTTCGCTTGACAAAAAATATTCTATATGAGTGAAGACTAAGATAATTTGATTCAAATATTGATTCTCAATTTTTCAGTACATAGGTGTTCTTTTCCATACTCAGGAGAGTTTTCAAAAGGCACATTTAAACAGTCTAGAAAGTTTAACCCTCTACCTCAGCATATGTAGTATATAGAAAAAGTGAAAATGGGAAATCCTTACCTGAAAATAAAGTCTCCAAGTTCTCCATGAGAGGTAAATATTCATGTGTTCAAATAGAGATTTATATAAAGTCGCCATAGCATTTGCATTAAAGAATATTTTTCATAATGCAGGTGACTTCTGTTTAAAAATTTAAGTTTGAAAGAGTGAGTGATTTTTATGATCAACTTGGCATTTCTCAAGACTTTTATCTATAGATTGCAAAATGCTTACTAGTTTCTTTTTTTAGAGAGACCTCTGCATGAGGCTCAATAATCATGGTCTTATTACTACAGTAAAATTTCCAACTAATATATCACAGACAATCACTGCTACAGTAGAAATGTCAGAAAAACGTAAATACCCAAGGGGAAAGAATTTAGAAGGAAGATATTTGTTAACAGGATGAAAGTGAATAAGAGCAAATGAAGTATAAACAGCTTATTATTAGGAAAAACTTCAATAGTTTCCCAATCAAGAGATAGCAACTATTTCCTTTGGGAGTAAATCAGAATAATTTGAAATGTTCCAAACTGGTTTGTTTGATAAAAAGAATAATGTTGCTTTTTATAGTCCTTTGCAATTTAAAATGGATTACCATATGCATTTTATCGTTTGATTGTTACAATTTTCCCGTAAAATATATAGGCTAAGGATTATTATTTCATTATTTTACAGATTATGAAACTGAGACACACAAAAAGATACTTGTCTAGGGTCACAGGCAGTAATTGGCAGATTTTGGTCTAAACACTAGAGTTCTATTCTACTGTTTTTATAAATGTCACTGTTAGAAGTTCTGAATAACTGAACTTGAATAGAATATAGAATTTTCTGCGGTTTCCTATTTTAGTTGTTAAGGAAAAGATGTGGTTTTTAAAAATATTTCAGAGTTTTTCCATTTTTATTATTATAGAAGAATACAGAGGGCTGAGAATCAAGTTGCCTCCCTTAAAATCTGAAAAAGAATGTAAACAAGTAATAGGAGATAAAACTCTGCCATAAACTGGAAATATTTTGTATCTTGCTCTGGGTGATGATTACACAGGGCATACACATGTAAAAATTATCAAGTTGTATGTTTAAGATTAATATACTTTACTGTGTAAGATTTATCTTACCTAAAAAGGTAAAACTAAATATATATTACATATAAGTATATATCTAATACTATATATTACATAATATATAGTATTATGTATATAAAATTAATGCAGCAATAACTTTGTCCAATGCTCACTTTGTTACATAGGCATAAGAAACTTATTAGTTTTTAAATTGTGCATATTATAAACTATTCAAGAAGAATGTAAAACTCATTTTTATGATATCACTTATATGTGGAATCTAATAAATGATACAAATGAACTGATTTACAAAACAGAAACAGATTCACAGGCTTAGAAAACAAACTTATGCTTACCAAAAGGGAAAGGTCAGGGGAGGGATAAATTAGGAGGTTGGGATTGAGATATACGCACTACTATATATAAAATAAATAACCAACAAGGACCTACTGTATAGCACAGGGAACTCTACTCAGTACTCTTCAATAACCTATATGGGAAAAGAATCTGAAAAAGAATAGATAATGTATAGGTGTATGTATAACTAAATCACTGTGCTGTACACCTGAAACTAACACAACATTGTAAATCAACTGTACTGCAATATAAAATGAAAATTAAAATAAATAAATAAATAAAACATTATTAATCATGAGTAAAATGGTTAATTTACACAATGATACTTTTTTAGAATTGTTTTGCATTCTCCACTTCTAATACCTAGAAGACCAATGGGAACAGGAAAGATATTTGACAAATATATACCCTATAATCAAGTGAAAGAAACTTCAAAATTACAGGATGTGCCTTTGATAAATCTTGCAAACTTCATTTCTTTCTCTCCCCATGTCTGCACTACATCTTAAATCCACATGCTTCTTGGCTGCTCAGGGTCACTGGACCTTCCTTGGCCAATCCCCCTCGGTGCTCCAAAGACTTCCATGAAGCTATCTCAGCTTGTTCCAACAAATCATATGTGCATACATTCACCATTTTGGCTCTTCTCTGTAAAGTGACCTCAGTTAGCTGTAAGAAGGGGGTGAGTAAGTATGTGTGTGTATGTGTGTGTGTGTGTTTGTGTGTGTGTGGTAGGGGACAGTGAGTTGATGACAAATGCAGTAATAGTTACCATACTGGATATTTTACATATCTTAATAAATCCTCACAACACTGCAAGATAAAAATTGATCTCAGTGTAATTAAATATTATGCCAAAGTATGTCCATTTGAAATAAAGTTAAGAAGAAAAATCAGGTATGTCTCACTCCGAAGGAAATTTTATTATTATTCTATTTTTATAATAACAATTCTTCTTATCCATACTCCACTAAAATTATGGAACACTTTGGTGCCTTTGGGGCTTTCTAGATGTAGATAGATAGATAGGGATATAGATATAATATATGCGTATTATATATATTTCTAGGTAAACAGAATATATGCATAAATGTATTCCCAGAAAAGTAAATTGCTGTTTTCCACTCTTAATTCACAAATTAATTAGGACTACCATGTAGATCTTTCAATTACTATTAGATAATTTCTCTTATATGAAGTACTAAGGTGCCAAATGTCCACTCAATAATGCATCACCTCTCCCAAAAGCTAGTAACAATTTTTAAAAGACTATTGGAAAGAAAAAAAAATATGAAGTAAAAAATCCTTAATGGTGCTATAAACCCATCCCTCCCTTAACATGTATCATAGCCATTTTTTCACTGTTTTTTAATAACATGTGTTTTCTCACTTCTCATACTAGACATGGAGCTTTGAAATTGAAATCGTCTGTTGTTTGTTTTTACTTTTTGTTTTTTAATTCTGGGGCAGGGCTTGGCATATACTAGCTACACAATACTGTTGCTGAATGATTGAAGAATGAATGGTCCATTGGAAGGAGAATGGCATTTTGGTTACCATAATAATAAGTGAGGAAGTTGTTTTTATAATCCAGGGAAGCCTTTTGAGCTACCTTGAAAATTTCACCTATATGACAGCCTACTTAAATGATAAGTAAGAACAGCAGCCGGGGTAGAAATAAGTCTGCCATTCCCACAGTGGCTATCTGTCATTACAAGAGGTACACATTATTTACCCCAAAGGAGAAAGATACAGTGCTTTCATTCACTGGATTTCATTCCAAGAAAAGAAAGTTGGTGAAACAACTCAGAATATTGGCCAAAACAGAACATGTTAGTTTTAATCGACCTATGTGATCAATCATTTCGAAAAGATTATTAAATTCTGCTACAATTAATTTTATATGCTAATTTATAAGGATAGTTTTCCTGTCTCAAAAGGAGCAGGGATGGGGAGCCTGCCTATTCCTTCCATTTTTCTTATAAAATGGCCAGATCTGCCCTTCTTTTCAATGATCAGTACTAAATATATCCTCCCTGGATACACAATAGTACGTGGGTCTGCTGCTTGGAAGTCACTATCTGGGCTTGAGGTTATGGATGAAAATGTAGGAAATTGTCAAAGGAATGAGACTTCATTAACTGGAACTGGCCGAATTTTTTCATTACAATAATAGTAATGGTCATAAATCTGATTAAGAATTCATATTGCTCATTGGTTAGATTTAATTATACAAAGCAGTTTGTCAAGTCACTGGCAAATTTTATCAAATGCCATCACCATCTATAATGACACTGACAAACTGAAATGTTTCCAGTCTGTACTCCTGAAGGTAGATGCCTGGTTCTTGTGGTCACCAAGAGAAATATGAACATACAGCCTCGTTGGAGGAGAAGAAAAATGAATCCTTGGGTGTGTGAAATTAAATCATTAGGCAGATTAACTATTTTTCTTTTTGTGGTTAACAAGGGCTCTCACAAAAACTGTATTTGTATATCACTGAACTTCACCTTGGTAAGAGATGTAAACAATAAAAACCCCCCACCCACCCACTATAATAGCAAAAAGAGAGATGGTGTCATTGAATTCTGTTTTCTAGAAAATGAGCTGCTCCCCTCAGGCTCCCTTTAGACCCATCTGATGGCCAAAGTCTCCAGGTTGCCTCCTTTGAGCCCCAGCCCCGATGCTGATTGGGTTTGAGCACTCAGCGGAATGTAGCAGCTTAAGAATGTGCTCTCTTTATTCTGTACACTGTTCCCAAGGTGACCCTGTAAATCCACAGCTTTACACTGTATTGTGATGAGGGGAGAAAGTGCCTTTATCCTAGTGGGAGTAAGAAGAGACCTTCGTTCTCTGCCCCTTGCTATAAAAACAACCCAGGCCTGGACAAAATCTATTTTCTTTCTGGTCTGCCCACTTAGCATGTCAACATCTTCACTACAATTGTTATGCACAGCTTACTTGGGCCCAAATTCTACCAATAACAATACCTGGAAGGATTTTTTGATTGTTTTTTTGTTTCTTTTGTGGCTTCACAGGAAAATATTTTGTTTCAGAATGACTTAAAGATATATTATGACATGTGAATTATATACAGGTTTCTCTACAGCTACTTTATCATCATGATGCAGTAATATTCTGATATTCATTTCCTATTGTGTTTTAATAGTATTTCCAAATCTTCACGAGTAACTAGTAAAAATCCTTGGTCTGTTGGAACAGTATCTTTTTTTCTGACATAATTTTTTTCCCCTTCTCCTCTTCCTTCCCTTGCCTTGGTCCCTCCCCCTTTTTCTTCTCCTCTTCCTCCTCCCCCTCCTCTTCCCCCCCTTCCTCTTTCTTCTTTCTGATTTTAGCTAGGTGTTATTTTACACAGGATTACATGTATTTGGCTTATGCATAAGGGTTTCTTGCACTGGTGTCTTTATCACTATTTGTGTAATATCTCTGTATATATACCTGTTTAAAGTTGATGGTTCCTTCCTCTAAACTTTTTAAATTGAGTTGAAAAGAACAACAATATAGAATATTGTATCTGTTGTGATGCCAAGAACACTGTTACTAAAGGAGACAATTGAGCCAAGGGATGCAGGTAGGGAAACAGATGTCATTAGGCTGGAGAGGGTATGGTTGTCAGATGGAGAGGAATACTGGACATATGCAAAGGCAGGCTGAAGACAGATTGGGAAACTTTGCATGTCAGGTTAAGTGATGTCAAATATTTCTACATGTCAGAGATCATCACTGTAGATCTTGGATGAATAGAGGAGCTTATCCAGATGCTTGAATAAAAAATTCAAATTTGATGACAATCAGACTCTACTTAAGTTTAACTGCCTGGGAGACTCAGGGCAGGTAGGTAAGAAAGATACAGATTAGAGCAAATGCTAGTTACAGATTAGAAGGAGAGAGACTTAAGAGGAAGACCAACTATAAGGTGATTACAAAAATTTATGCAGGTGCCAGTGAAGGTCTTAACCAGCAGAAATAGTATTTGGCAACTACCATAACAAAATACATAGACTGTGTGGCTTAAACAAAGACATTTATTTCCTCACAGTTCTGGGGGTTGGAAGTCTAAGATGAGGGTGTAGGCCAATTCGGTTTCTGGTGAGAACTCTTTTCCTGGCTTGCAGATGGCAGCATTCTGGATGTGTACTCACGTGGCAGAGAGGGAACAAGCTTTCTGGTGTCTCTTCTTATAAGGGTACTAACCCTATAGGATCAGGGCTCCACCCTTATGACCTCATTTAACCTTACTTACTTCCTATAGGCTCCATTTCCAGATAAATTTACTTTGGGTGTTAGGACTTGAATATATAAATTTGAGGAGGTGGGGGACACAATTCAGCTTATAGCAGAAGGGAAGAAACCTAACCTAGCTTCTCCTCTCTTCAGGCCTCTTCGGTGTGACAAAGTCCAAGTTTTGGGGTCACGTGTAATGTTTAACAGTTCATTCTAATGTTATGGGCACCATAAAGAACTCTAATTAGTATCTGAAGAGCTGTGTTTAACATTGGAAAAAATCTGTGTAGTGCTGAAATAGGTGTTATAAGTACAGGACAAAAATGTGGAAATTTTCAGGAAATTGGGAGGGAGAAGGGTTAGTTTCACCTTGGTAACCTGATAGTTGCTGGCCACATTACACACCCCCAACCAGCCTCAACGGTAAGCTCCTGTTAGTCTCCAGATTTTAGATAAAGAAAACATGTGGCCTTCTAGCTCCATAACACAGGGAAATCATGTAGTGTTTTTTATTCCCACATTACATTAGTTCTCTATAGAGGGAACCTGAAAATAATTGAGAGTCTATGGTTCCAAAACCCCGACTGGGAATGCCTTGTTACTCACATGGGAAAGTTCATGGAGAGGATTTATATCCTTTAGTTCCTTCCTCCAGGCTCAAGATGATCTGGCAGGAAATTGTGTCTGGTCTTAGAACCCACAGTTTATTCTGAGACCCATGCTTGACTGCTTCTTCCTCCTGTATCCTATTAGGAGGGGAATGATGGGTGTGCCCAGAGCAGAAACATGTATGCAGCTGGTGGTATGGTTTTAAAGCATGTTCTCAAAGCTAAGTGCTGGTCTTCACTTCCAGTATCTCTGACTGAAGGTAAATGACAGTTGGATTGTTTCATTGTAGGCTTAGTGCAGTGTTTATAAGTGAGAGCTATTCAAAATGCTGATAGAATCCTGAATCCTTTCAGCTACAAGACACATGATTATATATCTGATCTTGCATATAAACAGTAATGAATGTGATAGTTTTCTCAACCACTCTATTGTCATTCTACATGACCTGCATTTTTAAGACCTTTGGACATTTGCATTTTTCCTAAAATTTTCGTAATTTAAAGGTGTGATATTGTGCAAGGGGCAGAGGTGTTTATTCAGTGGCTCCCTACCTGCTCCCTTCCTCTATTTCTAGGGAACTAAACTGGTTTGAGCTGCTAATAGGCAATGACATCAGAATCAATTGTGGGAAAATGAGATAATTTTAAATTTTGTTTAACTTTGAACACAGAGGTACATTTCTACTAAGTGAGCATTTATCTCCAGTGCCTTGAATACCCCAGGATAAGATGCAAGTTGTAAGAACAGCTAATTTGTAGTAATTTCATCAAATCTATCAATTCCTGTTATTTGATACAGAATTTATAGTACAGTGAATATAAGTATGACTGATTTTTTTTTCCTGTTATTTACTGGCCTAAGTTTGCATGATTGTGTGGGGGGAATTATTGGAAGAATATCCATTGATTGGGGGATTATTAAATCATGCTACATAAGCCATGCATTCAGTCCTGAGTATATTACAAATGTATTTTACAAGTTTTTAAAATTATTATTAAGCAGAGTTTACTTTATATATGTATCTTATACCAGAGAGTATTTAAAGTAAATATAAGGTAAATGGTTTGGGTTATTTGTCCATTTTTACTAATAGGAAATAAATTGGATTCTGGCCATTTCACCAGTATGTCTTATTTCAATATTAAAATCTGAAGATTTTTACCCCAATCATGGTAATGTCCTCCCTGACTTGATGTCCTCTGCTTTGTTTTATTGGATTGCTTGGGGTAATATATTAATTAAATGTGAAAGATGAGGAAGTGAAGCAGCAAATATTTATCATTCTGTTGAGGACTTTTGTTATAAAGAGGAAATGAAAAAGCCGATAGTAGCTGGAGGGGAATGTGGAATCAAGTGGGGTTTTGCTTTATGCTGAATGTTTTTTGCTTTGTTTACTTTATTAATTAATTAATTAATTTAAAGACAGGCTATTCTATAGCAAGTTGATGTTATGCAGAAGCAAACTCCAGAGTAAATGAGAGAGAAATCCGACTGCCACTGGAGGAGAAGAGTTAACAATTGTTCCATTGTCTTTAACACTTATAGTGTTTTTCCTTGGCTGGCTATTCTCTAATGCTGATGTGTGGATATAGTTTCAGGTCCCATTATTTAAATCTGCCCCATTTCATTCCAATGAACTTTCTTAATGCCTCCATTTTATATATAAGATTAAGTCACAAAATGAATGAACTCAAAAATACCTCACTGAAGTCGTCCTGCTTAAGATCACCATCCCTCACGAGACCTTGCTTGTGCCTGAGCCTACTGAATGAACTTCGATACCACAATGGAGGGGAAAGGAGAAAAGCTCAGGCAGGGATTCAGACATTGCATTGCTTCCTGGGTCTGCTTCTGACGTTCGGCTAGATGTTCCACATGTATTGCTTCATTTAATCCTTACAGAAACCGTGCGAGATAGTCAATATCCTCATTTTACTGAAGAGGACACTGAGGTTCAGAAATGTGGAAGAATTTGCTAACAGCCTCACTACTTGGAAGTATTGGTTTTTGCAGTTAGAACTCAGGTATTTCCTCCAAAGGCCGGCCTTGGTCCTGTTCATCTCATTGATGAATAAAGTTTTGCAGGACAATGGGAGGGGACAGAATTTGGGCTAGTCAGGGACTAGAGTATGGCACCTGGCTGAATGATAGATAAAGAACAGTGAACTGCTGACATTTAAGTGTCTTTCCTCACTAACTATTAACTTGTAATAAAATTATAGAAGACAACCTGATGAGCTGTAGAACAGGTATTAGCGTCTTCTCATTATGCTATAATCATAACCAGCTGCCTGAAATAATTACCAAAATTTCTAGTAGTTGGATGCCGTTTGATGTACTCAGGGCCCTGTTGTTTGAACTTGAATATCTGTAAAGTGTTAGTAGCATCACTCCCTCAGATATGTGAGGTTCATTTATAACACTGTTTTCTAAATTTCATCATTGTAAAAAAAGAAGAGAGAACTGAAAATATGAGGCAACATACACATTGCAAGGCATCTGCCAATGCAGGCTCTTGGAAGTATAGGCACCACCCAAGCTATCTTCTTTAGAACAGCGATAATCCTGGAGTCCATTTTCCTAAAGTCCTGGAGGCAGAACGTGGAGGTATTTCATGTTAAAATACCTCAATTCAGTAGAGAAAAATCATTCACACTATACACGAATGAATGCGAGAATTTCTTGAAAAATCCAAATGTTATTGTTTTTCTTTTTTTCTCTATTGCCATGCTGCCAGGCACCTTTTAATTTCTAAAATATTTGTAAGACATGTTTAGAAAGTATTCCTTAATATTTTACTTCTGACAGATGCACTGTGATCATATACTATGGGATCCAAATTGTTTTTATTATGGAAGAAATATGTGGATTTGAGAAATACCATTTCTTCTTTAGAGTAAACCATGGGAAAGTTTCAAGGATGCTGGATTTTTTCTTGTAAACAATTTCAGCTTTCCTTTATCTGACTACCAGTAACCCGGGCTACTTCAGTGAATTGAATGGAAGTTTACTCTTCAACATTAACTCTTTGGGACTATGGTTTATTACCTTACTGCCAAGACAGAATCAATATTCAACAAATTTAAATTAGTTTTGTAGCTTTACATCACACATTGCTTGGAATCAAAGATTTTTAGAAAGCTGTGCATCTAAAGAATTATCATGTCTGATCATTTCAATCCATGAATGTGGGAGACAAATCCCAGGAAAAAAGGTGCAATATGTTTTGTTCTAAATCACAAAACAGGGAAGTGGCAGAGCTGGGACTAGACCCACTTGCCAACTTTGGTGCTGAATTCATTCCTCTATAGCATTCCTTTACTGTCATGACAGGGTTACACATAAAATGCTGAGTTTAGTTGAAAAGACAAACGTACAATATGTTTAGAAATAGACAATACTATCAAGTGAGGCTTTGTTCTTGTCTTCTACTCTTTCTTAAGAAAAAGCCCAAACACCATTGCTTTGTATTCAGTCTACTTAATAATTTTAAGTTTCCCCTGAGAATGTAAGGCTCAGTCTATAAATTCTTTTCAACAGAAGTCTTTTATCTAGGATGGCATTTTCATGGTTTACTTGTAAGTTACTTCTGATTATGATCCTGAAACAAGAGAAATAAATCATTATTGTATCAATAAATGCATTCAATGATGGAATGCCAGAAAGAGAAAATTGTAGTACATTCCACTCTTATGTCTTACACTTGAGTTTGTCTCTTCTTAATTTCTTGGGATGCAGATAAAACCTAGGGTGCCACCAAGTCATGACACCATGGCCTGACAAATGAGGGTCACATTTCGCAGAGAGAAATTACACTGTGGTGAGGACACAGAGGTTCTCACCCTCCCCTCTCCCCACTCAGCCTTCTTGAGTGTCCATGGTCTGCTTGCTTCCTAATCTGAGGCGTTTTTCTCCAGCTTCATGGGAACCTTCTTGATTTTTCCAGTCCATAAAATAGACTTGAATTCTTGCATTCTTAAAGGGCCTTAAAATTTAATTTAACTAAGTCAGTTTTAGATTGATGCTAAGGAAATATTCCTTGATATTAGAAAAATAAGTATAAAAATAATAAATGTAAGAAAATCTTTAAAATAACAAAAATATACTAAATGTCCTACCTTCAGGGAATGTTTAAGTACATTCTTGTACAATCATTCAATGAAATTTACACAACTACTTAAAAAGTTTGTGAAGACTGCAAGAACATAGAAAAATGTTTGTTTTATAAAAAGTGAAAAAGGCAGAATTCACAATTTTAAATCAGTGTGATAATTATGGAATTAAAAGAATACTTTGCGTAAAAATGCTGGAAGGATTTACACAAAATATTTACGGTATTTTCACATGGGTAGTTGTATTTTGGATGATTTAAAAGTACTTCCTACTTTCATATATTTCTCAAATTCTATTTAAGTTATTCACTCAACAAATATTTATAGAACACAAAATATGTCAAGTTCCCTGCTAAATGTTGCAGACAGAATTGTTATTGAGACAGGCAAAAGAAGTTAGCTAACTTCTTACAAGGACTAATGAAAAAACAATTCAAATGCAACCAGAGCATAATGAACTAAGGCCAATGATGGAGTAAGCCAAATTTTGTAAGGAAATATAATGAAGAGTACCCCAAATTTGTAAGAAGGTTAAGGAAGGGAATACTGACCAGGATACTCTTCAGCTGCAAATAATAGAAAACATGATGCAAAATGTGTTTAAAAATAAGAAATATGTTGGTTCATGTGGGTTGAATTGTGTTCCTGAAAAATATATGTTGAAGTCCTAACCCCTATAGCTATAAACCTTTTTTGGAAATGGAGGTTTTGCAGATGTAATCAAGTTAACCAGGTTTAAAATTGAGGTCATTTGTGGTTAAGGTGGGCCCCAAATCCAAAGACTGGTGTCTTTATAAGTAGGGAGAGATTTGGAGATAGAGACCCAGAAGAGATACACACATACAGAGGGAAGCAGACCATGTGAAAATGAAGGCAGAAGTTGGAAAGTTGCAACTCCATGTTCTGAATGCTGCAGTGATAGACACCCTTGGGTATAAAAACTATACAGGTACCCCAGGATTGGCTTAAGGGGGTTCATCTGGCTCAATTCATAAAATGCCCACATGCTTGGAACAATTAGGCCATGCAACCCACCGCACCGCTCCCCCACCATATCTCCATATATTATATAGTAACCCTTTCTATTATTGTTGTTTTTATTTCCTCTCAATATCTTCCTGTTCTACTGTCTTCTACTGAAGCAATGTGCTTGAGCCATACCTCATTGCCTTAGGGGAGGCATAGGGCAAGGATGGAAACCAGAAGAGCACACAGTATTTTACCTTTGTTTTAAAGCCTAATTCCTTAGGAAAATTGATGGAATATTATTCTGATGGGTGGTGTACAAGAAGAGGGAATGGGATTCTTAGACATACAGAGTCCCTTGATGATACAGGAAAGGAGAGGATTTCCACCAGTTGGAAACCTCTTTACTGAGGCAGTGAGAGAGAAGGAGGAAAAGAAGTAAGGAGGGAGAGAGGGACGCAGATAGAGATCTGAGAGTTTCAGGTGGATAAAGATAACTAGCATCAAACATCTTTCTTCTTAGAAGCAGTGCCAGAGAGATGTCAAGACTCTAAAAACTGTGTATAATGATGGTATACATCTGGGCAAATAGAACATAGGAACCCTCACCAAAACATAGACTCTCTGCTGGTAAAGAAGCAGCAGAACTGCTGGGGACTTGAAGAGCCCATGATGGTAAGCACAATGACATCTCCTTTTAATCTGTGTGAACCAGAGACTGAGGACTGACAGTTTCCCTTATTCCTTGACGCCATACACAGCATAAGACTCCATAACTGTGTGTTAAACTTGACTGGGAGGAAAATTGGGAAAGGAATAGTTAATTTTTTATCCTACCACCTAGTAGAATAAATAAAAAGTTACATCATTTGCACATCTGAACTTGTGGTCTAAAATTCATATACACGTGCCATTTTAAAGAACCATATTGTCAACTATTTCGCCTTGAACCATATTTTTCACTTAGCTTGTATTAACCTGCTAACAGAAAAATTATAGCTTAAGCAAACAGATTTTTTGTTTGTTTGTGTTATTTATTCATTTTTCTCAAAATAATGAGAGAGACATTTACACGTATTGGTTTGAGACATTTAGGGATGTCATCTGGTACCGAAGCATGTTACTTTTGTCATGCCTACTTTGTTGGTGTCAATATCATGCTTGTCGTGTCATTACCATAACCTCAGACATCATGTTCATGTTCAAAGTAAGTAAAAAAGTGAAGGTAGATGCCAGATATGCCTGAACCTCTTTACTAGAAAAGAAAAAATTTCACAGGAAGCTCCAGTTCATCTCATTGAACATCTAATGGTATGCCTACATGTAAGGGATATTGGAGCTGATTATATTGCTATAATAAATAAAATCAGGATTATATTATAAGGAATCTTAGGGACTGGATATGGGTTATGCAACTGACAGTGTTTTCAATTCACTAATGGAGAAATAAGACAAGGAAAAAGCCTTTTGTAATTGTTTCCTATTACTTATCAACAATCTCTCTTATTCACAAGCCCAAAGTTTACTTGGAAACTGCTAGGACAGGACCATAAAATGAGTAACTTAATACAGTTGTGCATTGATGATGGATTTCATGTTCATTATTTGATTGTTTTCTCACTGCCACCTCTGTTTATCAAATACTGATTGGTATCAGACCTCTAAGCCTCTAATAAAAAAGAAAGAAAGAAAGAAAATCTTGGCTCTTTTTCAGCTTATTTTCTATTTATACTTTTTGAATTAAAATAAACTTTAGCCATGAGTATAAGCCATGTTCTGTCAGGGTTGTTGAGTTTTGATAATAGTGGACAAATCCTAAATTGAGAAGGTACACTTGAATGCTGATTATGAAACCTAAAGGCATAACTGCATAAATCCCTCTATAGTCATTCCCATATGTGAGGAGAGGGAGCAGGGAGGGTGGGGCTTGGGGACAGTCCTTTAGATGGCTTATTTAGCACCCTCTCATTGATGAGATAGTATGTTAGAATGCCTTACAAAGGTGCAAACCACAGGCAAGTAAGAGGAAAGAGAAAAGAGATGGTGTGCTCTTACCAAGTCCCTCTTCCTAAGCTATCTAAGAGCAGTGATTGATGTCAGCCCTAAAATTAAAACTGATTTAGTATAAGTCTATATATTTTACTCCTTTGGGAGGACAGAGTAGTCCAGTAAAATCTATATCATACTTTGACTTACTTTGGCATTTACTTTTAAGCCTAAGGTCACATTTGTCTGATGAAGACCAAGGCCTTCCTTGAAAATGTAGACTATCTAACCATGGCCTAAATATGTTAGATCATTTAAATTTATTTTTTATTTGTTGGCCTCTATTCAGATTCAAGCCATAATGAAAAGATATTCTCACTCTAAGTTTTGTGTATGTGTGTACATGTATGTGTGTTATTTGTTCTAAATACTTAGCTGTATTTATTCATTCACTAACTTTTTTATTCAATCACCAAATATTTATTTAATATCCACTTATATGCTTGGTGCTGTAGATCATGTTAACAAGACAAAAGAAGGCTCCGACCTTCTGAACTGATACAGCTCTTTGTGCATCAGAGCCTGGCACCAATCAGAGCATGTGAACATCACACCTCCTCCCCACACATAGAAATAGTACTGCACCTAACCTAGTTTTTCTCCCATCAGTCTCTATCCTACACTTGTAATTGTGAGTGCAGAAGACATATCTTCATCAGATTCAGAGTAGGAAAAGAAGAAAAACTAGGTCAATGACCTTATAAATATAACTTGATTTTAAGTTCCTAGGGCAGTGATAGTATATCCTCTAGTTTCTGTAGCCCCAGAATCTTCCAAGGGTAAGCTGGGATGAAGTGAGAGAGTGGCATTGACGTATATATACTACCAAATATAAAACCGATAGCTGGTGGGAAGCAGCCGCATAGCACAGGGAGATCAGCTTGGTGCTTTGTGACCACCTAGAGGGGTGGGATAGGGAGGGTGGGAGGGAGACACAAGAGAGAGGAGATATGGGGATATATGTATATGTATAGCTGATTCACTTTGTTATAAAGCAGAAACTAACACACTATTGTAAAGCAATTATACTCCAATAAAGATGTTAAAAAATAATGTGTATATCAGAAATGAAGCTCACTCCTTAATGCTGGAATTCTTTGCCTTTTTATATGTCTACTTGCCCTTATTCCTCCATTCTTTATTCATTTACTGAACAAATATTTATAGGTTTACAGGAAACTTGAAGAATTATAAATAAGTTGCCGTATAGGATATTTTGCAGTTTTCAACTACAATTATTAATCTCGAAGATAGAACTTTCATTGGAATGGTAGAGGTGGAACACAGATTGCAGGGATTTCGAAGAATAAAAAAGGAGTAAAGAAATGAATCATTAGGCAGACCTTAGTCATTCAACCAGTTACCCAAAGACAGGACCTCAGTGTTCTAATGAGTCTTGAGGTGAATACTTCTCATTGCTTCTCTTTGACTGACCTGAATTTGGTCCTGAAGGCTATTTTCACTGAGCTATGTGCCTCACCTCTTCCCTGACCCCTACTTTTAATGATCAAAAGACTCTAAGTTCTGTCTGTCTCTCAAAAGAAAGAAAAACAATCTCCTTTCAGTAGAGCTTCTCTCTTTGTATTTTTGTCCTTATTCAAAACTCCATGATTCTGTACAAGAAAAACACGAACCCAATAACCCGCTTATGGGTCATTTCAACATAATCATTTTCAACCCTCTATCTTCATATAAATTTAATTGCCAATAGGAGGAAATAATTCAAGAAAGCAGGCTTCACAGAAACTTTTGTCAACCTGCTTTAGATCTCTTGTGTCATTTGGTGCTATCTTAAAGAATTCTAAGTTTGAGTTAAATGTGTATAAAATATTTGGACAAGCCCACAAACTGAGCAATTTTTTTTAACACCTTTAATGGACTATAATTGCTTTACAATGGTGTCTTAGTTTCTGCTTTATAAAAAAGTGAATCAGCTATGCATATACATATATCCCCATATCTCCTCCCTTTTGCTTCTCCCTCCCACCCTCCCTATCCCACCCCTTTAGGTGGTCAGAAAGCACCAAGCTGATCTCCCTGTGCTATGTGGCTGCTTCGCACTAGCTATCTATTTTACATTTGGTAGTGTATATATGTCCATGCCATATCTCCTCCCTTTTGCTTCTCCCTCCCACCCTCCCTATCCCACCCCTCTAGGTGGTCACAAAGCACCAAGCTGATCACTCTGTGCCATGCGGCTGCTTCCCACTAGCTAGCTATTTTACATTTGGTAGTGAATATATGTCCATGCCACTCACTCACTACGTCCCAGCTTACCCTTCCCCCTCCCCATGTCCTCAAGTCCATTCTCCATTTCTGTGTCTTTATTCCTGTCCTGCCCCTAGATTCTTCAGAACCATTTTTATTTTTATTTTTTAGATTCCATATATATGTGTTAGCATATGGTATTTGTTTTTCTCTTTCTGATTTACTTCACTCTGTATGATAAACTCTACGTCCATCCACCTCACTACAAATAAATCAATTTCCTTTCTTTTTATGGCTGAGTAATATTCCATTGTACATATGTGCCACATCTTCTTTATCCATTCATCTGTCAATGGACACTTAGGTTGCTTCCATGTCCTGGCTATTGTAAATAGGGCTGCAATGAACATTTTGGTACATGACTCTTTTTGAATTATGGTATTCTCAGGGTAAAAGCCCAGTAGTGGGATTGCTGGGTCAGATGGTAGTCCGTTTTTAGTTTTTTAAGGAAACTCCATACTGTTCTCCATAGTGGCTGTGTCAATTTACATTCCCAGCAACAGTACAGGACCGTTCCATTTTCTCCACACCGTCTCCAGCATTTATTGTTTGTAGATATTTTTATGATGGCCATTCTGACTGGTATGAGGGGATACCTCATTGTAGTCTGAAGATCCTTTCATGGGTTTGTTGGCAATCTGTATATCTTCTTTGGAGAAATGTCTATTTAGGTCTTCTGCCCATTTTTGGATTGGGTTTTCTTTTTTTTTTTAATATTGAGCTGCATGAGCTGCTTGTAAATTTTGGAGATTAATCCTTTGTCAGTTGCTTCATTTGCAAATATTTTCTCCCATTCTGAGGGTTGTCTCTATTTTTGTTTTTATTTCCATTTCTCTGGGAAGTGAGTCAAAAAGGATCTTGCTATGATTGATGTCAGAGTGTTCTGTGTATGTTTTCCTCTAAGAGTTTTATAGTGTCTGGCCTTACATTTAGGACCTTCATCCATTTTGAGTTTATTTTTGTGTATGGTGTTAGGAAGTGTTTTAATTTCAATCTTTTACATGTAGCTGTCCAGTTTTCCCAGCACCACTTATTGAAGAGGCTGTCTTTTCTCCACTGTATATTCTTGCCTCCTTTATCAAAGATAAGGTGACCATATGTGCGTGGGTTTATCTCTGGGCTTTCTATCCTGTTCCATTGATCTATATTTCTGTTTTTGTGCCAGTACCAGACTGTCTTGATTACTGTAGCTTTGTAGTATAGTCTGAAGCCAGGGAGATGGGTTTATCTCTGGGTTTTCTATCCTGTTTCATTGATTTATATTTCTGTTTCTGTGCCAGTACCATACTGTCTTGATTACTGTAGCTTTGTAGTATAGTCTGAAGTCTGGGAGCCTTATTCCTCCAGCTCCGTTTTTCTTTCTCAAGATTGCTTTGGCTATTCAGGGTCTTTTGTGTTTAATACAAATTGTGAAATTTTTTGTTCTAGTTCTGTGAAAAATGCCATTGGTAGTTTGATAGGGATTGCATTGAATCTGTAGATTGCTTTGGGTAGTATAGTCATTTTTCACAATGTTGATTCTTCCAATCCAAGAACATGGTATGTCTCTCCATCTGTTTGTATCATCTTTAATTTCTTTCATCAGTGTCTTTTCTTCTCTGCATACAGGTCTTTTGTCTCCTTAGGTAGGTTTATTCCTAAATATTTAATTCTTTCTGCTGCAATGTTAAATGGGAGTGTTTCCTTAATTTCTATTTCAGATTTTTCATCATTAGTGTATAGGACTGCAAGAAATTTCTGTGCATTAATTTTGTACCCTGCAGCTTTACCAAATTCACTGATTAGCTCTAGTAGTTTTCTGGTAGCATCTTTAGGATTCTCTATGTATAGTATCATATCATCTGCAAACAGTGACAGCTTTACTTTTTCTTTTCTGATTTGAATTCCATTTATTTCTTTTTCTTCTCTGATTGCTGTGGCTAAAACTTCCAAAACTATGTTGAATAATAGTGGTGAGAGTGGGCAACCTTGTCTTATTCCTGATCTTAGTGGAAATGGTTTCAGTTTTTCATCATTAAAAATGATGTTCACTGTGGATTTGTCATATATGGCCTTTATTATGTTGAGGTAAGTTTCCTCTATGTCTATTTTCTGGTGTGTTTTTATTATAAATGGTTGTTGAATTTTGTCAAAAGCTCTCTCTGCATCTATTGAGATGATCATATGGTTTTTCTCCTTCAGTTTGTTAATATGGTGTATCACATTGATTGATTTGTGTATATTGAAGAATCCTTGCATTCCTGGAATAAACCCCACTTGATCATAGTGTATGACCCTTTTAATGTGCTGTTGGATTCTGTTTGCTAGTATTTTGTTGAGGAATTTTCCATCTATGTTCATCAGTGATATTGGCCTGTAGTTTTCTTTCTTTGTGACATCTTTGTCTGGTTTTGGTATCAGGGTGACAGTATCAGGGTATCGTAGAATGCATTTGGGAGTGTTCCTTCCTCTGCTATATTTTGGAAGAGTTTGAGAAGGATAGGAGATTTTTATTCACGGTCTCTATTTCAGGGCTTGTGATTGGTGTGTTTATATTTTCTATTTCTTCCTGGTTCAGTCTCAGAAGGTTGTGCATTTCTAAGATTTTGTCCATTTCTTCCAGGTTGTCCATTTGATTGGCATATAGTTGCGTGTACTAATCTCTCATGATCCTTTGTATTTCTGCAGTGTCAGTTGTTACTTCTCCTTTTTCATGTCTAATTCTATTGATTTGAGTCTTCTCCGTTTTTTCTTGATGAGTCTGGCTAATGATTTATCAATTTTGTTTATCTT
>NC_041224.1:162511046-162536779 GCF_002837175.3 Physeter macrocephalus
TTTATTGATCTTTGCTATTGTTTCCTTCATTTCTTTTTAATTTATTTCTGATCTGATCTTTATGATTTCTTTCCTTCTGCTAACTTTGGGGTTCTTTTGCTCTTCTTTCTCTAACTGCTTTACGTGTAAGTTTAGGTTGTTTATTTGAGATGTTTCTTGTTTCTTGAGGTAGGATTGTATTGCTATAAACTTCCCTCTTAGAACTGCTTTGCCTCATCCCATAGGTTTTGGGCTGCCATGTTTTCATTGTCATTTGTTTCTAGGTATTTTTTGATTTCTTCAGTGATCTCTTGGTTATTGAGTATTGTTTAGCCTCCATGTGTTTGTATTTTTTACAGTTTTTTTCCCTATAATTGATATCTAGTCTCATAGTGTTGTGGTCAGAAAACATACTTGATAGGATTTCAATTTTCTTAAATTTATTGAGGCTTGATTTGTGACCCAAAATGTGATCTATCCTGGAGAATGTTCCATGAGCACTTGCAAAGAAAATGTATTCTGTTGTTTTTGGATGGAATGTCCTATAAATATCCATTAAGTCCATCTTGCTTAATGTATCATTTAAAGCTTGTTTCCTTATTTATTTTCATTTTGGGTGATCTGTCCATTGGTGAAAGTGGGGAGTTAATGTCCCCTACTATGATTGTGTTACTGTCCATTTCCCCTTTTATGACTGTTAGCATTTGCCTTATGTACTGAGGTGCTCCTATGTCAGGTGCATAAATATTTACAATTGTTATGTCTTCTTCTTGGATTGATCCCTTGATCATTATGTAGTGTCCTTCTTTGTCTCTTTTGATAGTCTTTATTTTAAAGTCTATTTTGTCTGTTGTGAGACTTGCTACTCCAGCTTTCTTTTGATTTCCATTTTCATGGAATTTCTTTTTCCATCCCCTGACTTTCAGTCTGCATGTGTCCCTAGGTCTGAAGTGGGTCTCTTGTAGACAGCATATGTACAGGTCCTGTTTTTGTATCCAGTCAGCCAGTCTGTGTCTTTTGGTTGAAGCATTTAATCCATTTACGTTTAAGGTAATTATCTATATGTATGTTCCTATTACCATTTTCTTAGTTGTTTTAGGTTTGTTTTTGTAGGTCCTTTTCCCTCTCTTGTGTTCTCTGCCTAGAGAAGTTCCTTTAGCATTTGTTGTAAAGCTGGTTTAGTGGTGCTGAATTCTCTTAGCTTTTGCTTGTCTGTAAATGTTTTAATTTCTCTGTCGAATCTGAGTGAGATCCTTTGTGGGTAGAGTAATCTTGGTTGTAGGTTTTTCCCTTTCATCACTTCAAATATGTCCTGCCACTGTCTTCTGGCTTGCAGAGTTTCTCCTGAAAGATGAGCCGTTAATGTTATGGGGATTCCCTTGTATGTTAATTGTTGCTTTTCCCTTGCTTCTTTTAATATTTTTCTCTCTATTTAACTTTTGATAGTTTGAGTAATATGTGTTTTGGTGTGTTTCTCCTTGGATTTATCCCGTATGGGACTCTCTGTGCTTCCTGGACTTGATTGACTATTTGCTTTCCCATATTAGGGAAGTTTTCAACTATAATCTCTTCAAATATTTTCTCAGTCCTTTCTTTTTCTCTTCCTCTTCTGGGACCCCGATAATTCAAGTATTGGTACGTTTAATATTGTTCCAGAGGTCTCTGAGGCTGTCCTCAATTACTTTCATTCTTTTTTCTTTATTCTGCTCTGCGGTAGTTATTTCCACTATTTTATCTTCCAGGTCACTTATCTGTTCTTCTGCCTCTGTTATTCTGCTATTGATTCCTTCTAGAGAATTTTGAATTTCATTTATTGTGTTGTTCATCATTGATTTTGCTCTTTAGTTCTTTAGGTCCTTGTTAAAAGATTCTTGTATTTTCTCCATTCTATTTCCAAGATTTTGGATCATCTTTGCTCTCATTACTCTGAATTCTTTTTCAGGTACACTGCATGTTTCCTCTTCTTTTTTTTGTCTGGTGGGTTTTTACCTTATTCCTTCATCTGCTGTGTGTTTCTCTGTCTTCTCATTTTGTTTAACTACTGTGTTTGCGATCTCCTTTTCGCAGGCTGCAGGTTTGTAGTCCCTGATGTATTTGGTGCCTGCCCCTAGTGGGTAAGGTTGGTTCAGTGGGTTGTGTAGGCTTCCTGGTGGAGAGGACTGGTGCCTGTGTTCTGGTGGATGAGGGTGGATCTTGTCTTTTTGGTAGGCAGGACTGTATGCAGTGGTGTGTTTTTGGGTGTCTGTGACCTTATTATTATTTTAAGCAGCCTCTCTGCTAATGGGTGAGGTTGTGTTCCTCTCTTGCTAGTTGTTTGGCATAGGGTGTCCAGCACTGTAGCTTGCTAGTTGTTGAGTGGAGCTGGGTCTTAGTGTTGAGATGGAGATCTCTGGGAGAACTTTTGCTGTTTGATATTACGTGGAGCCAGGAGATCTCTTGTGTACCGATGTTCTCAACTCGGCTCTCCCACCTCCGAGGCACAGGCCTGACACCCGGCCGGAGCACCAAGACCCAAGACCCTTCAGCCACACTGCTGCATCACTGTCACCCAAGACAGACCAGTCAGCACCCAGAGAGTTCACCTCAGGCTGTGATTTCTCTAAGAAACGTGAAATTAGGTACAAGCTAAGCAGGCAGAAGCCAGTCTGATACTGCCAAACTGAGCAATTTTAATGTATGTTTACATTGAAGTATAATTCTCGTACTTGAAAAGTGAAAGAAATTTCAGTATTGTCTTAAATAATGACTTCATGCTAATCCAAGAATGATAGTGGTTAAGAATTTGTTTTTCTACAAAGTATGTTTCTGTTTGAAAATATTGTTCAGTTCTGGGTTCACAGTTTGATTAAAACCTACTTTTGCTTACCAAGAAAGAAAAAAAAAAAGAATTTGTTTTTCTAGAGCTGAAATGACCTCAAGAGATTATCTAATTTAGCTGCCACCTTAAGGCAATAAGTGATTATTACATGTTATAGAATGCGACTGAGGCAGTAAAGGTTAAATGTATTGCTGACGGTCACAGCAGGATTTTCTAGCAACTGAGGGTTTCTGGACTCCATTTTTTTTTTTTTCTTCATCATTCTAACTTTCTTATACTGGAAAAGCTTGCTTTTTGACCTCACATTAATTTATATCTGAAACCTTGATTTACCTTTTACTAGCTATACAGCTTTCTGTAGTCTGCTTAATTTAACTTGAATATCTTTATTTTGTAAAATGTGAACTACTCCTATTCTGAAGGGATGCTGTAAGGATTGGAAATTATATATGTAAAGCCCTTTTAAAAAGATGCACAAATAATTATTGTCATTTTATATCATTTAATACATAATATTTATTGAGTACTTAGTCTATGAAACAATACCAGACATTAGGGAAATAAGATAAGACACTGCCATGTGTAAGAGGAACTCATGGTCTCATGGAGGAGCAAAAGCAACATACAATTACTATGCAATAATCCCAGATGCATAAAGCGAGCCCTTCTTAACTTCTGTTTTGGTAGCTGCAGTGACATCTAGACATGAGAGTAGGAACCTGCTTTAAGAATTGTGTGTTTCCCATAAAACTCCTAGAAGAAAACATAGATAGTAAGGTCCTTGATATCAGTCTTGGCAATTATTTTTTTGGATTTGGCCCCAAAAGCAAGGCAGCAAAAGCAAAATGAACATGCGAAAGCAAAATAAACAAGTAAAAATCTTCTGCACAGCAAAGGAAACCATCAACAACATGAAAAGGCAAACTACTGAAAGGGAGAAAATATTTGCAAATCATATCTGATAAGGGGTTAATATCCAAAATATATATAGAACTCATACAACTCAATAGCAAAAAACACAAATAAACAATCTGATTTAAAAATGGGCAATGGGGGCCTTCCCTGGTGGCGCAGTGGTTAAGAGTCCGCCTGCCGATGCAGGGGACACGGGTTCGTGCACCGGTCTGGGAAGATACCACATGCTGTGGAGCGGCTGGGTCTGTGAGCCATGGCCGCTGAGCCTGCACGTCTGGAGCCTGTGCTCCGCAAAGGGAGAGGCCACAACAGTGAGAGGTACCGCAAAAAAAAAAAAAAAAAAAAATGGGCCATGATTCTAAATAGACATTTTTCCAAAGAAGTTTTAGACAGTCAACAGTTATGTGAAAAGATACTCAACATCATTAATGATCAGGTAAATGTAATTCAAAACCAGAATGATGAGATATCACCCCATATGTGTTAGAATGGCTCTTATCAAAAATACAAGAAATAACATGTGTTGGCGAGGATGTGAAGAAAAGGGAAGTCTCACGCACTGTTTTTGTTTTTGTTTTTAATAAATTTATTTATTTATTTATTTTTGGCTGTGTTGGGTCTTTGTTGTTGCATGCAGGCTTTCTCTGGTTGCGGCGAGTGGGGGCTACTCTTCGTTGTGGTGTGCAGGTTTCTCATTGCAGTGGCTTCTCTTGTTGCGGAGCACGGGCTCTAGGCGTGCGGGATTCAGTAGCTGTGGCTCGCGGGCTCTAGAGCGCAGGCTCAGTAGTTTTGGCTCACAGGGTTAGTTGTCCCATGACATGTGGGATCTTCCCGGACCAGGGATTGAACCCATGTCCCCTGCATTGGCAGGCGGATTCTTAACCACTGCACCACCAGGGAAGTCCCTCATGCACTGTTTTGGGGATTGTAAATTGGTACAGACACTATAGAAAACAGTATAGAAGTGCCTCAAAAAAACTAAAAATAGAACTACCATATGATCCACGAATTTCACTTCTGGGTATTTATCCTAAGTATACCAAAACACTAACTCAAAAAGCTACATGTACCCCCATGTTCATTGCAGCATTAGTTACAACAGCCAAGATATGGAAACAAGTGTCTATTGATGGCTAAACAGATAAAGAAAACTTGGACTATATATATATATGTATGATTTAGCAATAAAAATTAATGAAATGTTACTATTTGCAATAACATGGATGGACCTTGAGGGCATTGGGAAGTGAAATAAGTCAGATAGAGAAAGACAAATACCATATGGTCTCCTTATATGTGGACTCTAAAAACAATTTTCAGAAAGCTCATAGACACAGAGAACAGATTGATGGTTGCCAGAGGCTGGAGATGGAGGGTGGGCAAAATGGGTGAAGGGGTCGAAAGGTACAAACTTCCAGTTATAATATAAATAATATAAATAAGTCATGGGGATGTAACACACAGCATGAGAACTATAGTTAATAATACTGTAGTGCATATTTGAAAGTTGCTAAGAGAGTAGATCTTAAAAGCTCTCGTTACAATTAAAAAAAATCTGTATGTAAGGCGATGAAGGTTAACTAGATAGTGTGGTGATCATTTGCAAAATATACAAATATCAAATTATCATGTGGTGCACATGTAACTAATATAATGTTGTGTGTAAATTATACTTCAATTAAAAAAACAATTTTATGTGTTACCATGTGGCAGTGATGGACTGACTCCCTGCACTTTTTTGTTCATAAAGGTCAACTACTTTTTAAGGGTTCTCACTTTTCCACTATGGAGAACTCTCAGTCTTGGATGCATAGCCCCTCCTTCTACTTCTTTTAGGCAACATAGCTGGTTAATAACTTGTGCAAATAGTTATTTACATCTTCAGATTTTACGAAGGTCACCAAAACCAGGGCACTTACTTCTGAGTCAGTCTTGCTAAGAGAGGCTTGCCTTGCCCCGGTAAGCTACTTCCATAATCTTCTGACCTTGATCTGAAAATTCAGAGTGATTCAGGCAAAAATACACACAATTTCTCAAACTGTATGTTTGCCCTCCAGTTCTTTATCTCTCTGCCTGAGTGACTGGCACCGCTGAACTGTCCTTCTCTATCACCTACAGGTTGCACTGACATTTCCATTTCAGACCATCAAACTTTAAAGCATGGTGAGGATCCTGAGCCAACCTGGGAAAAGTGTGCCCTTTCTGGTCCAGCACCTGCCTGTTTGCTCAGTTCCATAAACTGCCGACTTATAAGACATCCTCACACAATGCGCTAGTAATCCAATTATTGAAGTTTAGTTGAGAGAGCTTATCCCAAGCAAAGCAGTGCACGATGGCCTTCAAAAGAAAGGGGCCAGGCAAGGGGGTAAAGCAAGACAAAATCTTTGGAGCTACCAGAGCAGCAGTGCCAAATGACTGATTAAATTCTTTTTGTTTTTTCAATCAGAACTTTCACATAAAGAGTAAAGAGCATCTCTACTTGCTGCAAATCTGGATGTCCAGACAGCCAGATTTAATTCAGTCTCGCTTTCTGCCTGATGTGGAGTGACATGCCATACAGGCTGGACTGGCACAGCAGATGGATGGAATTGCACGTGGGGCCCTTCAGCCTCCACCTCCTCTCTCTTTCTCTATCTTAGGCAAGCATGGAGGTGCAAGGTACTGCATCCAGGTCCCAGGAATGAAGGTGACACTTTCTCTCTGAAGGCAACTCTTAGGAGCAGAGAGTGGAATTGAATTGACAGGTGATATTGCTGTTCAGCTTTACTCCGCAGTTCAGAGTCGTGGAAAAGAGCACAAGTTCTGAATTGGATTTTGCTCCTTCCCCTTGGTGCAGCCTGATGAAAGTGATTTTACACCTGTTAGCCTGAGTTTACTCATCCCTAAAATGGGGAAAGTATAGTTCATACCTCAAAGGCTTATGGTGAGAATTAATTCCTACCATGTTCTTAGCAAAATATCTGACACAGACTATGGACTTAATTAGTGTTTGCAGTCAGCAAAATATGTTGTAATTTAATAATGCAAATAATAATACTGTTAATAGTGTGGACTGTTCTGTGGTTCCTAGATGAAAATCATTTAGGCACTTGGGTGACACTAGCATATAGATTGTCTGCCTAATGAAAATGGTAACTTTGACTTCTAAAAAGCCATCAGACTGTCATGCTTTATTTAACATAAATGAGATTAGCATTTTGCAGCAGTCTCTGTGGAGTCTGTTATATTGGCCTGTGAGAAATCAGAAGTCCCTAGGAACCAGGCAAGTTGGGCAGTTGCCACGGAAGTCCAGATAGAGATCCAGGTGGGGATCTGGTTGAGTGTAGGGGCAAATGATTATTACTGAATTGACACTCAAGGAAAAAGATGGGAAGGGCAGATGCTAGGGCTGATCTTTCACCTGGATTATTCCATTCACGGTGCCACTTGCTCTTTAAATGTTACAACACATGGCTTTAGTGAAGGGTTTATATGGTAGCAAAGGGGAGTAATATAAGTCTAGAAATCAATATGAAACTCCAGCAATTATGTTTCTTCAAATCCAGAGGGAATGAACAACTTTGGGAAACAAATGCATTTTTCTGCCTCTTAATGTTTCTGCTTCCTTAAATTGGCATTAAAAAAAGAGATATAAGAAGTGGGCAGACTAAATAGAAAACAATAGACGTGGATGTGAATTTGTGCGAAAATTGTATTAGAATGACATGAAAATATCTTCTTGTGATATGCTTGCTTTAATGTGTGTGTACCTAATATGTATGTAATATGACGTCTCCACCTCCACTGGCTTTCTAGAGTTATTATTTCCTATAATGTCTGCATTCTGTGCACCTTGGACATTCAGAACTTGCTCAGGTGGGCTTACATGCTTGTGAATCCTGGCCCCAGAGATTCTGTTCTTAACTGTTGAGAAGCCCCCAGTGGCTTCTGCTTTCTTTCCTCCCCAAACCACTGCTCAGCCCACTATCCATTTTCCTCCCTGTTTTTGCACAATACATTACTAACACTTGGTTGATTCAAGAAACAGACTTTTACTGAGACTTGCAAACAGTCCAAAAAAAGTAAGTGTCTCAAAAATCGCTGTCCTAAAGTACCTCAGTCTTTTCTAATACGGTAAATTTTTACTGACTTTTGTTCTATTTAGCCTCTTACCTGCCAATAAGTTACTGGAAATTCTCTCCAACCATCTAATTGGATCCTTTTCTTATTTTCTTCCTCTCCTACTTTCTCCACCACCACAACCCCTCTCTCCACCCCCATTTTAAGGAAGAACTGAAGCCCCTGTTACTTCATTATGAAGTGCATTCTAGCTCACTTCTTCTACCAAGTTCCAGAACCTACACATGTATATATATTTTAAAAGTTGCTAAAATACTATGTAAACCAATAAGCTCATCTATCTTGGGTTTCAAATTATCCCGCCCCCTTTTAAGTCTTATTGTGGTCCACATTTCTAAGAAAGCATCCCTCCCACAAAAGCAAATCCCAGAGACAATGTGTGGATGTGGAAAGATCCCTTTCATTTACAAGAATGCAATATATGTGTCTATGATAATTGCAACCACTAACACTTGTAGAGAGCTTGCAGGACACCAGGCACTGTACCAAATACTTTCTTTGCCTCAATTAGTAAGTCCTTGCAAAAAGCTTTGGAGGGAAATGGTATTATATTTTCCACCTTCCATCTGAGGAAATTGAGACTTGGAGAAGGGGAGTAATTGACTAAAGGTGGCAGTGGTTAAGTTGCGGATGAAACCCAGATGGTCTGACTCGGGAGCTCTCATTGTTGTCACTGAGCTGCTTCCTGTGTGTTACTGTTAACTGAACCATGGGAGCGTCACTGGGCTGGACAGAGGAATATCCATCCATTCATAATGGACTCAGCCTAGCCTTGTGTCTCAAAGTCAACCGAATTTATTTGCCATTTGTGTTCCAAGTTTTGTACAGGAGAGTGTTTGGTGGAAAGAGAAGCAGAGAGAACCACAGACACAGCAGATACATTACATTAGAAAAATTTGTTAATATAACTGGGTCTAATTTTTTTCATCTAGAAATTGGGAGAACAATAATTTTCCAACTCTCTCCTATATCATGAAACACCAAAGTTGAATTTGAAAAAAAATGAAAAATTTCCTTGAAATTTGAAAACTCTATAGAAATGCCTGGCACAGGCTCATTGTACAATTATTATTATTACTCTTTTATATAGTTGCATATATTCACATGATACTGCAATCAACCAGTCTGTCCATTTCCCTGTCTCTCCAAGGTTTTGTTGTTGCATTTAAAAATTACCATTCAATTTACATTATATTTAGCAGAATGTGAAAGATTTGCAAACTGATTTACAAAGAGAAAGCTACTTAGGCACTGTTTCCCTAAAATTCGATACCATTTTTAATTGTGTCAAACACTCAGTAAAGGGCACAGTTTATACTGCTCCCTGTGGAATGACTGAGGAGAAACTGTCACCAGAGAAGTTTCTGGCTCTCCATCACTCATATTTTTAGTAATTAGCCTATGGAAACCTCAGTGTAAGTGCAAGTGTGCTATCAGTCTTGGGGCTGATCTGAAGCTATCCCTTACGTGCTAGAATTTTGGAATCCCTCTGTAGACTTTACTTTCTGGGATGAATTTCAAAGCAGATTCATTATCAAACATCTGCCAGGGTCACTTTGAGTGTGATGTGGGTATTAACATTAAGTCAGCAATGAAAAATCAAAGACAGATGCCCCCTTTTTTTATTTTAAAGAAAAATGGACTTTTTATTTCCCTTAAAAACTAAGTTCATAGCACTTAATTTTATTTCTTTTCTTTTTATTTCTTTTAAATTTTATTTCTTTTTATTTCTTTTTAATTTTATCTCTTTTAAGCACTTAATTTTATTTCCTATTGGTAGGAAGCAGAGAGAAACCCAAAACTCAACCCCAATAGTCAGAGCTATTTCTATCAAATATACTATCTCATGTCTCTAGGGGCCATATGTCCTGGCTACAAATCTTCTTTCTTGATATGTCCATGTATGGACCAGACTATATGCCTAATAGATGCACTACAGCACCAGGTTTGGGGGTGCCCAACACTGGTGTTAGTTTTGGTAGCTGAAACTACAGAGTGGCTCAGCGAGGAGTTGGTCAGAATGACAAAGCACCTTCACCAGCTAGTGACATAAAATACCTAAATCATATCTGAGCACCAAACAGAAGAGCAACAAGGGAACAACTAAGCTTATCTACTTAGCAATATTTTCCTATCACTGTGTACTTTATACCTGGTACTGAGCAAATCTTCACTAAATGATATATATAATAAAGTAAATTTAATAAAACAATGATTAAATGAATAAATGATTGAATAAAATAAAGGGCTATTAAATCCTTATTTCGACATTCCACTCTCAAACTGCATCCTTCCCTTCTATGATTTCTTCTCCCCATGGTTTCCCTTCCAAAAGAATCTTGCAGTTCATTTAAAGCAGACAAAGCAGAATACACACACACACACACACACACACACACACACACACACACACAAATCTGGACTAATCAGGTGGGCAAAGAGCATGCTGGGATTGGTCCAATAGCATTCATGACCTTAAGAATGAACTTGGTTTTGCCCCAAAGCACCTAATTCAGCAACTGCCATCACTGTTCAGTCTTACAAAAACCAACTCAAGTAGAGGAGAAACTGTGTATTTTCTCAGCTGCTAGTCTCAAAATCTCTACTCACCCGTGGCTAAAGCCAGGAGTACGACCCCAGCAAGAGCCCCTCTTTGCTAAAGATAATAATAAGAATAATGAAGGTAAAGGTTTGAACACAGAGGACATGGCCCTTGCTCCTCTGGCTTTCACACATACCATCCTAAGTAAGAAATGCATACACAGGTCACACTTTCTATTACAATTTATTCTCAGCCAAAGGGCTATAAGAGGGAAAATGTTCTTTAATGGGATTCTCTAGAAACGCTCAGACATAGAAACCTGAGTTGGTAACTTGTTTCAGAAGACTGAAGAATAGTTAGAAATGGCAAGTATCCGCTCAAGGTGTTTTGTACTTCTCCTTGGAAAAGACTTGCAGCCTTTAATCAGAATTATAATGTTTAAGTAGAGAAATACATAACTGTATATTAGAAGATATAGATGCAGATATACATATTATATACATAGTAAATAATATACATATACATGTATATTTTTATTTATATTTGCACGTATAAAATGGTTTTAGTACTTTAGCAACTTCTAGCCTCTTTTATGAGTTTTGTAAACAAGGGCCAGTGGGCTTCTCTAGTGGCTCAGTGGTTGAGAGTCCGCCTGCCAGTGCGGGGGACACGGGTTCTGGCCCTAGGCTGGAGGATCCCGCATGCTGCTGAGCGACTGAGCCCATGTGCCACAACTACTGAGCCTGTGCCCTAGAGCCTGAGAGCCATGGCTGCTGAGTCCGCGCGCCATGGCTACTGGGGCCCACGCACCTGGAGCCTGTGTTCTGCAGTGGGGAATGCCGACACGGTGAGGGCCCCCCGCCCCGTGACCCACGCACCGTGGCGGGAGTGGCCCCGGCTCACTGCAGCTGGAGGGGGCCCACATGCAGCGGCGGGACCCAATGCAGACAAAAATAAAAATAAGTAAATAAATAAATTTATTTTTTAAAAAAATCAAGGGCCAATTTGCCTCACTATGTTAATGCTGGTAGCTATACTTTTAATCTTCCTTTTTTTTTTTTCTTTTGAACAATGACACTCTTCTCTTTTCCACTCGATCTTTCTCCATTTCTTGTGTTCCAATGAAGCAGCCAATCATGGTGCCTGACATCCCACAGCCATATGGATGGGGTACATGAGCCAGCACCTGCCAGCCACTGTAATTCACCCCCTGGATTGCTCTCCCCACGATGACATCTGGAATGCATCTGTGCTCCAGACAGGCTCCAGACTCCTCACTTAAATTTTCCCCAGAAAATTCTGGGATGGCTCAGAGACTTCAAAGGCCACTATCTTCTCTACCTGTGGAGAGACTCTATGAAGCACAAAGCTTCAGAGGAAGAAGAAGACAGAAACATAACAATCTATTTTCCCCCTGAATCTTTGCATAATGTTTGATCTGAAAAGAGCTTCATTCCTACCTTCAGGAGCCACAGCAACTGAAAGCATTAAGGATAATATCTTGGTAACAGTTGAGTAACCCGGTAGAAAGTTCCGTGGTCTTGGAGTTGAGTATCAGAATTTCTTCTTTATTGGGAAAAGAGCTTGATGAGCCTGCTTGGGGTAAGTCAGCTTGAGCTAAGATTTCTGATTGGGGAACAATTACTCTGCAGAAGAGAGAAGAATGTTCAGCATGTGGGGTGTTCTGGGAAGGAGGGTATTAAGAGGAAATTGAATAGGGAGGAAGGAAATGAGGAGGAGGCTCAAGTGAACACAAGAAGGGGCATGTAACACATGGATTACCCTTCCCTGCCCTCCTTCAAAGACCCAGTAATGTCCCTAAATCCACTGGAGTTTTGAGGTGTGTGTACTTTTGTATAAAATGTTAAAGGGTGATAACTTTCACCTTAGGGACATGAGAAATAGCAAATGTAGCACAGGTCTTCGCTGGGCCTTCATCATCAAATCCTAAGTCTTAGAAAGGGAACAAAAATAAATATTTGGGAAGAGAGTTGGATTTTCCCACACTGTAGAAGTAATTCCTTACTAATTATACACAGATTTCCAAGTTCTCAGCATGCACCAGCTGACTCCTGGGTTACAGTTGTAAAATGAATGGATAATACCTTCAGCAATGGAAAATGAGTAGGGCAGCATGTTTCTCATTTGAAGAAACATCACTCTCCGTAGGCCCATTTCCAAGACTGTGCTACAGGATTTAGGTCCTTTTCAAACCCTTATGAATAATGATGCTGTAAAGCATGATAATTCTTATAGCTTTTTCAACTTTAAATAAATGCCTTTGAAGATGTTGCTAGCAGATGATACATTGGGTTCTGGACAGGAATTCAAATTGCATAGTGCTTAACCAAATGTCCACACTCTCTTCACTAACAGTGGTGAAGATTTGGAGCTGTCTTCCCTGACCTGCTCATGTACATCTTCCTCTCCTCAAAATGCATGGTTAATCAAAGCTGAGAAGAAAAGGACAGAACTAGGGCTGGTTACACCACTGTCAAAATGTGAGGCCAGTAAAACCTCCTTCCTCCTCTTCCCACTAAATGTATCCCACTGTATCAGCTTCTAGTAACATTTTAACTGGGCTGAAGAATTTCATTATATGGGAAAGTCACACTCTACAAGAAGACTAAGCTTGGTAAGAGAATATTTTATCTAATAAATCTGATCATCACTCAGCTCCCACCAGCTCTTACAGACCCTGTAATCCTCTCCTCACTTTCTGATTTGCTCATACTCTGTTGGACCTTGAACTCCTTTTCTCGGCACAGATGCCATGTCCACATACAAAATGAGCACTCGTAATTTATAACAGTGAAAATACCACCTCCCCCAGGAGCTTTCCAGCTATCTCTTACATCTTCTGTGTTATTAATGCAATTTCCCCTCTACTTTACTCTTCCCATCGGCACTCAAACATGCAGTAATATTTCCTTACATAATTTCCATTTCTCACACCTGCTCTCTGCTATTATTCTGCTCCCCTGTATAGTAGAACTCCATGAGTTGCTTGTCTATACCAGCTGCTTCTATGGTGTCTTCTCTCATTCCTTAGTCCACTTTGATCAGTTTTTCATCCCCCCACTTAACTGAAAGCTACAGGTGACCTGTACCCTATACAATCTGTTTAGTTCTCAGTTCTTTTCTTACTAAACCTCTCCACACCATTGAAGTTGAACAATCCCTAATCTATAATACAGAACATTAATAATATACACACTGCTATATATAAAATAGATAATCAACAAAGACCTACTGTGTAGCACAGGGAACTCTACTCAATACTCCATAATAACCTAAGTGGGAAAAAGATCTGAAAAAGAATGGATATATGTATAACTGAATTAATTTTCTGTACACCTGAAACTAACACCACATTGTAAATCAATTATACTCCAATATAAAATAAACATTTAGAAAATAAAATAAAGATAAGGAAATTCAAAAAAACTAAAGATAAAAAAATAATGATACTTCTCACACATATCATACTAGCTATTGCAGGTCTGAGGATCGAATAAGGCAGCAAAAGTAAAAATACTTTGTAAAAAAGTTAACCACTATGGGCAAATTAATTTATTGAGGACATTATACAAAACCCAGTTCACTAAATTATCTTTAAAATTAGCAGAGCTGAGGAAACACAGATGACCATAGGCCATCCCTTAATCTTTATAATCTAGAATCTGTGGCATGAGATCCTATTTTCTCTATTTAAAAAAAAAAAGCCTTAGTTTTACACCATCTATAATTGTTTCTTTGTCTCACTCTCATTCTGGAAAGCTGTCTTATAATGAAAATAACAGAAGAGTATGATCGTGAAAATGGACGTCATCTAGCTCTCAGAACAGTCTGTGTCAAGTTCATGGTTACGATTTTATGTTTAGGTCTCCATTCCTACTCCAATGGCCTCAATATTCATCTTCCAACTCTTACACTTTAAAAAATAAGACAGAATGTTCCAGCTGGAAGGACTCTCAAGAAAAACCAGTTTAAACTCTTAATTTGTAGATAGAGACTCAAAGCCTCATAACAAACTGTGGAGAATGGGAACTACGGTTCATGGATATCATTCCTTGAGCCTGTCCTTCCTTTACCATCCAGTCTGCCCTCTTAAGTGGCAAGATTTCAAAAGGTTTGGGGTATGCTAAGTAACTGTGGTAGTATATTAAATAAAAATAATTGTTCATAGCAGATTCTGGACTAAACTCTTAAGCCCTTCCTAATGGAACTGTAGTGCTTTAATCATAGAGATCATCCTTTATACCAAATTCTTTCCAAGAAGATCAATTCTATAAATTTGGATGTTTTGGAGTAAAAGGACAGAAGCAGGGTAGACATCGCCTATGCTTTCTTCTCCCACCTCTGCATTCAAGCAGGACACTCTCAAGATTATCTATTTTCTTCTCTAGAATAGATGCTGCTGGCATTGAGCATGATAACATAGACTCTTTAGATTGTGACTTGGTTGCCCCAAGCCCCCTGTATTTGATTGCTTTCCTTGTGGTCATGTGCAAAATTACTCAGTTAAGTCAGTTTCAAATGACCAGCTGGAAAGTTCACTCCTAACTGGAGTCTGAGACCTATTTGTTCCTATTTGTACCTGACTGATCCCTAAAGATTGCTACTGAATCAGAGGGTTATTGATCATTGGCTAATTTTTTCCTAAGATCTAGTTGAAAATATAAAGATCTACAAATCATCATTGACTCAACTGATTTTTCTTACTTTGCACATAGTGTTTGATATTCAAACACAAAATGTTTTTCCAATCAGATAACAGTAACCAGTAAGTACAGAGATATCTTTGATGACAATGAATTTGAAAATAACTATACACCATATCTATCCTTAGCCTAAGTAATGTGACTTTTCTGTCTCTTTTTTCTAAGAGGAACAGTCATAACAATATTCTGTAAGAAAATTCCCATTCACAGACGGATACTTCATTGTCCTTTTCATTATTCTGCAGATGAGATTTTTAAGAAATTGTCACATTGTGACAGCTGTTGTTGCTTGTGAGGGTGGTCTAAGAGAGACAAAGCCAGACATTAGTAAAAGGTGGTAAAGGCAGATTTTATTCAGTGATATAACTACCGAAGTAGGGAGCTCAAGTGAGCTCCAGGGTAAACTGAGCTCAACATCACCAAGACAAAAGGCAGGAGACTTGTAAGTGCTTGATGTGCTAAAAGAAAGACAGGAAGGCCATTGAGGGGGAATGGGCCCATGAGAGTCAGTCATCTGTGTTTGCTAATTGCTGCTTATCCAGAGGAAAAACGGACTTCTCAGGTCTTGTGACAAAAGGTAGTTGTGCAAGTTATAGCAGGGCACCCACTGAAATTAGGCCTTTACCTTCCCAAAGGGACTGCAGGTGAGAGATGTCCCCTAGAATGTTTGCATTTCAGAGACTACTCCTAAGTCCTTGAGAAGACAGTTCTGGCTGGTAGATTTATGTTTCAAAGGGGCAGAGAAAGGATATATAATTGCAAACTTTCTAATGTAACAGCTCTAAGCAGGAGTTCAAGGGCCTATCTACAAAGTTTCAGCTAGAATAAACAGTAAATTCTCCTGGCAGTGCTGAGCCTTCTCAGGCAGCATTTTAAGGGCACCTGGGGTCATCCTAGGAATATGGCCTTAAGCTTCTGGAAGCTGTGTTAGAGTCTGGTCAAGTCTCTTAGTGTAGGAGTTTGAATAGGATCATTTGGTGCTGAGAGTTTTTTGCGGTTCTTAGGGCCTACTTTGAATCAGGTATAGAATTTGCTGGAACATTGCATGTAATATTGCAGATCATTCCCCAAACTCTGAAAGAGACTATTTTCAATCCCTTTCAACATCTGAATTAATTTGGGTTCATAGAAAGACCACATGATTATTAATTGGTAGGCCTAGGAGTTAAGCCAGTTATGTCTTCAAAGGCAGAATTTTAATGATTCTCCATAATGTAAAATCTATAAACTTGGTTATTTTCTCAGATTCTTGTTTAAAGAAAATTTTTCTGATATAGTATTTGTCTAAAATTACTTATAGCTTATTTTTTTGGTGGGTTTTCAGGCTTAACACCCTTGCACCATCTCTCTTTTAAATTGAATTAGATCTTTGAGTAAAGTAAATTGTAGAGAAAATGAAATCGATCATATTTTTTATAATTTTCTTTATGTTCCTTAACTTTATTTTCTCTATGCATTCATGCTTTTTTTTGTTAGGAGAAAAGGTGGTAAATAGCAGAAGAAAGAGAAAAATGAGAACATAATTGAATGAAAGGAACAAACTGCATTTTAAAAATTCTGCAAAAGGAGGCAAAATGCAGAGATTCTCTATCTCGACATTATTAACATTTTGAACCAGATAGTTCTTCATTGCAGAGGCTATCCTGTGCCTTGTAAGATGTTTAGCAGCATCCCCGGCCTCTTCCAACTACATGCCTGTAGCAGCCTCCCTGTGGTGTGATTACCTAAAATATCTCCTGATATTGCCAAATGTCCCCTAGGAGGCAAAATAATCCCAGGTGAGAATCACTGGATAAAAGGTTCAAAAAAAGATGCAATACATTCTACTTAATCTGTGCCTCAACTCCTGCACTGTTTTGGTTAGTAAAGTCTTCTGAATTTCACCATAGTGTTTTTGGAGTATGACCTACTTCAAACACTGGCTAGTCTACCCACAAACAATTTGGTCCATTCCTTCTGTGACTTCATTGCTTGGCCCAGGTACCAGTTCATCACTGAATCCTTGCTTTTTTGGTTCTTTGTCTCATACTCCAATGTCATTTGACCCAGTTTTTTTTAACATCGAAATAGCAACATTTCTAGGGACTAAAGTACTGTTCTGCCTCTCCAGCCTCCTTGAGTGAAATCTTCATTTCACCTATTTAGCCCACTGCAGTGCTGGTCACCCACCTGCTGAGACATTACCCACCTTGCCTGCTGCCAAACACTTTTGATGCTATGTACAATTTTTCTGCTTAACCTCTAATACTCACATGCTACTTCATAAATAAAGCCACTCTCACTCAGATATGCTTCAAAAATGAAAGTATAAGAGCCAAAATCTAAAAAGAAAGAAAAAAAAATCCTGGAAAAATTGCAGGGACTGGCAAAAAAGAACAGAATTGATTTACAGAGGAAAATATGACAAATTTAGCCTCAGTGAGACCACACATTTCCACAGAAACAACTCTCAGGCTGTACAGTATAGCAGTCAGAGAAGCAGCATTGATTTTTTTTAAAAACCTTTGAAAAAGACCCCACCCACCCACTAGTTAATTTCTCTTTCAGTCACTTTACACTTTTCCTTTTTCATATGTTGGTACAAATCCCTTCACTGTTATTAATTGTTTTCATAGTTTTGTTAGGTGCCTTACATATGCTCTGCGGTAGTGGGATGTCTTTAGAAGGTCTTTGTTCTCATTTCCCGGATATGATTGGATGCACCACATTATTAAACAGCAGCTAAATAGATCCCTCAGTTTCAGCTCTTGAATGGATTGTGGGTAAACCAAAGACATCTTGATGTTTTTTGCCTGATTTCCTTTCGAAAGAGGAGAGGATAAATCTGTTTTAATTCAGAATTCAAAGTCAGAAAATCCTAGGAATTAAATCAACAACCCCAGGAATTAAATCAAGAAATAAGCAAATCTTCCATATGCAGCCACTTTATTTCAAAGCTCCTATCAGTTTCTAGTCATACCTACCTCGTCACCATTCATTTACCTAGCAAGCACTTAAGGAAATTTATGTCATCTAGTGAGAGCCACCATTATCATAGTCTTTCTTGATTTAAAGCTAGCTATAATAATTCAATTTAACAGAAACTCCATCTTCTAAGGGCAGGCAAATAATATATCATTTCTTTTGTACCTTTATCTGAAAAGTACATGGAGATACTTAGCAACCCACATGTTTATTTCATCTTTACCAGAAATTCCTTTTCCATAACAAATTTAGAACAGAATAGCTTATAGTTACTTAGTGCACTTGAATTAAATATATTCAGAGGACGCAGAGTGGTTTGCAGCAATTGTGTATTTTGCAAAAGATATGTTTTTTTAACGCTTTAGAAAAAATTCTGTCCCTGTATCAGTGATGGGCTCTAATTGCAAATACTAGGAATCTAAAATTGGTGTTTTATTTATTTTAGACGTTTAATTATTGGTTACATTAGCTTATTAAGTACATTTCTTGTTCAGAAAACTGCATTGCTCTACATAGTCTGAATTAGGTTTCTAGAGAGCTTATCAGATCTTTTTCTTCCAAAAATAATTAGAAATCATTTTGTGATGTCATAAACTACTAATAACACCCAGTATACATACTGCCTGAATTTATTGATTGGATTCTGTAAAATGTTTCCTAATATTTCTTTGGTTAACTTGGAGTTGCCATTATTTTTTGGTAGTGTACTTGATTTTTGCGGTTATATGCACATATATTGCTCATTAGACTATAATAAGAGAAATAAAGTAATTTAAGGAGAAGATTCTTGGATATATTTGGAAGAAGAGCAGTATTTCCACTGCTGGTCAAGAAGATAAGAAGTAGCAGTAAAATAGAATTTCTTAAGGGTCAAAAAAGAAAAAACAAAACATAATAATACGTTTGAAAGAAAATTCAGCATGTTTTCAAGTATGGCTAGAGTTGGGCTTTCAGAGGAAGTATGGAAGAATTTCCCTATTCCAGAAACTAAATAAGAGCTAATTAAAACGTTCACCAAAACCAACAAAGGCAAGTCTACAATGTACAAAGGGGAAGAATTAGCTGTGACTTTACAACATGAACATGAAGAGAAGGAAAGATTCATGACCAAGGCACAGGTTTAGAATGACTTACTATCACTGTCATCTATTATAATAATATATAAACTCCTAACAGTGCAATACATCAAATAATCCAGTAGACAGGATATAATCATGAAGCAATTTTTTAAAAATCTCACACTTATTTTTTGCAAAAAAAATTAGAAACAATAAATCCTTCATCAGTAGGGATTAGATGAAGTATGGTACATCCATGTAATGGAATACTATATAGTCATTTTACAATGGAGTAGATACACACATCTGGACTTTGAAAGATGTATATGTCTTATTATGTGAAAAAAAGGCAAATTACAGAACAAAATGTGTAGTATAAGTCATTTGATAAAAATATCAAGTCACTATATATAATAAATCATATGTAATATGCATTTAGATACTATACATCAAGATTATATGTAATATAATACAATGTAATTATATACTACCAGAATAATAGATAATAGTATAATCAATTTTTATAGTGAAAACATTATATTATAACATGCTTTTCCAAACCAAATATTAAAATTAATATTCAGATTCTTAAATTCTACATACAAACTTCTGAATATCTAAACCTTATAACAATTGTTTGTTGGAATTACAGGAAATGCTAGTTTTTCCTTTTTTCATTTTTTGTATGTGAATTGTTTACAGTAAGCATGCTGATTTATAACACATAATATGCATGATATATAATACAAAACCAGTAAAATTTCAGCATTTCTAAAAAAAAGACTGGAAGGAAATACACTAACATGATTAGAGTAATTGTTTCTAGTTGGTGGAACCATGAAAAATTTTTTTAAATTACTAAATTTTATTCATGTATATATGCCACACTTTTGTGTGTGTGCGTGTGTGTGTGTGTGTGTGCGTGTGTGTGTGTGCTTTTAATTCAACTTATTTAAACTAAAAAGAACAAAATAAAAACAAAATAGTCCATTCATTTATCCTACCTCCAATCCTCCAGCTCTGGCAACCACCAATCTATTCTCTGTGTCTATGAGCTTGTTATTTTACTTTTTAAGGGTTTTTTTTTTTTCTTAGATTCCACGAATAAGTAAGATTATGTGATATTTGTCTTTTTTTGACTTATTTCACATTTCACTTAGCATAATGCTGTCAAGGTCCATCCATGTTGTTGCAAATGGTAAGATTTCATCTATATCTGTATCTATATATATATATACACACACATATATATACACACACACATACACACACACACACACACACACACACACATATATATATACACATACTGCAATTTATTTATTCATCCATCGATGGGCACTTAGTTTGTTTCCAAATCTTTGCTACTGTAAATAATGCTGCAGTGAGCATGAGGGTGCATATACCTTTTTGAGACTGTTTTGTTTTCCTCAGATAAATACCCAGAAGTGGAATTGCTGGATTGTGTGGTAGTTACCTTTTTAATTTTTTGAGGAACTGCTGTAATGCTTTTTCCAGCTTCTTTTAAATGATTGCAAAGAGCAAATTCTTTCCGTGCCCTTAGATGAAAACTTGGGAACCACCCCAGCAAAACCAATGGTTGGTTAACTTAAGTCTTAAAACATAATCACAATCAAGTAATAAAAATATCCATTCCCATGAAATAATTAAGGTCAAAATCTGATTTAAAATTAAGTGAGGCTCTTTTGCTTTCCCACCTAAATCTGGAAGAATCTTGAAATTTGGCAAAGAAAACAATAGTTTCCTATTTTCCCCCATCCTTCCTCCCAAACTTACTAACTTGTTTTTCTCTTTTCCCTCTTCCTTGCCTTCAGCATCTGGAACAATAACAAGAGCAGAGGTAAAGGATAAAGAAAATTTCTCTATGGATGCTGGATTAACTGGTGCTCTCTGAATTTGGTATTTGGTATTCAAAGCTGACTCACTTTTATGGTTCTTCAGAAACCCTCCTCATCCATTTTGAAAACTCAGTTACCTGCAGTCCCCCTGACAGGAGTAAATGTGCCTCTATTCCTGCTGGTCCCTTCATCTTTCTTCATCACTAAGGATTGTCTCCTCCATTTTTTCCTGACTGAAGCCTATTTGTCCTTCTAGACTGGGTTTTGGACAAGACCTAAAATGACCCATGGAAGTTCTTGCTCATTATTAGCCCACAGCTGGCTCAGGAGTACTGACAAACTCTTGGAGAACCCAGCTCAACAAGCTCTTCCCTTACTATGCCTTCAAAGCAGCTGGCTAAGAATCTCTTTCCCTTAGATCTTCCAGGTGTCAGTCAGACCTCAGCCTTTGCATTCTCTAACCTTTAGTTTTAAGTTTTAAGTGTTCTCCCTGAATCCTCTTAATTTTGTTAAAGGGGAATTACCTCCAGTGTTGCATTCCTTTTTGAATAGAGGAGAATCCTAGTTCACAAAAAAATGTCTCTGCACATAGTCTTTGAATAATTTCTTGGAAGTTCTTATAACTGGTTTTGGAGTTTGGAGGTAGCCACCAAACTCCTCTACCCCGTTGGTGGGACAGGACAGGAAGAGAGATTTACAGCACAACTTATTCCAGATAAATCTTTTAAAATCCTCTCTCACGTTCAAAATCTTATCATCTGCTATATCCTTGTTATGAGTGAGAGGATCAAAGTTTATCTAACATATTTCAACACCTATTCTAAACCTTTCATTGTTTTCCAGTATCTCCTTTGGAATATACCTCACCTAGCTTAATATTTTCTTCTATATTCTGCTTCAAATAAACTGTAGGTGTTCTTTATAGTTTTAGAATTGTACTATGAAAAACACTTATTCATTTATATAAATTATTACAGTAGCACAATTTCTTTAATTCATATTTTGTTATGATTGTCAGTCCTATTAAACGTTCTGAGAATGTTTTTTTCCTTATACGGACTCCAGCTCTCTTAATCTTCATCAAGGTAATATCGTGTCTCATTACCAAAACAAGTCGTTTTCTTTTAAAGTCTTTTATTATTCTCTTTTCTCCATTAAAACACCATCAATCTAATCCTTAACGCCAAATCATTGTGAGTGAAAGAAAAGTTCATCCAACTTCTATAAGCAAGTTAGAAAATTAATTACAATTTTGTCAATGAAAGATTGATATAAATTAGGATGAATATATAAAATAAAATGATATTGAAATGATATATGCAGTCCGTTGAGTAATATCTGATCCTGCTAATTTTCTGCAACCACTCATACTCCAATATTTAAATTTCAAGCAATGACACTTGAGATGAAGCACATTTTATCATCATGGGTAACTCTTGTTATATGATTATCATTTAAGAAAAGAGTACACATAGTCATATTGCAAATCTTTCTAATATTGCATGCTATTAAATTTAGCTGTTTTGTTGTTTAAAAATTTTGGACAGCTTTCATGAATGTATACATGAGCAAGGAAGATTCTCTTACTTTGTTCTGAGGTTTTGCTTTAGGGGTGGAAAAGAAGAAATATTTTCTTTCTTGTCTTTTCCCCATCCCTCCCTCCCTCTTTTCCTCCCTCTCTTCCTTTCCTCCTTCCTTCCTTTCAAGATATATTTGCTTTAAGTAAAAAGGAAGTTGATATATGAATCTGCTTCTCCTAAGTCATTCCCATTAGCAATGTACATCGCATCTACCCTGAAGTTTGTTACAATTACATATCCTCAGGCCATCTACCATTTGAAGTTAATTTTTGCAAGCCAGAGAAGTAACAACTAATACATGCCATACCCCTTAATTTCTTTCTTCTACATAGAGAAAAGACACAGGAAAGAGTTTGTTCCAAGTGCCTCAAACTGCTTAGTGTTTAGAGGGAAGAAAAAGGTAATTGGGAAGTGCTTTTAAGAGAAATTAGTTTCTCTTGTTAACTGCCATCAAGATGAATTACACTCAGCTTCATCACAGAAGCAGAAATGAAATCTAACATATTTGCAACTAAGACAATAGTGGGCATATTTTTAAATTGCATCAGGTAGGGCCTATTATTTAAGATTCCGTTGCTACTATCATTGTCACAACATCCTACATTATTCAAACGAAGCATCAATTCCATTAGTCAGTCTCTCTTTTGCTGTCAAAGATGCAAATACAGGTTTGTGTTGCTTAGAGTAAATGCATCCTCTGAATGGAAATGTGTCAGGAAATATTAAACGATGCAAGGTATGATTCGTGAAATAAAATCAAATAAATAGATGAGTTCCTCTCTCTCCCCAAAATGGAAAATTCCTTATAAAAAGCTGTAAGGTTATGAGTTCTTTGTAGATGAGGAGGGTATGATAACCATTTCTGTATTCCCAGTACATTAGGTAGAGTTGGTGCTCAATGGTGTGTTACGTAACTGGTGCTCAATACATATTTTTTTAAACAAATTACTCAATAAGTAGATGAATGAATAAAAGAATGAAAATCAAAGAAGCTTTGCTTAATATGTCAACAATACACTAAGGAAAATAATTTGGCCTGTTAACATTTCCCTGGGTGTTCAGGAAAATTTGAAGTAAACCATTTCAAATTTTCAAATATTCTATAATGAGTCATTTATGTCAACTTGTACACTTGGGGGATGGCAGTACTTCACTCTGCTGAACAAGACTGAAGTGCTCCCATAATTAAGTATATTTGAATAGATTTTCTCACATGCTCGCTACTTGCTTGATTTCATCAGTACATATAACCAGGGGTCCAAAACGCTAGGGGAAATTACATTTTTTGTCAGTGAAAATTATTAGATAAAGATCCATTTCATGAGTTAAGGATGAAATTTACAACACTTTCCCCAGAGGCTAGACATCAAAATTGGATATTGGCCCACTGCTTTAAAGGGTTTTTAGTTCAGGATTTCCCTGGTGGTGCAGTGGTTAAGAATCCACCTGCCACTGAAGGGGACACAGGTTCGATCTCTGATCCAGGAAGATCCCACATGCTGCGGAGCAACTAAGCATGTGCGCCACAACTACTGAGCCTGCAACCTAGAGCTCCCGCCCCTCAACTACTGAGCCCACGTGCCGCAACTACTGAAGCCCATGCACCTAGAGCCCATGCTCCGCAACAACAGAAGCCACCGCAATGAGAAGCCTGCACACCACAACGAAGAGTAGCCCCCGCTTGCCGCAACTAGAGAAAGCCCGCGCGCAGCAATGAAGACACAACGCAGCCAAAAGAAAAAAAAAAGGTTTTTAGTCCAAAGGTCACAAAAGTGATTCTGTTAAAACATCAAGACTGTCAGCTGAATTTAATCAGATTAATAAAATAGCATATCTACTTTGCTTAAAAAGTTTAAGTAAATGCTATGTGTTTTTATTTATTTGATGGATGATCTAATTCTTTCATACCGTATCTATGTAGTTAGAAAACACCATGCTTATTTTACTTTACTACCACTATTTATTATATGAATATTATGCTAAATACTTTAAAATTTGCATACAATGCCTCATGGAGTCCATGATAATTTAAGCTAAATTTGAAAAACAGAAATTGTTTGCAATTCTAAGTACTAAAAGCAGCAATTATTTATTACAAATCTGTTATGTGTCATGTACTTTAATTTTACTTCATCTTCATTTCAACTCAGTGATTTTGGTATTATAATCCTTATTTCATAATTGAAGGAGACACTCAAAAAGTTTGAGTAATTTGCCAATGTCTAGACAACTAATAAGTTATATTCCCAGCTCACCCAGTCTTTCATTATGCCAAACTTCCACTTATGACTGAATGAATTGAAGGTTCTCTCATTCATCAACATCACTGCCAGGCTAGTCCTCTTTGTATTCAAAGCTATTCCATATCTTCTCATTAAGTCCTCTACTCAAATAAAGGTACAAAAGACAAGCAAATATATAAATAAATATGTAGAGTGTTATGGGACAGTGTGGATTCTCCACTCAGTAGTTTCAACCACATGAAAGAAGCTCAATAGTGTAACATTTCTGGCCCTTCTTTTTTTCTTTACTTATCTTGGCCCAGGAGAATTGTAGTTACTTCTCTGACTAATACATTTGGAAAACTAGATTTGGAAAAACAAAGTTTGGCTCAGTAACTCCCTTACTTCTCTTAGGAGCAAGCTACCTACTAGAATTGGGAGTTCTGTTTTGTTTTTTTTTTAGTGCAATTTAAATTATGTTTTTAATCCACTTTTGTATCATTCTTCTTGTTTTCATCTTTGTTAAATTTTATATATATATATTTTAATATCTTTATTGGGGTATAATTGCTTTACAATGTTGTGTTAGTTTCTGCTGTACAACAAAGTGAATCAGCTATATGTATACATATATCCCCATATCTTCACCCTCTTGCATCTCCCTCCCACCCTCCCTATCCCACCCCTCTATGTGGTCACAAAGCACCGAGCTGATCTCCCTGTGCTATGTGGCTGCTTCCCACTAGCTATCTATTTTACATTTGGTAGTGTATATATGTCCATGCCACTCTTTCACTTCATCCCAGCTTACCCTTCCCCCTCCCTGTGTCCTCAAGTCCATTCTCTATGGTTTGCATCTTTATTCCTGTCCTGCCCCTAGGTTCTTTAAAACCATTTTTTTTTTAGATTCCATATATATGTGTTAGCATACGGTATTTTTTTTTCTCTTTCTG
>NC_041224.1:162537191-162561462 GCF_002837175.3 Physeter macrocephalus
CTCTTAGAGGAAGACATAGGCAGAACACTCTATGACATAAATCACAGCAAGATCTTTTTTGACCCACCTCCTAGAGTAATGGAAATAAAATAAAAAATAAACAAATGGGACCTAATGAAACTTTAAAGCTTTTGCACAGCAAAGGAAACTGTAAATAAGATGAAAAGATAACCCTCAGAATGGGAGACAATATTTGCAAATGAAGCAACTGACAAAGGATTAATCTCCAAAATATACTAGCAGCTCATGCAGCTCAATATCAAAAAAGCAAACAACCCAATCCAAAAATGGGCAGAAGACATAAATAGAAATTTCTCCAAAAACGACATACAGATTGCCAACAAACACATGAAAAGATGCTCAACATCACTAATCATTAGAGAAATGCAAATCCTTTGTTCTTTAATGTCATAAGTACTACCTGGGTAAGCCTCACCTGTGGCAAAGCCAGCCTTATCCAGTGCTCTCACAGGTATGTTTGCCCATACCTACCTGGGACATTTTTTTAACATGCTAAGCTATAACTTCCATCTCTGTCTCTATCAGAAATAACAGTGAAGTTTGGCCAACATTTAATATTCCTTTATCTTATTTCCCAATTTGTATACACTTGGATTAAAAAAAAAAGAACGTTATTTTTTAGGCCCCGCATACCCTTTAGAGACCATAGCAAATGATAACAACTATGTACATTTACATACATATAAACATATATACACAAGCACACAAAACAGAAAATTAGGAAAAAATTACATTAAAACTATATCAATAGCTGTTTTTAGGTATTACTTTGTTATAGTAAGTCAGTAATGGGCCTACTTTTACTGGTCTAGTCTTGTTCTCAAAATTCAAACAAGCAAAGAGAAAGTATGTGTGATAGAATGAGTAGTATGAATAGTATTGATAATTTTCCTTCTATTTTTTGTTTTTTCAAAATTATAACACATGTGTGGTGTTTTCTTTATTAAAATCAAACCAAAAAATTTTTTGAATGACACTGTCATCATGTTTTATCTAAGCAGCAACCTGCTGTATCATAAACCTGTGAAAGGAAAAAATTGCAACATACTATTTTTTCTTTTTGAACATATGGGAAAACATACATTTAACTACAAATAACATAAATATTGACATAAAAGTGCCTATTCCTATGTCTGGGCATGAAACATTTAATTTTAATGTCCTAAATATTTTACATTAGCATCTCTTTTTGCAAGCATATGCTTATAAATTACACTGGCATTCTGAATAAAGTATCTTCTTAAATAGTAAAGTTAGGTAATCCATAGGGTCCAACAATGTAAGTGTTGTGTTTATATTAGAGATGTCTCATATTTTTCTCAGCTAGTCTTTTGATTGAGAAACTATATTTTAAATTAACTTTATAGTAATAGTATAGCACCTTTAAGATATACATATCTGTACAGCTAGATTTTCAGCACCAAAATAATTCACAACAAAAAATTAATTCTGACTCATTTCTTGTGTCTGCCTCTAAAACAAGAGTGGAGACAAAAAAATCAAAAATATAAATATGACCACTCATGAAATAAGGTAACTTACTCTTCAGGTATAACTGTGCACATTCTTTTGTTTCAGCTCATCCAGTTCTCTACTTTCCTAATTCCAGCATTTCAACAGACCGGGTATATAACATATAGACTAGAAAATCAGCCTTAGTAACTTTAATTTTTAATGCAAGTTTTGGCACTTGAGCATTAAAGCTGTCCAAAAATAACTGAAGAGTAAGAATAAAATGAATTTTTAGTAAAAATGAATATGAATCTTTCCTAGGTGACTTTATACATCATAGTATACAGTGGAATTCTTAGGTGACCAATAAAATTATGAAAATTGTCTTCTTCACTCATAAAAATACATCACTTTTTATTCTTTCTGTGTATTGAGAATAATAAGGCCAGTAAAATAGACCTACCACAAACTTTCTATATAATATCTACAGCGGAAAAACAAAAATCCCAGGGTTTTGTAAAGATATGGCATGTGGGCATGCATAAAATGAAAAGCACATATAAACTAAAAAAAAGTCTTCTAATATGTAAAATGAACAAGAATGAAAAAAGATATAATCAAGGGATTTTAAAAGATACTTTAAAAATGAACTTTATTTCAGGAGTGGAGGAATTTTCATATAAGCTCTTAAATGTTTATAAGAGATCATTGGTTTGGCCAAGACTCAATGATTGCCCAAGTTAACTTCTCAATTCAGACTGTTACCAAGGTGGGCGCATTACAGGCACTAAATATTGATGACATTGGATGACAGACTGAGAAGGGCTGTGATCCTTAAAAGAAGGGAAACACATAAGATGAGCCACATATTCTCCCTGGGATTCTCTCTGGGATTCCCTTTCTAAACTGAGACGGTGGAACCCAAAAAGAAAGCAGTCGTCTTGCATGGCAGAGAAAATGGAAGTTGGAATTCAGGGATGCAAAAGAAATGGAATGAGACATACAGGATACCAGAGAAGAGGGAGCTGCACAGAAAAGAGACTCTAGTAATCTGCACAGGGATCCCCTTAAATATTTGACCAAATATAATGAGCTCTTTGTATGCAAGGAAGGCCCTAAATCTATCATAAATAGATATATAAAATTCCTTAATACAATTTAGTAAATTAAATTCAACAGTAAAGGAAAACATAATACATTAGAACCAAGTGGAATTTTCTCAGAAATTCACTAATTATTAGTGTAGTGTATGCACACACTATCGAAAAAAGGAGAGAGATTATATGATCATCTCAGTAGATATAGAAAAAGTACTTGAAAAAATTCAAAATCTATTTATAATAAAAAAAATTTCAGCATAGTGGAAATATAGAAAACCTGCTCTAATTTGATAAAGGTCATCGATAAACAACCTGTAGCTAATATCATGTTTTATGGTGAAAGGATGAACATTTTACTCCTAAGATTTGAAACAAGGCTGGAATGTGTGAAAATGCCTTATTGAGCATTATCTGGTAAGCCCTATCTAGTGCAATAAAGAAGTAAGAGAAATATGAAGAGGAGGAAGAGATAAAGGAGAGGGAATGAAGGTACCATGTTCAAAAAAGAAGTAAAATCATTCAAAAAAAAAAAGGTTACATGAGTGTGTGCATGTAAAACACTAAGGAATCTAATATGAGGGAAACAACATATCATATCAAGGTGCTGTTGAATGATTAAGAACATGGATTATCCACCTACTATTTACAAGGATTACAGCAAGTTTTGCTGGTGTCTCACATGATCCTTTTGCTGACAAAAAGGACCTGAGAAGTTTTAAAGCCCTAAATGTTATAGGATGAATAAGATAGATAGAGGGATAGATGGAGAGATACAGGTATATAGATACAAGAATATATAAATACTTCTATATATAAAACTTTAAATAATCAAAATTAAACATATTAAATAAGCATGTATATGCACATAACTATCTGTTGGTTCACAAACTGATTCCCATATACAAAGAGCAAGAAGAGATTGAAGAAAATGTCAGACCACTTCATATTGTTAGTCTGTAGGTTTAATAAGCAAGGGAACTTATATACCAAGCTTGTCTTGGTCAGCCTCAAGAGTAGTAGTAGATCCCCACATCCATCAGAATCTTAAAAGTTTATATAGAGGACTTACCTGGGTTCAGCCGTGTATCCAGCCCAGATGGTCTCAACAACACATTGCTCTCTCAAAGCTGTGTCCTTGAAAACTGCTCTGGTTCTGGCAACAGTGGGCAGAATGTACATTCCAAGGACAGGGGTGAGGGTGCAGAGCCTAAGACTGACCAGGTCCAGCTGGCAGGTCAACTGGCAGTCACATCCTCTACATGACCCCCTCCAACACTATCTATCTATCTATCTATCTATCTATCTATCTATCTATCTATCTATCTAAATATCTTTCTATCTATCTAAATATCTATCTGTTATCTGTCTAAATATCTATTGATCTAAATATCTATCGATCTAAATATCTATCTATCCATCCATCTATGTCTATCTTTCTACAACTCTAAGCATAAAAAGGAAATTTTGCTACCATTGAGAATACTAAAATTAATAATCAAATATATCTCATACTTTGAAAGCTTCTGAAAAACTAAAATAACAAAGTTACCCTCATGGAAGTAAATATCTGGCTTCTAAAAGTGACTACTCTGAAGGGGAAATACTGATTTAGATGTGGAATTTCTCATCTGCCTGCAGACAAAGACAATTCATTGTTCTTGTTACATATGCTAAATTGATAATAATTAATGGTCACAAGGAAGATTGCCCACATAAAATAAATATATGGTATATATTAAAGATCTGCTCAATATGTTTGCAAAGTATATTAGGTTATCAAACAGTCATCACTTTCCCTGTGCGTTGAATCATGCATATTCTGAATAAAAAATATGCCTTAAATCCAAGTATCTTCACTAATTAATTAAATTAACTTTTGATACTTTCCACAAGAGTATCTACAAAGTGATTAATTACAATATGATAGCAATAGTTTTTAATGTTAATATAATGCAGAATAAAGATAATTTTTGAGTGTGAGCAGGGAATTTATTCCAGAGTCATTATTGTACAGTGTCTTAAGAGCTCTGCATTGAACCAAATTGCTTTGGCTCAAATACTGACTATGCTACTTAGTGTTTTTTTGTTTGTTTGTTTCTTTCTTTGACCTTGATAAAATTAACTTACCTATGCCTTAGTTTCCTCATGTATACAATGTTAGCCATCATAGTACACCCATTTCATTGATTTATTGTGAGAATTAAATGGAAAATTTTAATTAAATTTAAATTAAATAATTACATATGGAAAGTTTTAACTAATGTAAGGAAAAGTTACTTTCTGATCCATAGGAAACTCTCTATAAATGTTCACTTGTATTTTTATATCCTCTTTCACAGATCTGCTGTGAGATGCCCTCTTATAATTGGCCAGTCTTGAACAGTAGTTTTGAATAACATACCTATTAACATTAGTATAATTATATTAGTTATGATTAGTTGATCACCCAACATATACAGGCTACTGTGGTAAAAAATTTATTTTACCTTATTTATTCCTCACTAAAGTCCTATAATATGACTATTATTCAAGTTTAGCTAATGGGAGAAATGAGTTTCAGAGAGTTTAAGCAATATTACTTTCAAGAGCTGAGATTCAAACTCAGGTTTGTCTAAATTTCAAATTATTCTTTGTTGTTACATTAGCATTACTAATTTATCACATTCTCACTCTCTTGGCCTTCTATCCTCATATATTTCTAGTTATGAAATTAAGTTACTGATAACTTTGTGAATGACAAGAAGACTGGAAGTAAAGTGTGTTTTTTTCTCGTTGCCGTGTCTACACTATATAATACGCTGCCAAAAATATGTTATCAATATTCTAATTAGCAGCAGCTGGTGTCTTTATTGTGGGTAGGTAGGTCACTTTTATAGAAAAAACAGGAAGAGCTATACTAAAAACGATATTTATTTCTCAATTAAAAGGGTCACTTATCTAAAAATATTGAAAGTATAATAGTATTTGAAAACAAAATAAAACAAAACTAAATTAGTTGTACTTTGCTAAGAGATAGAGAAAAGGCCAAGTTCACGTGTGTTACGTCACACAGCTCCCTCTCTGTACCAAGCGACCTTCTACAACCCCTCCGACGCTTGCTCTTTGCACAGGTCTCTTCTCTGATAATTCAAAGAGGAAGGGTGACCTTTCCATGGAAGTTCCCATTTTCCAGTCATAATTAGTTTGATTAAGACATAAAGAGAAAAAAGCATCCTTACTACGGGACTCTACACCAAACCGTGGATGAGTTATAGCTCTGCTTAACCTCAGGTAGTACTGACATTTAAAAAATTGAACTTCTTAAGACACATGCATAAATCTCTAATGTTGGAATTTCGGAAGAAATGTTTTTGAGCAAAAGCTTCCTCCTGGAGCCAATAAAAGTGTTACATTTTGGGTGAGAACAGTCATGATTCTTTTTAAAGATAACGTTGAGTTTCGGTGGACAGTTTTTCATGTTCAGCTGATGCTGCCCTACAATACCATAACTTGCCATTAAACATCATCAACCAGCCTTTTCCAGCCCTCTCTTGCAGTTCAATCTTTCAACAGAAGACAGAAGCTCTCTCTATTGTTCTTGCTATTTGTTCAAAACTATTCCTCAAACATATATTGAGTATCTTCACAAAGGCAATTTGTGAGTACTATTATATGTCCCTGAAATGTTTTCTTCCCTTCCTACTTCACACAGCCTGGCTAGCTCCTTTCAGTCACAGATGAGAGGCCACTGGCTGCAAAGGACTTTTCAAGAATCAATAAAGTAATTTTGCACTTCAACAACGTATTCAAAATGTATTCCCCTCAAAAATATGTACTGCTTAACGACAACAATCATGGCATGCCTACTTTTGTATGCCCAACAGGGAGAAAATATGTGTAGAGTGAATTACTGAGAGGTACTGTGTGGAAGACAAGGAAGGTGGCAGACTATCAAGGGGCTTTTACCCTTTAGTAGGGATGATACTATTGCTCATTTATTACAACATAAGAGTGAAAAAAAAATGACCTCATAGGTCAGGTGCAGATAAAATTCTCTGGAAATGTTTAACAGGTTCTATTTCCAATCACAAATCTGGGAAAGTTAAAGAAAATATAGTCTTCCTCATCACAAATTTTTCACCATTTTACTTGTTTACAGGAGCCATCATAATATTAAATAGTCTTTGGGAAAAATAAATATGAATGTTTATAACATTTAGTACTTATTTTCTACCAATTTCTGTAGATTAAAACCCCCTGGGGAAATTCTGTCAGGTGTTTTATCATCCATGATATATAGCTTGATTGCACAAACACAGGAATTGTCAGTGGTTATTGTGAAGTATGTGAGTCATAAACCAGAGACATCCTACTGAAAAAAAGATAAAATGTATAATTGATGAGAAATTAATGTAAGTGAGGAATTAAGATAAATTAAGATAATCGCCCATCCTACAATATGGGCCAACACATCTGGATGGCTATGTTCTGGTTCATGTACCTTATTTGAAATACTAGCATGCATCTTGAGATGAACAATCTGGATGGGAAATCACAAGCATCACTGTAAATGGGGTTGATAGAGAATTATGCATCCTCATATACTCAGATGGGAAATACACTGTCAGTGTCTGTGAGAAAACTGTCAAAAGTACATGGATCCATTTATGTAAAGTGGGAAAGATATCATGGTTCTATTTGTTTTGTGATGTAGTAAATATTACTAAATTTCCATGAACAAAATAAAATGTCAAAGAAAAAAAACCACAAGTACTAAGAATAGCTAAACATAAGTCACCAAATGTCCATATTTTTGAGAGATAAATTTGCCTCTATGATGTTTACCTTTGCTGGTTGAAAGAAAAATAGTTCCAAAAGTGAAGGCACAGGGATACACTACCCATCATTCCAGACTAGAGATCAGTATTCGAATGGCAGAGGAAAAGACTTGGGCATTTTTGTATATCCTGTGGGCTGTGAAGACCTAGATCTGGCTTGTCAGAACCTAAGAGGTGAAACAATTGTATCAGAGAGCTTCAGAAGATGTAAAGGCAATAGCATCCGATGGCACAGGTGTCTTATTACCACAGGCTGCTTTAGCACAAGAACCCTGGAGACCTCTATTTTATGAAGATAATTGGATATAATCCTGGCACTTATTAAGTGCAGTTAGGTATTCAATGGCAGCAAGCTGCCTATAGCCAAGCAAATGCCAATCATTTCAAATTATACCTCTAAGGTCAATTTTACTCCTCTAACTTAGACACAGCATTGAGCCAAAATTCACACTAATACATTAATATAAAGTTTCCTCATCCTACTTTTAATTTAGAGTTTCAGATTTTGATTCATTTAGAGGACAGTCAAGTGACCTCCCAGAAAAATGTTTATTAAATCGTAGTGTTTGCTGTGGGAGTTCAGAACCAAATCACAAATTATCTTTTGGATCCCTATCGATGTAAAGACCTGAAATCCAGATCAATAATTGTGAATAAGCCACTCTCTCACAAGCATGTCTCTTCCCCCTGCCAACACACACATGCTTCTCAAGTCTCCCTAGATCTAAACTGAAAAACATGTCACATGAGAACAGGTCTAATAAAAATGTAATAATAATAGCCAATACATATTGAGTTTTCGCTAAGTTCAGGCAGTGTTGTAACAATTGTTCTAACTTTTAATTTTAGAATACAGTTAGATTTACAGAAAAGTTGCAAAGATAGCACAAAGAATTTCCATATACCCTGCATCTGGTTTCCTCTATTGTTTAGCTCCTATATTAATATGAGACATTTGGTGCAATTAGTCAACCAATACTTATACATTATTATTAATTAAATTCATAATTTATTTGCATTTCTTTTGTTTTTTTTTCCTAATTATCTTGTTTCATCCCAAGATCCCACCCAGGGTACCATATTACATTTATTCATCATGTCTCATTAGGTTCTTGTGTGACAGTTTTTCAGACTTACCTTGACTCTGATGATGTTGAAAGTTTTGAGGGTACTGGTCAGGTATTTTACAGAATTTCCTTCAACTGGGATTTGTTGGATGTTTCTCTCACAATTAGACTGGGGTTATGGGTTTTGGGGAGGAAGACCAGAGAGGTAAAGTGCCATTCTCATTACATCATATCAAGGATACACACTATCAACATCCCTTATCACTGTTGATGTTAACCTTGATCACATGGCTGCAGTAGTGTTTGTTAGATTTTCTCCACTGCAAGGTTCTTATTTTCCCCGTCTCATACTTTACTCTTTGGAAGAAATGAACTATGTACAGCCTGTACTTAAAAGGTGGGGAGTTATGTTCCACCTGCTTGAGAGGTGTTGGTGCATCTTTCATGAATTGGCATATTGAATTTTCAAGATAAATACTATGAGGTAGGTGATATTCCATTTTATAGATGAGAAATCTGAGGTATAGATGGGTTTAAATAAAGTAAAATTGCCCACAACTGCATATCTAAAGTTGGTTGGTCTCCAATATGAACTTGGACACCCCAGTTCCCGATCCTGAGCTCAAACTCAAATGTGCCTGTGATTAGCTCAGACAAGTGAAGTCCAAGTGGTGATCTGAACATTAAAGTCAAGCGGCTGAAAGCCCACCATATAGAAGAAACTGTGTATTTGTACTGGGTATTCCAGAAAGGCAAAACTGAAACTGATGGATGGGATACACAAAGAGAAGTACTTCAACCCAAAATGTTCAGTAATAAAATTAGAATTAATAAGCTACCTGAGACTAGCAGCACTTGGATGACAGAATTATTTCAGAAAGAATAACATAATAAGAATGAAAAATATATCACTTAGAATGGTTCTCCCACTCTTATAAGTGTTTTAAATGCAATTATTCATACAATAATCACAACAACCCCACAAGGTAGCTAATGTGATTATCTCCATTGTACAAAGATAAAATTGAGGCACAGAAAGTCTAAATAACTTGCCCAAGCCCACACAACTAGTAAGTGACAGAGTAAGATTCAAACCCAAGTAGTCTTAGTTTCACTGTTCTTGGTTTTACCACTGCAGACTGCCTTCTGCATGGGGTTGGTGGCTGATGTAGCCCTCACTCAAAATCTGCTAGATGCTGTGGTGTCTTCAGTTTTCCTCGAGAAGTACTTTCCCCTTATCATTATAAAATTTATAACCTTTTATTAATGCATGTTAATGCTTATAATTTTAAGTTATAATTTCCTTGGATAAGTATAAAGACAGACCAACTCCTTCAGTCTTATTTCAGGAAGTAAATCATGAAATCGGAGACAAAAGAGAAAGCCATCAGCTTAGAAAAGTGAATATATATTCCTATAAAGAAAAAAACAATAAAAAGGTTAAAATATGTCTTTACAATACCACAATACCCAACGATTTTTTTTCTAAGTGTAATAAAAGTCTTGCTTCTGAAAATAAGAGTCTTTATTTTCTTACTTGTGTTTTGTAAAACAAATAACAAGATCGGTTCATTCATTTAACAAAATAATTATTTTGAACCAACACAGAAACCAGGGATGGCAGCTGGAATTTCCTTCCAGTTCCCTGGAGCTAAGGGGTTTAAAGAGATGTTCAAAAAAAAGGTTAAAAAAATATCTCAGTTCACCAAACTGAGTCTACTTAACTTGGTAAATTTCCAGTCTTGGTCAAGAGGAAAAGTAAGAGCCGAAGGCTGAGAACTCAACTAAACTCAGGAAAAAGCACCACTTTCTCCTAATCAACATCATCATTACACACAATTAAAAGGGTGAGAAATCTGAGTTTAAGGTGGAAGAGAAAAGGAGAGAGGAGTTATGCTGTGAACCTCTATCAGCACTGAATCGTGGCCTGAGCAATGAAACAAGCGGAGACAATAAATGCAATCCTGTGGTTCACCTTTCAGATTTCTGAAATGGAACATTAGTTCAGGTATACAGAACTGATCTGGGCGATGCCTGGAAACAGAAGATCTTCAGGAAGTGTGGTAATGAAAGCCTTTGTCTCCACCCACATGCAGTGAGCTGGGCTGCTGACAAAGTAGAATCTACTGGGTTTCTCCTGACTGACATATGTGGTTAATTGAGTGTCACATTGTGTTCATGCTACCTCTGTTCTGAAGCACACAACAAGAGATCATCCCTGATATGTGATAGCTCAGAGCAAGTATAAATAAAGCATTTCATTGATCTGGCAATGGCAATAGGTAGACCCCATGGCCCATCTGCTTGACAACCATTGCAAATCCTTTTTCCCTCTCCCTGCCTTTCCCAGTATGATTTAAGCACATGGCCATTTAGATTGATTTATGGGCCACTAAGATACCGCTGCTTTATCTACACCTGGATTGTAAGCCTCCACCCTCCCAAGCCACAGTACTGTACCCCTGCCCATGCATTTGCTTCATTAAAAGTTTGCATTTCAGGAAGAAATGCTAGAAGTACTTCTGCAAGGCTGCTGGATGGAGTCACACATGAGGAATCAGTAGTCTTTTTTAAGGGGATCTAAAAGCTAGTGGGTTGAGAAGTGGGGAGGAGAAGATGGTAAGGAGAAAGGAAGGAGCAGAGGTTTAATTTTAATGTTGGTTAAATACTATAAGCCAGATGTTGTCCATCAAGCCCTGCCTGACTCTCCCAAGTGGTGCTTGTCACATTAATCACCTGTGTTACCACAGCAACTGAGCCTATCAATTTTACTATATAATTACCCTTTTGCAAGTAGACTTCTAACACCAAAGTGTGTGCTTTCTGAAAGCTATATCCTCATTGTTTATTATAGGAGCTGTACAAAGCAGAGCAAAGAGAAGGCCTTAACTAGAATTTGGCCAAAGAGTGTAACCAAAAGTTGGGGTCCGTCTGCTTGCCACTCAAAAGCCAATAAAGAGGCCAGGTTGGTGGAAAGGAAAGTTTGCTTTATTTTGGATGCCAGCAACAGGGTGGAAGGGGAATGGATGCCTGTCCAATGGCTGAATCCCCCAACTGACAATCAGTCAACAAGAGCTTTTATAGGCGGAGGGAGGGGGCTACATGTAGAAACAGCACAGTCAGCTCTGACAGTCCTCTGAAGTTGGTCATGCAGTGGTCTGATCAGTGTCATCTTGATTATTTTAAGTACAATTAATCTTCAGTTCCAGGGTCAGTTTGTTCCCATTTCCTTGAGGCCAGTTCTCAGAATTGTGGCAGCCTATCTCATGGCTACAGCCTGGTCATCATGTAGTTAACTTCTTCCACCTGCTGGGGGTTTCATCCTCTATAAGACAGCTCACAGGATACGGCTCAGAATATTATCTATAGCCCTTAAGGAGGAACTAAAGGCTCTTGACTTTGTTTAATGACTAAGCTATCACTATTTGGTCTCCTTTGACTGTTCTCCTTTGTTTCTGCATGTTCTCATTTCTCTGATTAAACTTATTCTTTGGCTAAAGTTTTTCCATAGACAAAATGCAGGCGGAGGGCATGGTAGGGAAGGACTTTAGGGTTCTGCTCCCTTTCAAGAGTATGCGAGTGATGAAAAAGTCAGTGTTAAGAAGAATGCGTAGTTTATTCATTCACATAAATCAGAGGCTGTCGAACAATTCAGCCTCAGGACCTCTTTACACTCTTAAAGTGTTAGCCATCCATAGATTTTTTGTTTATATGGATTATGTCTAATAGTATATGTCATATTTAAAGCCTAAGATATTTTTGGAATATTTATTTATTAATTCACTTTAAAAAGAAGAAATAAACCCATTATATGGTAACATAAATACTATATTTTATGAAAAATATCTATAATATCAACAAGAAAATGAATTTATGGGAAGAGTGGCTTTTTTTTTTTTTTTTTACAGTTTTGCACATCTCTAACATTTAACTGAATCAAAGACATTCTCATATTGGTCTCTGCAATCACTCTGTTGCAAAATCACATGTAATGTGTAGCCCCAGGAATACTCACTGTACATTTTCAAGAGAATGAGAGTGATAAAGGCAAATGACTTTTTAGTGTTATTATGGAAATAGTGTTGACATCACGGAACCCCTGAAAGGATCTCAAAGACTCTGGGGTGTCCTGGGACTACACTTTGAGAAACTCTAATAAATGTTTTTGAAACTCTATTCACTTTCAGTGACCACTAATTTCCAAAAAAATGTTGCATAGAAAAAGATAAGCTATCTCTGTGACATTGAACCTGAGGGACCTATTGGTAAGTTGTAAAATTTTACAAAGGTGGGTCTTCACATTTAACTCTTCCACTCACTTCCTCCATTTCTATAAATCCCATACTTAAAAATGATTTTGTCACAAAGCGATGTCTAGCCATTCTCAATCCCCTCATCCAATGATTTCCCGATCAGTACCCCTTTTTGCCCACAGAATAACATGGAGAGACAAGACAGCATCTTGTCTCTCCAGCAAATCCTCAGCTGCTTCCAAAATATCAGAGAAATAAAAAATTGTTCCTTTCTCCAAAGAGTTGGGAAATAAATAAAAGATACAATGCCTATTTTGAAGACTAAGCATAAACAAGGATTAAAAAAAAAATACCTGGAAGTCTGCAAATTGCAGCTGTCAATCTTGGCTCTTTTATACTGTCTAAATCTAGTTCCAATTAAATAAGAATGTGATTTCCAATACCCTTAATAGCAGAATCATATGGCCTTACAGCCAAGTAATGCTTAAAAAAGAAAGAGCAAATCAGAAACTCCCACCCAAGGACATGGAAGCTAACCCTACTGAATGGACTATCAATAATTAAGGGCTTTGATGCCTGGAATCATTTAGATAATAAGATTGCTTTGAAGTAAATAAATACCAAGTTAGGATTTGTGGCAGTCACAGGTGTTTGGCAGGGCTAGCCTATAATCACAGAGAAAATGAATGCATTTTATTCAGGATAATTAGAAAAAGAAATGAAGTTTATATGCAAATTGTAAACTACTTTAGTCAAAGATAACCAGTCAGACTGCTTTTGGTAATTTAAACTTTCATTTAGATGAGAATTTGCAGAGTATCTATTTTCAATGCAATTTAAGTGCAGCTGGTTGCACTCTCTCAGTCAACTGAGAGAAAAATTTAAATGTCCCTCCCTCATAACCCTCCAGTCCTGTTTTGGTGCTGACAGAACAACATATGCATTTTTTAAACTTGACTTCTCTCACTCTTGTCTGTATGGATGTCAGTTCCAGAAGGTTATATGGAATTTTTCAGCAACCAGCACCGACCTAAAAGGATCTTGTGGGAGGGAGGGAGCCAAGATGGTAAAGATGAAGAAAAAGAAATGTGTTTGAATGCATGTAAAATTTAACTGTTCTAAGAACAAACTAGGAATGTAAACATGGTTGGTGTTTTTCTTTTTCCTCAGTGCTACATGCTTCTGAACTTTTCTTAATTTCTTTCTTGTATTCTGCCATATTGTAATATTTACTTACTTGTCTTATCTTCTTCCTGTTAGACTATAAACTGCCTAAAGCCAGGAATGTTGAGCTACTCACCTCAGTTTTGCTTGAGTAGCCTGGACCATTATCTGCCCTACATAACTTCTTTTTTCTTTAATTTACAATGTTGTGTTCGTTTTGGGTGTACAGCAAAGTGATTCAGTTGTACGTATATATCCTTTTTTCAGATTCTTTTCCCTTATAGGTTATTACAAAATATTGAGTATAGTTCCCTGTGCTATACAGTAGGTCCTTTTTGATTCTTTATTTTATGTATAGTGGTGTGCATATATTAATCCCAATCTCCCAATTTATCTCTCTCTCCCCTTTCCCTTTTGGTAACCATAAATTTGTTTTCTATGTCTGTGAATCTATTTATGTTCTATACACGGCACGTGGGATCCTCCCAGACCGGGGCGCGAACTCGGTTCCCCTGCATCGGCAGGCGGACGCGCAACCACTGCGCCACCAGGGAAGCCCCAGTAGGTCCTTTTTGATTCTTTATTTTATGTATAGTGGTGTGCATATATTAATCCCAATCTCCCAATTTATCTCTCTCTCCCCTTTCCCTTTTGGTAACCATAAATTTGTTTTCTATGTCTGTGAATCTATTTATGTTCTATAAATAAGTTCATTTGTACCTTTTTTTTAAATTCCACATATATGTGATACCATATGATTTTTGTCTTTCTCTGTTCATATGGTAACTCTATTTTCAGTTTTTTAAGGAACTTCCATACTGTTCTCCATAGTGGCTGTACCAATTTACATTCCTACCAACAGTGCAAGAGGGTTCCCTTTTCTCCACATTGTAGACTTTTTAATGATAGCCATTCTGACTGTTGTGAGGTGATACCTCATTGTAGTTTTGATTTGCATTCTCTAATAATTAACAATATTGAGCATCTTTTCATGTGCCTGTTGGCCATCAATAACTTCTTGATAAATATTTGTAAAGTTAAATGGAATCATTGACCTGTACTAAAGGCAAAGAGTTAATTTAAGGAGAAAAGTAGACCTTCTGGAAGGGAGGTAATGTGACATTTAAAAAGTGACAAATTATATTTTTTAACTTATAATTTTTAATTTTAATTGTTTGTTTTTCCCTCTGAGTAGTTGCTAGCATTATTTACAATTGCCAAGGTATGGAAGCAACCTAAGTGTCCATCAACAGAAAAATGGATAAAGAAGATGTGGTATGTATATACAATGGAACACTACTCAGCCATAAAAAAAGAACAAAATTTTGCCATTTGCAGCAACATGGATGGACTTGGAGGGCATTATGCTAAGTGAAATAAGTCAGACAGAGAAAGAAAAATGCTGTATGATATCACTTATATGTGGAATCTAAAAAAATACAACAAACTCGTGAATATAACAAAAAGAAGCAGACTCACAGATACAGAGAACAAACTAGTGGTTACTAGTGAGAGAGGGAAGGGGAGAGCAATATAATGTAAGGATATTGGGCGTGGGAGGTACAGACTATTGGGCGTAAGACTACAAGGATGTATTGTACAACATGGGGAATATAGCCAGTATTTTATAAACACTGTAAATGGAATGTAACCTTTACAATTATATAAAAAATAAATTAGAAAATAGTTGCTATTTAGATGCAATATGGTAGCTCTGATTTCCTTTTGCACCTCTGTTTTTCTTATTTCATTCATCACAGTGAACCACAGCTAATTCTTCACCTGTTTGAACACTCTGATACTAAATCAGTACACTCTTATCTTAGTGCTTTTTACAAATGTTGACTAAGTATTGTTAAACAAACATCCAAAATCATCATATTTACCTTTAAAGAGGCATGTTCCATATCAGTGCTTTAAACTTATGGTGTAGTATAGCAACCCTCTAAATTAAATGGGGTTCAAAATCACCTAGGAGTTTGTTAGAGATATAGGTATCTAGGCTCTGCACAAGATCAACTGAATCAGAACCTCTGAAAATCAACTAGATTACCAAAGGGTAGTAAGCATTAAGAGGAATTAGTATATGAAAAGCACCTGACACAGTGTCTATAATAGCGAGTATTTATATATATTATCTATTGTTATTAGATATTCAACAAATGTATAAATGCAAACAATAAACATGTGAATGAAGGCCCAAAGGAATAGATATATATGAGAAGAAAAGTGTCAGAGTAGATGGTCTAAGATGGTAAGATGACCCCTGATAAGTATCTGGGTGACAATACCATCTCTTGTTTTCTTTCTGCCTGCTTTCCTCTACCTATTTTGCACAGAATCTCATTTATAGCAAGGCACATCTAGAACAAGTTTATAATATTTATTCATATAATTCACATACAGAGGTTGGTATATTTTAGTGACATGCTCCCAAAAGAAGATGGCCTTTGTGGGTCAGAGCCCAATCAGTCAGATGCCAGCTACCTGAGAGCCATACATATTTGTTTCTTCCAATTGTGAAACCTGGGTCTGTCACAAATAAGCAACCACTGGTTGTCCAGGAAAATCTTAAGGACTGGGGTGCTCTTGATTAATCCCCCTTTTCCCCTACTTATGTCTTCATTCCTGAATCTTAGCATGGATAAACATGTAGCCCAAGAGAATAAATCTATAATGAATATTGTCAACTGAGAGAGGAAGATGCTTGCTATTGTTGTTAGGTGTATTTGTGACCTATTAGTGCACTACAAATTACCCCAAAATGCAGCAGTGTTAAGCAATAAATAATATTATTTCACCATATGTGTAGGTCAGGAATCAGATGTGGTTTAACTGGGCTTTTAGACTCTGAGTCTCTAACAAGATTTCTGCTAAGGAGTCAGCTGGGAATGTCATCATCTTAAGGTTCCATGGGCATAGAACTACTTCTAAGTTTACTCAGTGTTCTTAGACTGAGGCCTTTAGTTCTCAACTGGCTGTTAGCCACAGGCTGTACTCTTCCTGGCTACGTAGACCTCTCCATAGGTCAGTTGCAATATTTCTGATATATAAAGTATAATCAGCATAAATTAAATAATGTGACACAGGAATGCCAAAATAACCCTTTCTTTCTTCCCTTTTTTTGTGTTGTTTTTTATGCAATCTGGAAGCTCATATTCAACATCAGAATGATTCTTTTTACAATATTAATATTTTCCTTTTACCTGTGTTCACTTTTTTTTTTAACAAAATCAACACCTTCTAGGTAACATAGCTCATCGAGTCCTTACCTTGATGTGAATGTGTTTCTAAGCTGCCATCCCTTCCAGCTGCAAAGTCTGGGTTAGTCAGAGAACTGGGCAGGCTGAACAAAATGTGGGGAAAGGCAAGAGCAGCAGGTGCAATAGTACTTTCAGAGTTTGGTGAAGAACGGCTCTGGTCAGAAACCACTCTGGAAGCAGATGCCCTGAGGGAGATCGTGTTCAGTAAAATCCTTTCAAAGTACAAAGTGCTGTCCTATAGAATCATTATTTCTCCTTTTAACCTAACTCTGCTGGGGTTTTGTTCTTCTAAGCATCTCCTCATATCTAAAGCTGCTGACCCTAACTCACTGCCCAGAATTCATTTTCCAGACCAATACTGAAACACGTTGCCATTGTAGACTCTTTTTGCTATTTCCCAACTGATTAGGTAAAATCCAAAATCTTCTGTAATTAATCTCTCAGCACATTTTTTCCTACCAAATAATTTTGCTTATTACATTATACTTTTATCCTGAGCTGTAGTCTTTGCTTAATTAATACATGCAAATATTTAAAATAGAATAATTAAAAGATTATGTATAATGCAAAAGAAAAACTGATGCAGTAACTATGAAGAATTTCTGTTATTAAACCTTATCTGCAAATTAGCTCCTTCTTAAGGTCCCCTTTATAATGTCTAAGTTTTCAGAGTGTTTACTGTAGAAGTCAAGTCTTATTGTGTGTTTAACACCTTTGCCTTTCATAGTTTTAAAAGTGATTCTTAACTCCTTAGCACTACCCTCTGGCTGCCAATCTTTTCTCATTATGATGACATGGGAGAAACCTCACAATAGTCAAAAGCTACCAAACACCTATGTTTCATAGATGTAGGAGTGGATAATTTACATACCTTAATGAAAATAATAGCTTATTTTTGTTTGTGTCTGGCTCTATACAAAACGCTTAATTTTTTTAAATCAAGTGTTAGCCTTAAAATAACTCCAAGAGGCAGATAATATTACCGTATAAGTTTACCGCTGAGGAAATAGACAGATGGTGAGGGACCCGACTTAACCAGGGACGGTACATCCTGGACTTCCCTCAGTCTATCAAATGCCATATTCCACGTTCTTACTTCCTACTCTGCTCTATTTCCCAGACTTAGTCCTAGGATTTCAGGAACAAAGCCTCCATCGAGAAGCAATATGCATTCTGATCTTTTTTTAATTTGGGTAGAATATACTATAAACTCTTAATTACCTTTGGAGACTGCACAAGTTTTTAACAGGCTAAGAGCTACTCACCCAAATTATTTTCTTATTGTCTTAACTGAATTCCAAATTTCTAGTTTATTCTTTGGACTAAGATTTTCTTTGTATCTGTGCTGCTTTAGAAGGTTAGCCTTTTACAGACCTTAACTTTTTAGTTTGAATGAATTTATTTATTTTTCTTTCCAAGACCAGAGAATCTGAGAAAACTGAGGTGCCTATACATAAACAATGAGCTGCAATTCTCTGAGTTTGATGGTAGAGCCTAAGAAAAATACAAAACTTCAGCAAAAAACTGTATGCACACCATTTGCATGTATTTCTATATTAAGATAACCTTGCAAGGAATGGGAAATAATCTAAATACACTTTGATAATATGGAAAAGGTGGTCCAAATAAATGTAAAGGTTGGCATTGTTAGAAAGGGTACTGTTAGGTATCTTCCTTTCCCACTTTGTTTAACCCAATGCAGACCCATGTGACTTTCAAATTCCCTTCTTTTTGGTTCCTTGTTCTAGGAATAGAACATTAATTTCCCAAATTATCATGGGACTGTGACAACACAAGACATGAATCTCTATTAAAAGTATTGGTCTTTCTCATGGACCTGCTATAGTATTATTGTGTTGTGTGTGTGCGTGTGTGATGTCTGGCTGCCAGATAAAGCTTCAAAGGAAAACCTTAAAAGCAGAGCATCCTTTTTTGCATGTTCTATTCTAAGAATGTTCAATGTAACTAACTAAAATTGCATGTTAAATATATTTAGGTTTTTTGTTTTCTATCTTTGTTTTTGGTTTCTGTATATTTGATTAACTGTGCTGTTTTAGTGGTTGTAGGATAAAATGCACCGGTGAAGCAAATGTAGTGCCAACAGAAGGTGATTTTCCAGTTGTGTATGTCATGCAACATTTGAAGGGACTGTGCATTCTTAAAACAATCACGGTTGTTTCTAAACCAGATTTCATTTCTATTATTGTTTTACGTGCCAAACCCCAAAGTGCCTTGGGCTTGAATCTCTGAATGCTGTGGACCCATTAGAAGACTGTTTTGATTGTCACAAATTGTAGTGCCTGAAAATATTCTTAAGCTAATTGTCTTTAAAAAGAAAGAAAGAAACAAAGAAACAAAGAAAGTTCTCCAAAGACAAAACAAGAACAATTATTATAACAGAAAATAATTATGGTTGAAATCTCTGTGGTTCCTTAGAAATGCTGTGCTTTTTGTATTTTCCATCATTAGTGCAGTTTGAACGAATGTGTATAGTTCAGAGGTCTTCGTGTTTGCATTTTAAATATAGGTAAATTACCTCATTTTTCAAGCTTGAATTCATTTTAAATTTTTTTTTCATTTTTTAAAGGTACCTCTTTTTTAAAAAAATTATTTATTTTTTATTGAAGTAGAGTTGATTTACAATGTTGTGTTAGTTTCAGGTGTACAGCAAAGTGATTCAGTTATACATATATATATATTTTTTTCAGATTCTTTTCCTATATAGGTTATTACAAAATATTGAGTATGGTTCCCTGTGCTATACAGTAGGTTCTTGTTGTTTATCTGTTTTATATATAGTAGTGTGTATATGTTACTCCCAAATTCCTATTTTTAATTTTATTTAATATAATGTGTAGACAGTTCCCTGTTCTCTGCATTTGAAGTATAAATAATATAAATCTGTTAATTCTGTAATTTTTATAATTATGATGTTACTCTATCCTATCCTTAAAACATTTAAAATAAACCCTTTATGTGCAAAAAAAAATGTGTTGATGACTTTTACTGCACTCTTACAATTTCAAACCAATTGCATTTCAGATGAAAGTAAAACACCATAATTTTTCTTTTCTTCTCTTCTGGGTACTTTAGGCTTTGTGTTATTGAAGAGTTGGCTGGATCCTTTTCCCTTGTGAAATGATGTTATTTACTTATGTATATTTTTAAAAATATATTTACTAGCTTACATATATTTTTACCTGCTCATTTTGGTTTATGATCTGGATAGCTAAATAGTTACAATTCCTTCACTTTCCTTGAAATAGTTCATGTTATACCATAAGTGCCTGTGATTCTAATATAACAACATAAATTTGGCAATTCTATAGCTTCAATCATACTCAGAATTAAGAAGAGGTTATGTTTTAAGCCTGCTGGGAATATTATTTTTGACTTTATATTTGGCAGAAAAATGTTAAATTAATATCTGGGGAATGTTCATTGTAAAGATCAACTGATATTGTGAACTTTGAACTCACCAGTTTTCTTTACAGCATAATTTGGTCTCAGAAAATGGTACCAATAAAAGTTTTCCAATAAAATATTTGTATATCAAATCAGGTGAACTCAACTCTTGGAAGGCATTTAGTTTATTTTTGAATTTTTAATGGATTATTAAGGAGATCATCAATTTGATTCCACTTATTTCCCCCTCTAGATCATGGCCATCAGACATGAAACAGGAGAAGGCGAGAGCAGAGTAGATCATGTAGTAATGGTAAGTCAAACTATTCTCATACTACCTGAAGAAATCAACAGAAACTTTTTAAAACATTAAACAAATCACCTTCAGCAATCAAAACAAGAGCACAGCCTAATACTACATATATGATAGAGCTATTATATATTTGCGGGGGGAGGGAGAGAAACTGAGAAAGGACAGAGATAGAGACAGATTTAGGACTTTGGCATGGAATTTAGACACATTACCTTGACCCCCAAGCTATGATGGCAACTGCTAAGAATTCTAACAAATGCCAACAAGTTTGAGAAAACAAATTGAGTTATTGTCTACATTTTCATTCTTCTGCCTCCTGGGGGAGCAAAGCAGGGCACAGAAGTCTTGAGAGGGCAGTTCCATAGGTTGACACAAGTTGAAGGTCAGGTCAGGGAAGGCTTCCTGGAGATGACAGCCTTCTTCTTTCCTTTCTTCCTTTTGTCATCTACAGGAATATTTTTCTTTCAAAACTTTTTTTTTTTTGATGATGATGATGATAGGGAAGAGAACATATATTTTCTTGGTTACCATGATATTCTTTTTCCATCTTACTTCATCTTGTATGTCTTTGTCCAGACACATTGCCTTGTGCCCGGCCAGACCCCTTAAGAGCTCTGAAAAGCCACATGTGCCTGGGTCTGCCTGCAGGACAGAGCCTGATGGAAAGTCCTATGTGAAGTACCAGGTATTTGGCAAGAACCATAGTGCAGTGCCCACCCACTTCAAGCTGCTGACCCTGTAGGTAGCAGGTGAGAAAACTCTTCACCTATGTGATTCCCAAAGCACCTGTGGATGAGGCAGTCCTCCTGATGAGCACTTTCTGGACATAGTGGAAAATGATGTGTGAGTTTCTAGTGGAACTTTGAAGTGGGAAACACTATAAAGTTGCTAATGCTACGATGGGAGAGAAGACTCCAGAATCTGAACCAGGAAAAATGATCTGAAGATTTAGCATGGAATAATCAGAATTCACTCTTCCCCCACAATTGATGAGAACCCTGATATAGACTTTGGAATACCTCACAAGGGAGACAAGACACCAAACTCTCAAATATCGTATACAATTTTGTTTGATACATCCTTCTTCTCCATGTCCTCAGATTACTTAAATAATGTCAAAATACAGAATACTCAGAGAGAAGAAACAACAGGTTTCTATTCTGATATTTAGGAAGAGAGACAAAAATAAATCATCCACATTATATCAAAATGAACAGAAGGTCTGGACAAAGACATACAAGATGAAGTAAGATGGAAAAAGAATATCATGGTAACTAAGAAAATATACGTCCACTTCCCAATCATTATCATCATAAAAAAATTTTTGAAAGAAAAATATTCCCATAGACAACAAAAGAAAGAAAGGAAAGAAGAAAAATAGCATGATAATTTATATGGACAAAACAATCTTAAATAAAATATAATGTAAGAATTAAGGTAAAAATTTCTAAGAGATGATTTAGGCTGTAGAAAAAACTTATTAAAAACATAAATTCAATAAATACATAATTCAAAAAGATGATAAAATAGCAAAATGAGATTGTAATGGGCTGAACTGTGGCTCCCAAAAATATGTTCACTCAGAAATTTAGACTGTGACATTATATATGGAATAAGAGTCTTTGCAGATATAATAATAAAGGTAAGGATCTCAGATGTGATCTCTCTGGATTAGAGTGGACCCTAAATCAAATGAAGAGTGTCCTTATAAGAGAGCAAAAAGACACAGAAACACAGGGGAGAAGCAGATGTAGAGAAACAGGAGAGAAGTTCATGTGAAGATGTAGGCAAAGGCTGGAGGTATTGCAACTACAAGCTAAAAAATGCCAAGGATTGCCAGTAGCCAGCAGAAGCCAAGAGAGAGACATGGAATGAATTCTATCTCAGAGCCTCTAGAAAGAACTAACCTTCTTGGCAACTTGATTTCAGACTTCTGGCCTCTGAAACAGTGAGAGAATACATTTGTGTTATTTTAAGCCACCACTTTTGTAGTAATTTGTTACAGCAGACCTAGGCAACAAAAACAGAGACGAAAAGTGAGATTGCATAGCTAAGGAAGCAAATTAAAGAAGAAACAAGATTATTACAGAACTAATAATTAAATTAGAAGCAGTGAGGATAATTAAGCTAAACATTAAATTAATAATAGAAAATGAAGCAAAAGCTCTCAGTTTTCCCTAAATGACCCTACACCCATTTCCTTGAAAAGAGAAGTCTCTCGAAAGATATTTCCTTTCAAACAAACAGTGATGAAAACACAATAAATGAAATTAAAAATTCTCTAGAAAAAAATCAATAGCAGAATAACTGAGGCAGAAAAATGGATAAGTGACCTGGAAGATAAAACAGTGGAAATAACTACTGTAGAGCAGAATAAAGAAAAAAGAATGAAAGACTTGAGTACATCCTCAGAGACCTCTGGGACATCATTAAACACACAAAATTTTGAATTATAGGGGTCCCAGAAGAAGAAGAGAAAAAGAAAGAGACTGAGAATATATTGGAAGAGATTATAATTGAAAATTTCCCTAATATCGGAAAGGAAATATTTAATCAAGCCCAGGAAGCACAGAGTCTCATACAGGATAAAACCAAGGAGAAACATTTCAAGACACATATTAACCAAACTATCAAAAATTAAATACAAAGAAAAAATATTGAAAGCAGCAAGGGAAAAACAACAAATAACATACAAGGGAATCCCCATAAGGTTAACAGCTGATCTTTCAGCAGAAACTCTGCAAGCCAGAAAGGAGTGGCAGGACATATTTAAAGTGATGAAAGGGAAAAACCTACAACAAAGATTACTCTACCCAGCAAGGATCTCATTCAGATTCAATGGAGAAATTAAAACTTTACAGAAAAGATAGGCTAAGAGAAGTCAGCACTATCAAATGAGCTTTACAACGCTAAAGGCACTTCTCTAGGCAGGAAACACAAGAGAAGGAAAAGACCTACAATAACAAACCCCAAACAGTTAAGAAAATGGTACTAAAAACATACATATCAATAATTACCTTAGGGCTTCCCTGGTGGCGCAGTGGTTGAGAATCTGCCTGCTGATGCAGGGGACACGGGTTCGTGCCCTGGTCCGGGAAGATCCCACATGCCGCGGACAAACAAACAAACAAACAAAAAATAATAATAATAATAATTACCTTAAAAGTAAATAGATTAAATGCCCCCACCAAAAGACATAGACTGGATGTATGGATACAAAAACAAGATCTGTATATATGCTATCTACACGACCCACTTCAGACCTAGGGACACATACACAATGAAAGTGAGGGGATGGAAAAAGATGTTCCATGCAAATGGAAATCAAAAGAAAGCTGGAGTAGCAATACTCATATCAGACAAAATGCACTTTAAAATAATGACTATTACAAGAGACAAAGAAGGACACTACATAG
>NC_041224.1:162561630-162562496 GCF_002837175.3 Physeter macrocephalus
ATAACAATTGTAAATATTTATGCACCCAACATAGGAGCACCTCAATACATAAGGCAAATGCTAACAACCATAAAAGGGGAAATCTACAGTAACACAATCATAGTAGCAGACTTTAACACCCCACTTTCGCCAAAGGACAGATCATTCAAAATGAAAATAAATAAGGAAACACAAGCTTTGAATGATAGATTAAGCAAGATGGACTTAATTGATATTTATAGGACACTCCATTCAAAAACAACAGTATACACTTTCTTTTCAAGTGCTCATGGAACATTCTCCAGGATAATTCATATATTGGTCACAAATCAAGCCTTGGTAAATGAAGGAAACTGAAATCATATCAAGTATCTTTTCTGACCACAACGCTATGAGACTAGAAATCAATTACAGGAAAAAAATCTGTAAAAAATACAAACACATGGAGGCTAAACAATACACCACTTAATAACCAAGAAATCATGGAAGAAATCAAAGAGGAAACGAAAAAATACCTACAAAAAAATGACACTGAAAACACAACAACCCAAAACCTATGGGATGCAGCAAAAGCAGTTCTAAGAGGGAAGTTTATAGCAATACAATCCTACCTCAAGAAAAAAGAAACTTCTCAAATAAACAACCTAACCGTACACCTAAAACAATCAGAGAAAGAAGAACAAAAAACCCCTAAAGTAAGCAGAAGGAAAGAAATCATAAAGAACAGATCAGAAATAAATGAAAAAGAAATGAAGGAAACAATAGCAAAGATCAATAAAACTAAAACCTGGTCCTGTGAGAAGATAAACAAAATTGATAAACCATTAACCAGACTCAACAAGAAAAAAAGGGAGAAGACTCAAATCAATAGAATTAGAAATGAAAAA
>NC_041224.1:162562506-162563421 GCF_002837175.3 Physeter macrocephalus
AGAAGATAAACAACATTGATAAACCATTAGCCAGACTCATCAAGAAAAAAAGGGAGAAGACTCAAATCAATAGAATTAGAAATGAAAAAGGAGAAGTAACAACGGACACTGCAGAAATACAAAGGATACTGAGAGATAACTACAGGTAACTATATGCCAAAAAAATGGACAACCTGGAAGAAATGGACAAATTTTTAGAAAATCACAACCTTCCAAGATTGAACCAGGAAGAAATAGAAAATATAAACAGACCAATCACAAACACTGAAATTGAGACTGTGATTAAAACTCTTCCAACAAACAAAAGCCAGATGGTTTTCACAGGCAAATTCTATCAAACATTTAGAGAAGAGCTAACACCTATCCTTCTCAAAGTCTTCCAAAATATAGCAGAGGGAGGAACATTCCCAAACTCATTCTACCAGGCCACCATCATCCTGATGTCAAAACCAGACAAAGATGTCACAAAGAAAGAAATCTACAGGCCAATATCACTAAACCCTCCAGACAGTAGACAGAGAGGGAACTTACTTCAACATAATAAAGGCCATATATGACATACCAACAACCAACATTGTTCTCAATGATGAAAAATGAAACCATTTCCACTACTATGAAGAAAAAGACAAGGTGGCCCACTCTCACCACTATTATTCAACATAGTTTTGGAAGTTTTAGCCACAGCAATCAGAGAAGAAAAAGAAGTAAAACAAATCCAAAACGGAAAAGAAGAAGTAAAGCTGTCACTGTTTTCAGATAACGTGATACTATACATAGAGAATCCTAAAGACGCTACCAGAAAGCTACTAGAGCTAATCAATGAATTTGGTAAAGTAGCAGGATACAAAATTAATGCACAGAAATCTCTTGCATTATTATACATTAATGATGAAAAATCTGAAAGAGAAATTAAGG
>NC_041224.1:162563543-162623625 GCF_002837175.3 Physeter macrocephalus
AGACCTGTATGCTGAAAACTATAAGACACTGATGAAAGAAATTAAAGATGATACAAACTGACAGTGAGATATAGCATGTTTTTGGATTGGAAGAATCAACATTGTGAAAATGACTATACTACCCAAAGCAATCTACAGATTCAATGCAATCCCTATCAAACTACCAATGGCATTTTTCACAGAACTAGAACAAAAAATTTCACAATTTGTATGGAAACAAAAAAGACCACGAATAGCCCAAGTAATCTTGAGAAAGAAAAACAGAGCTGGAGGAATCAGGATCCCTGATTTCAAGACTATCCTACAAAGCTACAGTAATCAAGACAGTATGGTCTTGATTATGGCAGAAAAACAGAAATATAGATCAATGGAACAGGATAGAAAGCCCAGAGATAACCCCATGCACATATGGTCACTGTATCTTTGATAAAGGAGGCAAGAATATAGAATGGAGAAAAGACAGCCTCTTCAATAAGTGGTGCTGGGAAAAATGGACAGCTACATGTAAAAGAATGAAATTAGACCACTCCCTGATACCATACATAAAAATAAACTCAAAATGGATTAAAGACCTAAATATAAGGCCAGACACTATCAAACTCTTAGAGGAAAACATAGGCAGAACACTCTACGACATAAATCACAGCAAGATCATCTTTGATCCACCTCCTTGAGACATGGAAAGAAAAACAAAAATAAACAAATGGGACCTCATGAAACTTAAAAGCTTTTTCACAGCAAAGGAAACCATAAACAAGACGAAAAGACAACCCTCACAATTGGAGAAAATGTTTGCAAACAAAGCAACTGACAAAGGATTAATCTCCAAAATTTACAAGTAACCCATGCAGCTCAATATCAAAAAAACAAGCAACCCGATCCAAAAATGGGCAGAAGACCTAAATAGACATTTCTCCAAAGAAGATATACAGATTACCAACAAACATACTAAAGGATGTTCAACATCACTAATAATTAGAGAAATGCAAATCAAAACTACAATAAGGTAACACCTCACACCAGTCAGAATGGCCATCATCAAAAAATCTACAAACAATAAATGCTGGAGAGGGTGTGGAGAAAAGGGAACCCACTTGCACTGTTAGTGGCAATGTAAATTGATAGAGCCACTATGGACAACAGTATGGAGGTTCCTTATAAAACTAAAAATAGAACTACCATACAACCCAGCAATCCCACTACTGGGCATATACCCTGAGAAAACCATAATTCAAAAAGAGTCATGTACCACAATGTTCATTGCAGCTCTATTTACAATAGCCAGGACGTGGAAGCACCTAAGTGTCCATCAACAGATGAACAGATAAAGATGTGGCACATATATACACTGGAATATTAGTCATAAAAGGAAATGAAATTGAGTTATTTGTAGTGAGGTGGATTGACCTAGAGTCTGTCATGCAGAGTGAAGTAAGTCGGAAAGAGAAAAATAAATACTATATGCTAACGCATATATATGGACTCAAATAAAAAAAAATGGTTCCGAAGAACCTAGGTGCAGGACAGGAATAAAGACACAGAATTGGAGAATGTACTTGGGGACATGGGGAGGGGGAAGAGTAAGCAGGGATGAAGTGAGAGAGTGGCATGGACACATATACACTACCAAATGTAAAATAGCTAGCTAGTGGGAAGCATCCATCTAGCACAGGGAGATCAGCTTGGTGCTTTGTCACCACCTGGAGGGGTGGGATAGGGAGGTTGGGAAGGAGATGTAAGAGGGAGGAGATATGGGGCTATATGTATATGTATAGCTGATTCACTTTGTTATGAAGCAGAAACTAACACACCATTGTAAAGCAACTATACTCCAATAAAGATGTTAAAAAAAATACAAAACTGAGCCCAAATTTCAGAGCATAAAAAATGTTTTCTGCTTTATTTCAACCTTCCAAGTCTCATGGTAATTTCTATCACAGTTGACCATATTTTGAACTTAAAGAGGAATTTTTCAAAATATTATTCCAGCTTTGGTAGGCTGGCAGAATACAAAGCCACCACAGTATCTAACATTTAAAAATTTTATTGTATTGGGTTTTTCATGATAAAGTAAATAATATTGAATTAAAAAAAAATTTAAAAAGATGTGTTTTCTCATTAGTCCCCTCCTGTCATGCTGATTGAGGTCACTTAAGGTAGAACACAATCTTTGTTTCCTATTTAATATTCTGATATTCTTATCTCTCATGTATTCTCTCACTTTAATTCATTTCAGCCATTTCTGTCAGATTAATTCTTTTAAAGCTTGGCTTGGTAAAATCATTGTCTACTATGCACCGAAGGTTTGTGTCCTCGCAAAATACATGTTGAAGGACAAATCCCCAATTTCATGATATTAGGAGGTGGTGGCTTTGAGAGGTAATTAGATCATGGAGCTGGAGCCTTCATAATGGCATTAGTGCATATAAGCAGAGATAACCAGAGAGATGATCTCTTTCTCCACCATGTGAGAGTAGAGTAAGAAGACCACTAACTGTCTGCAAGTCAGGGAGATGCCTATCACTAGACACAGCATTAGCTGACACCTTGATCTTGGACTTCCCAGCCTCCAGAACTGTGTGAGATAAATGTTTGTTGTTAAGCGGGTCTATGGTATTTTGTTATAACAGCCCAAGCTAAGATACCATCATTCTCCTTGAGGCTTATAGAATCAAATAAAATTGCTCATTCTGTCTTAAAAATCCTTTCATAATATAATTCCAACATTCTTGGCACCTTGATCTTGGACTTCCCAGCCTCCAGAACTGTGTGAGATAAATATTTGTTGTTTAAGCCGGTCTATGGTATTTTGTTATAACAGCCCAAGCTAAGATACCATCATTCTCCTTGAGGCTTATAGAATCAAATAAAATTGCTCATTCTGTCTTAAAAATCCTTTCATAATATAATTCCAACATTCTTTTCAGTTTTATACTTTTGACTTTTATACCTTGTGTTCTACCCTCAAGTCAAATAGACAAGTCATAGTCCCCAAATATTTCTCACAACTTTTCCTGCCACAGCTTTGCTTATGCTATCGTTTTCACTACTTGGAATGTCTTCTTTTCTTCTTCCTAGAGACACAAACATTAAAAGCCTTTCTAAGTATTAACTCCTCTACCAAGTCTCTCTGGGCATTTTTTTTTTTTTTTTTTTTTTTTTGCGGTACGCGGGCCTCTCACTGCCGTGGCCTCTCCCGTTGCGGAGCACAGGCTCCGGGCGCACAGGCTCTCATTCTGTCTTAAAAATCCTTTCATAATATAATTCCAACATTCTTTTCAGTTTTATACTTTTGACTTTTATACCTTGTGTTCTACCCTCAAGTCAAATAGACAAGTCATAGTCCCCAAATATTTCTCACAACTTTTCCTGCCACAGCTTTGCTTATGCTATTGTTTTCACTACTTGGAATGTCTTCTTTTCTTCTTCCTAGATACACAAACATTAAAAGCCTTTCTAAGTATTAACTCCTCTACCAAGTCTCTCTGAGCATTTTTTTTTTTTTTTTTTTTTTTTTTTTTGTGGTACGCGGGCCTCTCACTGCCGCGGCCTCTCCCGTTGCGCCACCAGGGAAGCCCTCTGAGCATTTTTGATTGAATGTAATTTTTCTCTCTTCTGATTTTTGAACCTCTTTATATAACACTAGCTGTGTTGGCTGTGATGAGGATTGGTACCCAAATCTGACTGTTTACTTTCTTCCCTACTGGCTACTACAAAAAATTAGCTACAGACACATAGAAGACAAGAGTTAACGGGGAAATGAAGTACTTTCTCCACTAGCTCCCCACTCCTACTACGCTGCATAATGTAACATAGGCAAAGAAGCCAAGTAACTCCTCCTTTAAGTCCAGGCTTAAATTCTTAAAATTAAAAAGAAAAAAAAATGTGAGTATTGGGATTAGCCACTGATTTAACATAAACACTCATTGCTGACTATTGCAACTGAATTAATTTAGTGCGCATAATCTGTAATACTTCAAACAGAGAGGTGCAAGGGCCTACTGATTTGAGCTTAAAATAATAACAACTTCTCCTCTACATATCATTCCATAGGTTATAAGTTTTCATGGTCTGGAAAAGTTACCAGAAACTTTTATGATGGATGTCATATATTTCAAAGCACATACATAATGTGAAGACAAACTCTAATGGTGGAAAACATAAGCCTTTATGTTGCAAAATCGGTGACATCAAACCAGGTGATTGATTTGATATGCTGACTGTAGAATCCTGGAAGGCATTCTCTACACTTCTTTCTCTGTGAGGCGGGGTGCTAGATAAAAGTGATATAAAGTTAAATAAGATAACTCTTTCATGCCAAGGAGGAGGGACTCTAGGGTAGAAGACAGAAATATAAGCAGGTACTAGTAATTTGGAGGGTTGGCAGGGGAGAGAAGCCCTATATCTGTTGGAGTATAAATAAGAATCAGGAAAGGCTGCAAGAGAGGAAAGGCATTTGAGCTATGACTTGAAGATTGGCTAGAGTTTTGCCAGGCAGAGAAGGGGAATGTATTCGTCATAGTTCTCCAGAGAAACTGAACCAGTAAGATATTTTATACATTTATTTAGTTACTTATTTATTTCATTTATTAATTATAGGAATTGGCTCAGGTGGTTATGGAGACTGAGAAGCCCCACAATCTGCTCACATTGCTAAGGGTGGATCTCTTTACTCAGTCCAGAAATCAAATACTAATCTCTCCCAGAAACATCCCCAGAGACGTACCCAGAAATAAGGTTTTTCCAGCTATTCTGGATGTCCCTTACGCCAGTCACATTGACACATGAAATTAACCCTCACAGGGAGGAAAAAATATCCAGGCAGAGGGACAGCATTTACAAATCTCTGAATCCTAAGGGATCTAGTCTATATAAAGAGTCATGAGAGGCTCCGTCCAAGTGGGTGGTAGGGAATGGCAAGCACTGCCCATGAGGCAGGAGAGCTCAGGGGTTAAGAACATGGCTCTGGTCTTTGATTCCTTGAGTTCAAATCCTGACCCCATAGTTTATTATCTGCACCTCATTGTACAACTGATTTCACCTCCCTGTACCACGTTCTGCTCAACTATAAAATGAAAATAACTTTCTCATAGGGTTATTGTGAGGAACACATGAGTTAATATTTGTATTGTGCTTAAAATAATGAAATGTGCCTAGTACAGAGTAAACCAACAAGAAGTGAGCATTAAATGTGTTTCTGCAAGATCTGTATTGTATGAACTGCTTATGTGTGTGTGTGTATGTGTGTACACATATATATAATGGAGAGAGAAGATATATAATATATCATATAAATGTGTATATTTGTGGAGGCAATGAATATGTTTGGACATATATACATATGTGTATGTATGTATGCATGTGTGTGTGTGTATAGGAGGGGTGCAGGGAGAGAAAGAGAGAGACATAGCGAGAAACAAAGAGAGAAAAGACTGATATCAATGCAATTTTGTAGACAAAAGCCTACTTTTTAGATCACGGCTTTAAAACAGCTAAACTACAGAAATTCTTTAATATTTTTTAAAGATGGATTTTTTAGTTAACTGCATATAAGAAAGTGTTGTTCAAGAGAGAATAAAATGGCTTTCCAGTTAACTGGATTAATTCAGTAAAGCCACTAGGTAAGATCATGGACTCAGAGGATCATAAAGATAGATTCAAACTCTCTCCAGCTCCTGCCTCCTATCCTTCTTTCTTGACCCCTTCCATGTTTCATCCCAGATCCCTCCAACTCTATGCCCCAACCGCCAATATCATACATACCCCATTTTGCTTGTTCATTTCATATTTTGAAAACTGAATGTAGATGAAAGAAATTCTTAGCATCTGTCTTTTGTTACTTACTGGGCCAGCCCAAGATCCTCCTGTTGCCTTAAAACTACTCTCACTCATTCACATCACTTCCTTTGGCATCTCCATCATTTGCTCCATTCCTTTCATGAGAGATTATATCTATTGTGTGTATCCTGGAGAAAGATGTGGTTACTTAGCTATTCCCTTAGAACAACACATGATGAATGAAATCACTCTGGGACATTAACAGTGGACAGTTGCTTAACATGTAATGACAGCCTGGTATATTTGCATTTTTACTTTCTTTATTCCACCTTAGCAAATTCCTGAGCCTGGATACACCTTTTTCTGATTGGTGGGAGAGTCCTTCTAAAATCACAACTGTCCATGGACTCCTATGAGTAAGACTAGTCATGTTGCAAGATCTTTCCTTAATGCCATGTATCACTGAATATAATGCTGTCACTCCTACTCATAGGTGAGCTGAATTGAAACCATGACTTAAATCTTAACAGATTTAACCTTCAACTGGGATTGGGCAGGGTTGAGGGTGGGATTGATTTCTTCTGTCCTTTCGGTATCTTAGTTTGAAAATCATATTTCTGTTCAAAAATTATTTCTTAATAGAATAGAGTTATACAGATCACAAGGGATACAAGTGTTTTTCCTCTTAGTGTTTTTTTTCTCTTTTTTATCATCACTGCTTTTTGCCATCCTTTTTAATCTTATTATAATTAGTTCCCTCTGATGCTACTCTGCATCCTTCAAAACTTTATTATCTTTTTTTTTCTCAAAACAAGAAGGGCATTGATTGGCCTGTAATGCTTGAACGGCTTACAATGTTGCAATTTTCTTATTAAGAGAATCTCATGTCTAGGAACATCCACAGAGAGCCTTGGTGTTTTCAATCAGACTAGAAATGAGGAGCTCATTTGCTATGCTTTTTGGTTCTCTGTCGTTCAGTTTTGAGGGGAGAAAAAAAGCATACAGGGCTGCGAAGACTGACAGAAATGAAATGAGGCTGCTTAGAGTTTGAGGTATTGCAAACTTCACCCATGCTTGTAATTTTAAGGACATTTTAACTTCCTTTGGTGTGGATTTAGTATACAGCTAGACACTGGGAGAGGCACAATATCTGGCACATGAAACATCTTTCAAGGACAGAAGAAGAAGGTGAGTTACATATGAGAGAACACTCTTAAACAAAATGGGGACTACTATCAGATCTTTGGTCTGTACGCTCTTGTAAGGTCAGGAATCTCATCTAATTTGGGGATTGCATTTGGCTTTTAATAGGTGGTCACAGAGTCTCAGGCCTGTCACTAACACTTAAACTCTGTCTCAATTTCTTTGTCTGTAAATGAAACAGTTACACTAAATTGACTCTATAATCCTAGAATCTTCCATGATTCTTGAAATAAGAATCATACAAGACCATGAGCCACAGAGGAGTGCCCAATCAAATATAATACAGATCCTATGTGGGTGAAAGACAAGTCTATGTATGAATAGGAAATGGGGAAATAAGCAACTGCAATGATTGAAAAGTCCTGTTAGAGGATGCAGAAACTGACCAGTCTTGAAGTTAGGCAGACGGTGGATGGCCTAACAGAGAGGAAACAATGGAATCAGCATATTTCATCAAATGTATAATGTCATTGATTATAAGACACATTATTATTTTATGCATCACTAAAAGGGGAAATGCTACCAACTGTGTGCTTTGTTACCTCTGATTTTTTAACTTTACATTTATTTAAAAAGCTCCTTTATACTCATTTGGCTGCAAAAGAAGACAGATCGTCAACAGGCACATGAAAATGTGCTCAACATCACTAATCATCAGGTAAATGTAAATCAGACCCACAATGAGCTATCACTTCACACCTGTTAGAATGGCTATGTGTTGGTGAGGATGTGGAAAAAAGGAAACACTTGTATGCTCTTGGTGGCAATGTAAATTGGTACTGTCACTGTGGAAAGTATAGAGGTTCCTCAAAAAATTAAAAAGAGAACTACAATGTGATCTAGCAGTTCTACTAACTCGAAAAGATATCTGCACCCCCGTGTTCATTTCAGCATTATTTACAACAGCCAAGACATGGAAACAACCTAAGTGTCCACTGATGAATGAATAGAAAAAGAAAAAAGAATGTGTGTATGTATACTACACACACACATGTATATGTATATATGTATGTTTATATTTTTCAGCCATAAAAAGACAACATTTGCCATTTATGACAACATGGATGGAGCTTGAGGGCATTATGCTAAGTGAAATAAGTCAGAGAAAGATAAAGTGGACAAAATAGGTGAAGGGGGTCAAAGGCACACACTTCCAGTTGTAAAATAAATAAGTCCCAGGGATGTAATGTTCAGCACCACCATGGTGACTAGTTTACAATACTGTATTGTATATTTGAAAATTACTAAGAGAAGATCTTAAAACTTCTTATTGTAGTGATCATTTTGCAATATACAAATATATCGAATCATTATGTTGTACACCTGAAACTAATATAATGTTATATGTCAATTATATGTCAATATTTTAAAAAGGCTCCATTATACTCATTTGCATATAAAAGACCACAGGAACAGCTATGACCCTATGACCAAGTTTACCGAAACGGAGTTAATGACAATTGCACCCTAACTGCCACCTGGCTAACAGAGATGATAGTATACTATTGAATGAAAGGCAGCCAATTTTCAGAGGTGTTAAAATGTGGCAAAATAAATATGCATCTAAAATATCAGCAAAATGAAGTGGCATTCATTTTATGGGTGAGAGTATGGGAAGAAGTTCAGCAACCAGCATGGTAAATGGTGTGTGTGGATGTGTGGACATTGTTTGGAGGAAAAGTCACAAGGCCCAGAACTGAAAAAGCTGGGGGCAGGACATGTAAAAGAAGATGTAACACTAAGAACCATGGCAGATCCAAAGAAGTTCTTTTAAAAGGTATACATGTATGGATCTAAAAAAAATTCCTAATGAATTGTTCTAGTCAGAGAACTTGCCAGATGTGAAACTGGGTTCTGAAAGACTCATTATAAACTAAACAACACCTCCAGTTAATAACTGAATATCAAATGACCCAGGTTTATACAAAAGTAGCATTCAATTACATGTTATATGCTTTCATCTTAGGTCTCAGGGAGAGAAATAAAGGACTTTATTAAATGCCCTCAGGTTCACAGAGTGAAGAAAATAAAAAGGACATTTCCCTCTGTTTTCTCACTGAAATAGCTACGATTCATTTTGAATTTCATTTAAATCTTCCAAGTGAAGGTGCTTATACAAAATCTCCTCCAGAAAACAGCAAACTGCCTGCAAGAAAACTGAAAGAGAACAAGCCAAAAAGAGTATGACTATTCCGGTTAGGAACAATATTTAAGATTCTTATCTCCCACCATCTTTACCAAACAGGCCACTCTGCAGCGGTGACTGGGGAGTGGATTTCATTACTAAATCTAAGGTCACAGGTGGTTTTGCACTGAAGCATAATTAAATTATGCAGAAAGAATTAAAGTGGTTTAGCAAATAAGGCCTCCTTATTCAGGCTGAATAGGACAGATAGAATGCAGTGCCATGTTCAGGCTACAACAAGGCAGTAGTTGGGCCCAGAGAAATTAATCTGGAGAGCAATCACTTGATGATCCCTGACTATGAATACTTAGTTGAAATTATTCCTCAGTCATGCTGGGATGAGAAAAGCAATTACGCATAATTAACAGGTCACTTTTTTTGTAGGAATATTTATGCAGGGAACGGAGAGGGTGTCATAAGAGAAAACCCCTCTTGTTTAGGGAAAAATTGATATGTGTGCTTGGGCTGAACATGATGATCAAAAGCTATTAAAGAGAAAAGAAACTTATTAAGGATGAAGACGTCTACTTAATTGTATATTTCCATGTGTGAATTTTGGCTTTTGGGGTGTTGAAGAGTACCACTACTGGGAAATAGGTAGCAGAGTGGTGAGAGAAGCTTTTCTCACTTTGAGGGCAATCAGTTCTCTTCAGCTAGGTTTTGAGGAAAGACACGGATAAGCACATTTGATACTGACTTGCTCCCCAAAGAACAGGAAATCTAAATATACAGAGAATCCTATGCCCTCAGATTGCAAAAAACACACACACACAAAAGACAAAAAACCTATAAATATACCCCCAGTTCAGTCCTGATGTGTCATGTAAACCACTACTACATTACCCCAGTTAGATACTTGTCCAGTCAAGGAATTAAGATTGTCAAAGTTACCACCTAAAGCTGAACATTTTTTTTTCTGGACAATGCCTTCAGAATATATTATGAAATATTGATTTATAATAATATTTTATATGCATTGTGTGTACGTGTGGTGTGTGTGTGTATGTGTGTGTAGTACAACTGTTGAATAAATCCATGAGCAAGTGGGAGAGACCAGGTGTTGACTCACTGATAGGAAAATATAATAATTTTTTATTAGTGTACCAGAAATACTTGAATATAAGGATTTGTATGATTATTTACCAAGCAGATCTTTTGAAAGATTCAGGCCACCAATTGGATTACTTAGATTGTCAAATTCTAAATTTTTCAGTAGAGGTAAATTATACTACTGCTTAACTGCTAGTCAGAAACAGAGCTTAACATAGCTATTAATTAGTTAATTTATTTTTTAAAATACATGTTGTTCTGGTACAGTACAAAGGATTCAGGGTATGTAAGTACAAACTCAAATTTTTAATACTGTTTAATTGCCTCCCATTTAATTCAAATACCTTATTTCAGGTCCTCATCCAGTAGGTGATGAAAGGTAGGTTTGGGGTAACACAATTAGATTAATCTACTTACACATTAATGGCTGATAATAATTTACCTATGCAAGAAATATGTAAAATTTAAGGTGGATTCATATTAACCTAAATAGATGTGTTAAGCAAATCAATATCTATAGGTAATAGTTTGAAAATATTCAAGAGGCACAGGTATATTTTGGAATTGAAAACTATTTTTTTTTAAATAGATCTTTATTGGAGTATAACTGCTTCACAATACTATGTTAGTTTCTGTTGTAAAACAAAGTCAATCAGCCATATGTATACATATAGCCCCATATCACCTCTGCCTTGAGCCTCCCTCCTCAGCCTCCCTCCCACCTCTCTAGGTCGTTGCAAAGCGGGAGCTGATCTCCCTGTGCTATGCTGCTGCTTCCCACTAGCTATTTTATGGAATCTAGAAAAAAAAAAAAAAAAAAAAAAGATACTGATGAACCTAGTGGCAGGAATAAAGACGTAGACATGAAAACTATTCTTAACATAGTCCATCCTCCGCCTTCTTGGCCAGCTTTCTTTACCTGTTATTACTTTTCCCAGCTTCTTTCTCTATATACATATATTTAGAGTATTTTTTGTTTCTTTTTTATAAAAATACTACATGTGTGTTTGTACATCTGCGTGCACATTCTATCTAAGTAGCTGGAGAGAATTAATCATGAGTTGAGAAGGACATCCTTTCCAAGAGTGGATCTCATACTGACATACCCTATTTTGTCAGGATTATAAATAAACGCAAGCTACTTCCCAGTTTGCCTGAGACAGACCCTGTTCACGTCTGGTGCCCCAGTTTCCAGTCCAGTTTAGCATTTGCCCTTTTTTTCATTTGAAAATGTGATTCAAGTCACTTTCTTCCGGAAGACTATCGAGAACTGGGGCTGGGTAGCGCCAGGTCTCCAACGTGCTGCCCCTTCCTTCCTTGACATCGCGTTTTCTCCCCTTTGGTCTTTATCCATCCTATTCCTGAATCGTCCATCTGCTGGGTTCTCCAGGTGGCCATACAGAGGCCCCAGCCGCGGTAAAGCCCCGCCTCGCGCCGTCACGCTACGTAGCCGCCCTCGCTGCAGGCGTGCCCCTCCCATCGCGGCTCCTGCTCTTTCCCGCCCTCGCTGAGGAGGGGGTGCTGTCGCCGTCGAGAGAGGCGACGGAAGCTTGGTGTGGGGGAGAAACACACGTATTGGAATTGGTGTCAGAATCGTAGTTGGTGAGCAGATTTGTATTATTATTAATAGTTGCACTTCGATAAGCCGCGATGAGTTTGGTCGACCTCCAGTTTAGATTTTTCATCTAGCGCTGTGTGAAGTGCATGCACAGGAAACAAAGTTCCTACTTGAACATGTGGTAAAATGTGAAAGATGAACAGAGATGACTCATATCTCTTTCTCCCGACCCTTTCCAGTCGCATATGTGTGCACACATAAGTGTATCCTCCACTTCTTTTTCAGGGAACAAATACAGTGTGTTTGTTAATTAAAGTAAGTGCCCTTGAAACAAGGGGCCAGTGACATGAGTGTTGCCTGCCGCCCTCCTCTAGTCGCCGGGTGCTTGGTTTAGCCGCCAAAATTGCCTTAAACGGTGCACCGTAACCTTTAGCTGTGAGCAGGACATCAGTCTCCCAAAGAGCACTTTTAATGGGATTCAGGAAATTAGAGGATAGCTTTACATTAAGTATGTTTTGGAAACATACTGGCTTGCCAGTAGCTCAGTCTTGGGGGGTCAGATTAATAGGTCAATGTTTTGCCAAATATATACACAGACAATACATTATGTTATCATTTATTGAACATGCACATGCAAATAACATGCAGGCATTTCTTAAGTATGAATTGCATTGTTTTTCTTTCTAACTCTATTAAGTTAAATATTTACATTTCATTCCCAATTCCAGATTTTATTTATGATACCTTTAAAACAAGGTGACTAGACCCTGAATTTGCCCATTAGAAATGCTGAAGTAAGAATTTAATAGTAAATTTGGAAAAACAAAACAAACATATTCCTGCCCTCCTTATTAACCCATTTACCTCTTCATGTGCCAGTTAGACAAAGCTACTTTCTTTGTTGTTGTTATTTTTTGTAAGTAGGCTTTATTTTTTAGAGTAGTTTTTAGCTTCACAGAAAAATTGCACAGAAGGTATGGAGATTTTCTATATACTCCCCATCCCTACACATGCATAGCCTCCCTCGTAATCAACATCCACTACCAGAGTGGAAACAGCTATTTTTAATCTATGATTTAAGATACATTTAGCCTAACTGTGTGTTAAGAGTAGAACTTTTGTACTTTTTTTTTTCCTTTTCCATTAAAAGCTTCTTAGCTGACTTTCTCCCCACTATCCCTTAGAGCTTAGCTAGCAAGTTGGTTTAGAGCAAAGGATTGGTGAGCAAGGCTTATTCTAGCTTTGTTTGTTGGCAGAGTGTTTATACTGCCGAAGGCATCCCACCCTCTGCTAACTATCGATTTTAATGGATTTTGTTGGCCATTCCTAGTCCATCTGTCTGCAATAAAACAAAGATCCCTTAAACCCCTATAGGAATTTCAGAGCTATGAAAACTCAGAAAATGCCACCTGGGAGATTACTTTACCTCCCTTTTTGGCAAAGATTAAAGTGTTCTTACAGGATTGATTTGTGCTCATCCAAGATTTTGAACAGCCACTTTTCTCACAACTCTTTAAAAAAATTTCCTTTCCAGTGAAATACACCCTTTCATGAACCCAAAGATGCTGGGATAATGATATTTGAATACATGGACTAATGAACATCTTTCTAAGGAGAACTGTTGTAGTAGAACCAAATTTACCTTCAAAAACTCTGAGACAACAGCCTTGTACCTCTTCTTCACTTGCTCTGAAAGGGCATTTCCCTTTTTAACCCTCTATTCATTTAACAACCTCCAATAAGTATATACTTATTGTTTTCCTTCTATATGCCATTTCACTGGGAAACCAAAAGAGAATAGAAGAATGTTAATTCTGCGGATACTTAGGCTAAAGTCAAATCTTGTTCCTCATTTCTTAACCCAGGTTGTAATTCCACAATGTTTCTGCTCTCAAATCTTGGAAGATAGAGGGGGATATTTTCTTCTGAATTACCATGGAAACCTCCAGAAGTCTTTGGGCAGATTATCCCAGGGCAGAAACAGTGGGAGCCTGAAAGTTTAGTAACAGGTGTAAATAAATTTCTGTTCTTCTATAGAGACTGAGACTCTGAAAACAACTCCAGGTTCTCTCTCACTTGCCTCTTTAATTCTTGCTTCTTTTATTTATTTATTTATTTTTCTTTTTTGGTACGCGGGCCTCTCCCGTTGCGGAGCACAGGCTCCGGACGCGCAGGCTCAGCGGCCATGGCTCACGGGCTCAGCCGCTCCGCGGCATGTGGGATCCTCCCAGACCGGGGCACGAACCCGTGTCCCCTGCATCGGCAGGCGGACTCTCAACCACTGCGCCACCAGGGAAGCCCAATTCTTGCTTCTTAAAGCTCAGTGGGAACAAAGTGTACTCTGGATCCAGAGCTGCAAGCTTTCAGTTTCCAGAAAACTTGTGGATTTAAGCTCAAGGAAAACAAATGCCAAGATGCTGTAGCCGCCATGATTTATATCTCTACTCATTATTGATAATATTTTTCTTCACTATCATAAATGCCTAGAAACTGTCACATGCAATCTAAGGAATGTTATTGCCCAAACAACAAAGGGAATAGAGAGACTTAATGTATTTTATTATTTTATAGAGGCAAACTAAAGTAAGTACCATGCATCATAAAAAGAACCATATTTTTTTAAAAGCCAAGTAGAGAGGTGCTAACAAAAATGAAAGCTTTCTTATTTCACTCAGTCCCCTGCAGAGAAAGGAAAAGGAAGCATTGAAGCTGAGGGGCTTGGCTGAGACAGGAATCACACACAGTTGTTTAGGTACTGCTTTTCAGCCTTCCCTTCTAAGGTCAAGAGGGAAACATGCCTGTATGGGATAACTGAGACCTTCCTAACTGTCTGGAGGATTATGTCAACCGATAGAAGATGAGTAAAAGAGGTGCTTGGGGCCGTATATCTTCAACACGAAAGGTCTGTTGCTTTTCCTGGCAGAGCCTGTCCCCGGCCAGGTAATCTCGCAGCTCACTTTACCAAAGCAGCCACTGTCTGTGACTGTTGCCATTAGAAACACTTCCAAGTTCCAGACAGGGATTGCTCTTCTAGCTGCTGATCAGTGAAGGGGTAATTAGGCATGCATGGTTAACTGATAGCGGCTGCAGAGAAGACACTGGCTTCCTTCTGGAGGGAATTTCCAGTTGCCCTACCATTACGACACACAAGAGATAGTCTGCCCTCCATAGGGAATGAAGCAAAGACAGTCAAACCAGTCTGATTTAGGACTGTGAACCAGGATTCCTATGGAGATTTCAAAAGAACAGGGTCAAGACTTTAGTTTGAAGTAATTTAGCATTGCTTTTTCTTCAGCTGCAGATTTCCCTCAGGTTCCTATTTAATGTTAGGGTGTCTATGGGGTTGTACTCATAAAAGAAAAAGACCCAGATGTTTCTCTTAATGCCCTGAATACAGAGTTGACTGGTCAGCTTATCATATTCTGTATATTTAAAAACATGGTGTAGTTTTTTTAAGGAAAGAAACTCCATTAACAGTTCACTGAGGGCTTCCCTGGTGGCGCAGTGGTTGCGCGTCCGCCTGCCGATGCAGGGGAACCGGGTTCGCGCCCCGGTCCGGGAGGATCCCACGTGCCGCGGAGCGGCTGGGCCCGTGAGCCGTGGCCGCTGAGCCTGCGCGTCCGGAGCCTGTGCTCCGCAACGGGAGAGGCCGCAACAGAGGGAGGCCCGCATACCACAAAAAAAACAAAAAAAACAAACAAACAAACAAAAAAAACAGTTCACTGACTATTTTATGTTAATGGTTTTCGTGGGAGAATTCTCTGATTAGTGAAATAAATTCATGTGTGTTGCCTCTGACTTGCAACCTAACAGGGGTGAAAAGGAGAAGTAGACACAGTTGAAAGAAACTAAGGACAGGAGAGACGTCTGAGGAGGGAAAAAGTGGAATGCGCCGTATGTGTGATGAAACCACAGGGAGTCAATTTGGATTTCATATTGAAAAGATTTTCTTGTATCTTTTCCTAAGGGAGTGCAATAGAACATATTTTCCACCAAAAATAAAACACGGAGTGGATTGAATGGGACTGTGCATATACTTGGGTGTTGGAGGCTGGCATTGAGAAATAAAAGGGTGTATACAGGAATTAAATTTTAGTGTCTTTATTGGAAAAAGTGATAAATTTTGGAGGAAAAAAATGAGCTATTCTTTGGATTAATGAGCTCCATTTCCAGCTTTAAAAATGCACTTTCATATTTGGCCAGCAGAAGGTATGCTGCACAAAGGGCTGAATTACAATCTAGCCTGGTACATGGGTCCCTAAATCAGTTTGGGTAGTAGGTTGAGTTATGTTCTCAATCATGGAAGGGTACTTTCGCTGGAAACTATTCTTTCTCATATTTCTAGTAGTCTCTCATTTATGGGCATGCTGGAATCTGGCCAAAGCTTTCCCCTAGGTAAGATGACAACAGCTTAATTAGGAATGTTTGGTCTGTGGCGTGAGTTGCCACAGAGCGGTCCCATTGTTCTAACACACAGACATCCATCATCAGCCTGCTCCCAGTGCTCATAGCATAGTGGTAGAAGCACAGGGCTGGAAGACATCTGAATCACTTTTTGGATTCCAGCACTGTCTCGTTATATTTTAAAAAAGGCAAATCATACTCTCTCTGGAGCTCAGCCGTATCACCTTTCAAGTGGCTATCCCGATTCCTAGTAGAACTGTGAAAATTAAATAAATTTAAATCAAAGAAATAACTTCCCCCCAAAAAAGGCAGGGGCTAAACAAATGTAAGGTAATGTAGATAGTATTCTTGTCTGGAGCAAAGTATTATAACTCTCAGATGAGTAAAATAGATGTTATATTATGATTTTAGCTATTAATTCCTTAGCAATATAATAGAAAATGTGAATCTCTTGTAGGCTTGCAGGCTACTCATCTTAAAAGCCACAGAGAAGTATTTGTGAATGCAAAGGAGAAGACGTCACGGCAAAATAAAAATAAGCAAAGAAGCTAACTAGAAATCTGTACTCTGAGAGTACTACAGGATACCCATAAGAGGTGCATAGGAGGGGAAAACTTTCCCTTTGAGTATCTGAACATTGCATTATAGCTTATAAGAAAATGAGCAAGGATCTAAGAAAAATCTCAATACGTTATTTCCAACATCCCAGGTGTAAAGGAACAGAAAACTGTTTCTTGTTTGTTATATATCTTCTAAGAATTTCTTTGGACTTTAAAGGAAACTTAAAATGGTGTGTGTGTGTGTGTGTGTGTGTCTCCTGTGTAGGATTGTGTGTGTGTTGTCAGCGGCCGGAAGAGTTCACAATTCAGGGCAAGCGTGAGAAAGTGCTGGTCTGCGTCAAATTGTAGTGCTTCCAGAAATGAGAATTTGAACTTTCTGAAACCCACACTACGCTACACATCTTATGACAAAATATTTTGTTATTATGAAGATTGACACTTGTCAAACTTTATTCAAAAGTGTTTTAATCTTCAGGCCCGCCACCCTTGTCAAATCCTTTAGAAGTGCAAAGCAAATCTTTCTTAAGGAAGACCTAGGCAAATATGAAGACCTGCTCTGCTGCCACTAGGTAAGAATGTTGAATTTTGAAAGAGCTGTCAGATCATGCCCTGAGTCACAATAGAAAATGATTCAAAGATCAGAAACGTTAAGATATGTTTTAGATTAAGAACACCACCCCCTTATTAGTAGTGTTGTCAAATCTGGTACCACTTACTGGGATGTCAATAGCTAATGAAATGCAAGTGGTATTTTGTTGAATCTAAAACATTTGAAAGATTAAAAAAAAGTAAAAGAAGGATGCCACTTCTGCTATTCTTCACTGATTTCTGTTGTTCATTGTTTTCAAAGATTAAATGGCCGGTCACTCTTAACCTTTCTCAAGGAATCTTTTTTTTTTTTTTAAGTGATAGCCTTAAGTGTTCTTTATCTTTTTCAGGCTTGTTATTTTCAAATAGGTTAAGACTCACAAGAAGTTGCACAAATAGTACAGAGAATTCCCATGTACTGTTCACCCAGCTTTCCTCAATGATAACATCTTACATAAACATAATACATTGTCAAAACCAGGAAATTGACATTGGTACAATTATATTAACTCAAATACAGACCTTATTCAGATTTCACTAGCTTTTATATGCACTTTTTTTTTTTTTCTCCCTTCTGGGAATCTTTGAGTTACCTAAATCTCTAACTGGTTATCAATAATAAATATTATGTGATACAGAAACAAATCATTGACCAGCAGTGACACGTAAAATGAACAATGCTAAAGCATAAGTCCCATCTGTTTTCACTTACTTCAGAAGGTTCCTGTCTTTAGCCTACTTAATCATTCCTACCCGCTTCCCTCTTCAGACCTCCCTCCCAAGACCAGTATTCAGATAGCAACTGCCTAAAACAAGATTTGACATTTTTGAGTGTTTTATCTTTGATAAGCTCAAGGGGGTCATTTCTGTAAATTCTACAGACGCTTTCAGACATTAATACTGACAAATTAAAGAAATGAACGCAATTTGTAAATCTAAGAGCTTGGCAGGGATAGAGGACATTTATTTCTACCTGGTGAACACCTGGATTCAGCTTGCTAAGGAACAATGAGCCCCATTGTTTGGAATAGAGAAGTCAGTCTAAAGGAGACTCTCCTACTGCTAAATGGGCACCAAGGCAGTACTTTGGCACACTTGAAGATGATATACTTTGTGTGTCATATTTAAAAAATAGAAAAAGAGAGAGATCATGGCCATTTGTGACCATTAAATACATCATACGTGTTCTTGTGGTTGAATTGTTAAGCATCGTTGCAATTTAGTATAACATCAAGAAGGATTAATAAAGGTTTACGGGGCTTCGCTGGTGGTGCTGTGGTTGGGAGTCCGCCTGCCGATGCAGGGGACATGGGTTCGTGCCCCGGTCCCAGAAGATCCCACATGCCGCGGAGCGGCTAGGCCCGTGAGCCATGGCCGCTGAGCCTGCGCGTCCGGAGCCTGTGCTCCGCCACGGGGGAGGCCACAGCAGTGAGAGGCCCGCGTACGGCCAAAAAAAAAAAAAAAGGTTTACGGAAAGGGATAATAGGCCACACAGACATCAGTGGGTAGGTGAGAAAATCATGACCATTGTGCACAAATGGAGGAAAAATTGACCTACTTAACTAAAATTATATAAGCTAGATTGATAGTTTATTAAACAAAAGATGGCCAACTTATGGCCATTTGTCTAAAATTCTTCAATGGAAAAACATAAAACCAGGGCCACTTTTTATAAACCATCAGCCTAGTGACTTAGACAAAAACAAGGAAGTCCATATGATGAATACCTAAATGTTTTTTAAACTCCTAGAACACTAAAGCACTTTTTTGGGACACATATACTCTCCTTTACCTACCACTGATGTACCCAACTAATAGAGGAAAATTCAAAGAGATGTAATAAATCACTCTACTTTCTCAACTGTGCTTTCTCTAAGTTCTCAAGTTCAGACCAGACTAGTTAATAGCATCTGTTTTCACTTCATTCTTTCTGCCATAAATGAAGGCGAATGCTATTGGGCTCTGGCAAGCCTGAGTGGGTAATGGCTGCTGGGGAAGAGCATCGTGAGGTGCGTGGACCCACAAGGTTAGACTTATGAGTATGGGACACTTAAGTTGTTTGAAGACTACACACTGGAAGGAGCTTCCAAGTAACAAAGGATAATGTATAGCTTTGTAGAGAGATTTTTTTGCCTACATTATGGTTTTATTTTCTTTTTTGCCCCAAATACTATTTCTGATAAGCTTGTATGAAAATATCCCAGGCATTAAGGACATTGAAATAGAAGAATGATTGGGCATCTTAACAGTGAAAGGAAATATACCGAGCACTGTTACCTCACTGGGCCTGTGTTCCTTGTGGAAACTTTGGAGCCTGCAAAGATATGGAAGGATAGGCCTTCTATCACCTCACAAGTGCTCTCACAGAAGTTTCTCCAGCTACTTTTATTGGACTATAAATATGGGGGGGGTGTAATTGCTGGGATAAAGAGGTCATGTATTTCAAACTATAGAATTCAATTGTGAAATAGAAAGTTGTCGAATATTATCTGAAATCTAATGATTAGCAACTGGAAATCATTTTTGTTTTTTTTTTTTTTTTTTGGAAATCATTTTTGGATAGGACAGCTTTGGCTGTGATAGCCTTTAGATTTGTGCTTGTGCAAATTAATTAATGTATGTAGGTTCCTTTTATGAAGATATATTTATCAGTTTTTAGTCATTAAGTTAATGATAGTTAACATATTAACTTAAAATAGTTAAAAATCAGATACTGAAAAGAAACAATTCTTTATATGCCAGAGTTTGCAGTCTGGGTTTAGATAGGCAAGAAAACATGCAGAGTTCAGTAAAAATGGTAATACAGGATGCCCTGAGAGCACATAGACAGGTTCCTGAACCCCAGAGGGAGAGAAAGGGATACAGGGCCTTCCCAAGTTCCTGATATTCTGATGTTCATTGCATGCACGTGAAATGAAACCCACCCTCAAAGCTTTGTTTGTAATTATCTCTCTTGTCTGATCCCAGAGCAGTTGTTGTCTATAGCTTTCATGGAGCATTTGCATTATGTTATCTTTTCATGTGTATTATTCTGTCATCCTTGTTACATGGCGAGCTCTTTGAAGGCAGAAAGCTGCTTCCCAGGCCTCACCGGCTGTGAGTACAAATGGGGTCATGCTAGCAACAAATTTCACAGTGCCCCAACTGTGTAGTAGCAGAGAACCTGGTATGTAACTAAAATTCTTAAATGGTGAGTTCTGAATGTTCTTGGGGATTTTTTGATAAATATTCACTTACAGTTCTCTCATGTTATCCCCTACACACCCACCCTCTGTCAGCATTTTGCCCCCTGCTGCACCAGCTCTGCAGTATCCTTCCGCTACTGCTGGTACCTGCCTGCCAGTGACACACCAGCGCCAAGGATGCTGTCTCTTAACATTGCCCACACCACAGGCATCCTGCTCGCAGGTTTCCCTCTGCTCCTTGAGCACTGATGCTGATCCCATTATGGTCCATGTGTCTCTGAGTCTCAAGTGAAACAGCTCTGCACCTTTGCATCCCCTATCTTCACATGCTTAGTGCTTGAGGCAGAGCCTGGAGACTTGTACCATACTTTCTTCTTCCACTCCCTGGCTATTCCTCAAAATCACAACCACTGCTGAATCTAGCAGCTTTCCTCCCTCCTGTAAATCAGTTCATGCAAATTGACAGCTGAGGGCCACTCTATGCACTGCTTTGTTAGGCACACTCCTTAGGCTCTGCTTGCATGCCTACTACATTAGCATCACTGCTCAGGGTTGTCTATGAATAATCTACTCCCAATCAAGAGAAATGTTTACTAATTGATTCATAACCAAATCCACTATGAGATGGCACCATCTAATATCAGGCAGTTGGAAAAAAAAACACTTTTTCCTATTCTGGAAACCAAAACAAATATATGTGGCATGAAGAAAAAAAATGCAACCCACAGTGCCACAAGACTGACAATATGACAGTAGTATGTGTCTGCCCAACTGCCACCTCCACAAATTAATTTTTCATTTTATCTCTGGATTTACTGTCACACTTTGGCTGGGAGTACAGTTATGACTGAATTGAGATTCATTTATACTCATTCCTCATGCTATAATATAATAAATATTTTTATCACCAAAGTTTTCTTGGATATATTATTAGAAATCACAGAATTTGTCTCATAGTTGATTATATGGAATCAAAAGAAGTAACATTCTTTAAAGTACAGGGTACCTGAAGGAGGTTCACATAAAATCCATATGAATGTATTAAATGCTGTCAAACATGCACACGCACACATACACACACACACACACACACACACACACGTTCAGTCTCTAGTGCTTTACAAGTGAAAATGGTTCCACTGCTTGCTTTAGAGTCTATCTCGAAGTTTCCCTAAAATGACTTAACTATCCTTCATTAAAAAGTTTCCATGAGTTGTTGATATTGATTGAAATGAGAAGCAGAATATTGGCCCCCATTTACTGAGGGATTTGGCATTTGTACATGAGTGTGTTGAATATAATGTCATAGTATAAAGATAAGGATAATGCTTAAAGTAATGTATGAGAATTCTTATACAATATCCATGCAAGCAGATTAATATTAACGGAGAGTGTGACAGATTAAATAACTGATGTTTTCCCTCATGGTGATGTCATTTCTGTCGTTTCTCTGTCGTCCCTTGGGCCAACACAAGTTTAAGTGGTCAAGCTCAGAATCAAGTGATGGAGAAGTATACTCTGCCTGTGATAATTCCTTGGCAAATGTATGGAACAAAGGAAGAATGAAGAATTTAAACCAATAGATCAGTCAGTCACATCACCATTTCCTGTCATGTTCTATTTCTAGCCTGCTATTTTGATGAACAAGCATGATTAGAAAACTCAGTGTTTGATTTAAAGTCATACTTAAGAATGAGGAAAAATACCTATTGTAATGGTTCTCCAAGGGTAATATAAGGTCCACTGATGGGCTATATGGAGCCTCTTGAAAAACTGCAAACACATCCACCACCATCTCAAGTCTTTTTTTTTTCAAGTGTTACTGGAGTGTGACTGCAACTCTATAAACTTTTAGTTTTGAATAACATTAAGAGAACACATATTGGCAAGCCATCAAGTGGGTTCTTAAAGGTTACTAAAAGGAAGTCTTCTGAAACACTGTGGTGCATGGTTGATGTTTTAAGTTCAATGCTAAAAGTCTGACTGTCATACCATATTAGCCTTGTGAAGCTCCAAACACACAAAGGGAAAATAAGAATCCCCACCATTTGGGGCAAGAATGCTTTGATATCAGTATTGTTTTGAACTGAAAATGGTTTTAAATTGCTGCTTTCCTTTTCAGTTATAAATAAGTGTTGATGTAGCTTAATCATCTTTAACTTTGTTGTATGCTTACCATTGGTAAAACTTATTTGTAGCAATAGTATTTTATATTTTAGATTTTTTTAAAACTCTGTTTTAAGGTACATAGATATCGTGGTTCAAATAATCATCACGTATAACTTTGTTTTTATCGTAATTCTGCTCACACACAGACATGCCACAGACACACACACATACCCCTGGAAGATAAGGTACAAAATGACAATTTTCATGATAGAGTAACTTTTCTGATGGAAAGTTGGAGTGGACTGATTAGAATAGGGTGCCATAGAATTGTCTGTGCAGCCTAATGAGATTAGTTTCAGAGCTATTAATCTAAATCAAAGTATATCATATGATTAGGACTAAATCAGGGAAGGTTGTATTGAATAAATGAAGCTCAATATCTGAAACTGCCTTTATTTCTGTCTACAAAGTGGCCCTCATTTAACCTCTCTAGTCTCAGGCGCTATAGGGAGCATTCCTGATTACGTGTTTAATATTCCAATAACCTCGTAGTATGTAGCATTAGAGGGTATTATTTATGCAATTCCTAAATTATTAGTGAAAATCCAATCATTTGGTCAATTGTCCAGATGTTCCTAACCACACAGATGCTTCTAAACTTATAGATGTTTGATATAAGTGGTTGAATTTTTCACTTTTGATCCAGATGTTTTTGTGCTGATTAGTTGTCGTTGTTATTATGAATCTGATTTTTCCAAGTGCTGTGGTATGTATATTGGGAAATCATATGTCTTCTCTCTTCTACTTCTTTTACTTCAAAAGCAGGACACCCACAAAGATTTAAAAGGATAAACTGAGATTTGTAGTTTCTTGACAAAGGCAAAGAATGATGCTAACAGTATATAATAGCTTGGATATTTATTTACCTTTACATGTTGTTACTAGATACTACATAGTATATTTTGAACTGACTTGGTAAAGAATTACTTTGAGTTTCTACCTTAATTCAAGTCTTTCAAAACTTGTGTGGACTGGTAAGTTACAAGCATAAGATTTGCTATGTTGAAGTCTCAGAGCATTAAATTATTTATTAGAGTAGGTGAGTATAATGAAAAAAAAAAAAGTCCCAGGCTTTGGAGTTAGGGAGTAGTTGTTCAAATATCAGTTGTAGAATTGTGTATTGTATAATGTGGGTAAGTCACTTAACTTTGGTAAAACATAGCTTCCTCACAAATGACATGGGAAAAAAATGTCTACCTTGTAAGATGGTTCTAAAGATTAACGGTGGATATGAACAATGATTTTTATTAATTTCCCTTAATAAACAATTGTTTAAAATTGATTAATTTTACTTCCTTAAGTTGGGAAATGACTAGATGTTGCATAGGAAGTCACCACATCAGTTCCATGAATAAAAGAATGATTGAATTATGTATTAGAATGGCTACTTCTGCAGTTTGCTCCCTGCATGGCTTCCAGATCTCAGTCTTATAACAGTTAGCCCATAAAATGTCATGATGATGACAGGTGGATTATACTAAAGAGAAATAAAAAGATAATGGGAGATGGAAATGAAATTGGGTATGTAAGCAATTAGAGCCATTATTGGAAGGGAAAATTTTGAGGTTATCCATAGTAAAATCACTGGGCTCTAGTGACTACTCTCTTTTCATTCCCAGAAAATCATAGGTTAATTCTCAAACCTTTGGGGATGGGGGCTCACCAGTACCAAAGGGCTATTTTTTTTTTTTTCACAAATGTGCTGAATTACTAGTAAAAACTAGTTTACAACTGGAGGGAGTTTAAACAAAAGGTTAACATTGGACTCTATCTTTTTGTAACAGAAATATCTTAAAAATTCCTTTTATGTGAAAAAAAGATTTGATAATAATTTTCAACTTTTTAATGTTTTGCATAGTGAGGAACTACTGTACAGTGGGTTATGAGGGGCAAGTTATGGTGACTGTGTCAGTGTTTTTGAATTTTGCTTTCTAAAGTTTCACAAACAGTACAGCTAAAAGTAAAAATAATCCCACCATTATTTTAAAAGAGTGCTGAGGTACTGTAGTGATTGATACCATATCATTGTAATTGATGAAATGGATTTTAATCAACTGACAAAGTTATAACTAGTTACTAATGAGTTAATGAAGTTAATCAGGTGGACCCAGCCTTTGTGTTCTTAATAATATTTTTATAGTTATATATAAACACTCATCCATGCATATACACAAATGCATCTACAAATACATGTAAATAGTATTTATGAAATAGAATACATATATTTATTATATGCCTGTTTTCCTTCAATAATTTATTCATTCAGCTGATGTATACAGTGAATTGTGACTTTACTCTGTTTTCCTAGAGTATGATTCTTCTTTCAGTTATCAAGTGCCATGTAACAACACACTCCAAAACTTACTGATTTAAGAAACAACTGTTTTATTTGTTCATGATTATTCAAGCTGACCTAGGCTTCTGCTTTATTTTGCTTTATCTTTGATGGTAAGACAGGGGAACATATATGCATGGACACTCCCATGTGAATGTTTGGTTGAGAGTAGGGTATGGGGAGACTGGAGACATAGCACTCAGTAATTCACAGAAATTCTGAAATCCAGCCAAGTATATGGCACCATCCCCCATCCTCTCTTCTGGAATGGGGGATATAAGTTGGTTGGGACCCATTTCTGTTCCACTTCACCTAAGAGTGATTCACTTCTTGGCTTGATTTTGAAATCTGGACCTTTGACTCTTAATGATTAATTTTCCATAAGAAATGGTTAATGTTTGCATCTGGGTAGTTTTCTCAAGTCTGCTTCCTCACATTAGAAGTTTTGGAATCCAGAGGCTCATTTGTGTTTTGTGTTGTCTGTTCCTTTTAGGCCAAGCTATTATAATTCCTTTAAAAACTTTGAGGACCTTTTAAGATTTAAATTGCAATTCACTTCATTAGGCAAAAGCCATGCCCACAAATCTCTCTAAGATAGGCCCAACTCCACCTGGACCTAGAGTCAGGAGGCCGTGTAACAATATAATTAGCATTTCCAGAAGTTTTCTAGGTGAGAGTGTCTATGAGGCATGCTTTTAAGACCATTAGAAGTCCCTTTTTCTGTCTAAAGGGTCTGAGAAGCTCTGCTATGAGCCCTTTAGAAGTCTTTACAGAAGTCTTATAGTCACATCTTTGACTTGATTTTACTCCTAAGTCCACATTTGGTTTTTGTCTTGAACTTGATTTTTGCCCTGGAGCCATTTCTATTTTGAGAACCTTTTGCTAGATGCAGATGCTATGAATTAAAAGTTTTTATTTTCCAACCCAGCAAGTCCAGATTGGAAATGTTTCCTGTAGATTCTGTTGGAAAAGGAAACAGTTCCTTCTTTAGTTTATTTCTATCTGTAATTTCTCATAAAAAAACAAAGAAGCCAGTAAGCACTTGCAGAATTCTCCCTAGAAATCCCCTTAGCAAAATTCTTTAGCTTATTAGGAACATTTTCTAATTACCATAGGTGACAGTTTCTCTGATTATTCTGTCAGTAAATAATTCAGATCTCCTTTCTTCAGCCTCAAGTTAGGTTTCTCATTGCTTTCCCAGCCTCCAATAATACTCTACTTGGAGTCATTTGTAGGGGAGCAGAATTTGCCACCCAAAAGATGCCTTTGAGATAAGGACTGTTTTAGGCTGGTTATTTTTAAAGAAAGACCAGACCTAGGAAGAGCTCTGAAAACCAAGCAGAAGTTACCCTTTTTTAAGAGACATTTACATGTCTAAGGAAAATTTTCATTTGTAAGGGTAACTTTCTTGCTGTGTAGGTATACCTTGGAGATATTGCTGGTTTGGATCCAGACCACCAAAATAAGGCAAATATCACAATAAAAAAAGTGACTAACATGAATTTTTTGGCTTCCCAGTGCATATAAAAGTCATGTTTACACTATATTATAGTCTGTTAAGTGTGTAATGTATTATGTCTTAAAAAATGTACATACCGTAATTGAAAAATGCTTGATTGCTAAAAAATGCTAACCATCTTCTGAGCCTTCAGTGAGTTATAATTGATTTGCTGGTGAGGGTCTTGCCTTGATGCGGAGGGCTGCTCACTGATCAGAGCATGGTTGCTGAAGGTGGGGGTGGCTGTGGCAATTTCTTAAAATAAGACGACAGTGAAGTTTGCTGCATGGAGTGACTCTCCTTTCGTGAACGATATCTCTGTAGCATGACATGCTGTTTGATAACATTTTGCCCACGGTAGCACTTCTTTCAGAATTGAAGTTAATCTTCTCAAACCCTGCTGCTGTTTAATCAACTAAGTTTATATACTCTTCTAAATCCTTTGTTGTCATTTCTACAGTGTTCACAGCCACTTCATCAGAAGTAGATTCCATCTCAAGAAACCACTTTCTTTGCTCATCCATAAGAAGCAAATCCTCTTCTGTTAAAGTTTTATCATGAGATTGAAGCAAGGCAGTCACATCTTCAGGCTCCAGTTCTAATCCTAGTTCACTTACTATTTCTACATCTGCAGTTACTTCTCCATGGAAGTCTTGATACCTTCGAAGTCATCCATGAAAGTGAGAATCAGCTTCTTCCAAACACCTGTTAATGTTGATATTTTGACCTACCCATAAATCAGGAATATTCTTAATGGCATCTAGAATGATGGATCCTTTCCAGAAGGTCTCAACTTACTTTGCCCAGATCCATCAGAAGATCCCCTATCTGTGGCAGCTATACCCACATGAAATATATTTCTTAAATAATTAGACTTGAAATTAAAAATTACTCCTTGATCCATAGGATGCAGAATGGATGTTGTGTTAGCAGGCATGAAAACAGCATTAATCTCATCTATCTCCATCAGAGCTCTTGAGTGACCAGGTGCATTGTCAGTGAGCAGTAATATTTTGAAAAATATCATTTTTTTCTGAGCAGTAGGTCTCAACAGTGGGCTTAAAATTTTCAGTAAACCAGATTGTCAATAGATGTGCTGTCATTCAGGCTTTATAGTTCCATTTATAAAGCATAGGCAGAGTAGATTTAGCATAATTCTTAAAAGCTCTAGGATTCTTAGAATGGTAAATGAACATTGACTTCAACTTAAAGTCACCAGCTTCATTAGCCCCCTAATAAGCAATCAACCTGTCCTTTGAGCCTCTGAAGCCATGCATTGACTTCTCCTCTCTAGCTATGAAAGTCCTAGATGGCATCTTCTTCCAGTAGAAGGCTGTTCTGTCTACATTGAAAATCTGTGGCTTAGTGTAGTTACTTTCATTAATTATCTTAGCTAGATCTTCTGGATAACTTGCTATAGCTTCTCCATCAGCACTTGCTTCTTCACCTTGCACTTTATGTTATAGAGATGGCTTCTCTCCTTAAACCTCATAAACCAACCTCTGCTAGCTTCAGACTTTTCTTTTGTAGCTTCCTCACCTCTCTTAGCCTTCTTAGAATTGAAGAATTATGCTTTGGCTTAATGGAATGTTGTGTCTGGTTTGATCTATCTAGACCACTAAAACTTTCTCCCTATTAACAATAAGGCTGTTTAACTTTCTTATCATACGTGTGTTCACTGGAGTAGTAACTTTTAATTTCCTTCAAGAACTTTTCCTTTGAACTCACAACTAGGCTACTGTTTGGTGCAAGAGGCCTAGCTTTCAGCCTGTCTTGGCTTTTGACATTCCTGCTTCCCTTAGCTTATTAATTTCTAGCTTTTGATTTAAAGTGAGAGACATGTGACTCTTCCTATCACTTGAACACTTGAAGATTATAGCTTAATTTCAATATTGTTTTGTCTCAGAGAATAGGGAGACCTGAAGAGATGGGGGAACATCCAGTTGGTGGAGCAGTCACAACACATACATCATTTACTAAGTTTGCCATCTTATATGGGTGCAGTTCCAGGTGCCCCAAAGCAATCACAATAGTAACATAAAAGATCAGTGATCATGGATCACCATAACAAGTATAATAATATGAAAATATTTGAAATAGTGCAAGAATTACCAAAATGTGACACAGTCTCCAAGTGAGCAAATGCTTTTGGAAAATGGCTCTGACAGACTTGCTCGAGTCAGGGTTGCCACAAAACTTCATTTGTGAAAAAAACGAATATCTGTAAAGCACACCTAAGGCAAGCACAACAAAACGACATATCCCTATACTGGGACTACAGTGGGGGGTGACCTTATCTCTAGAAACTTATCAATGGAGAAGGCAAGGACTCACATCTGCATCACAACCTTACCTTTGTTTACTATGCTTTTCCTGGCAACCTTCCTTAACTGACTCCTCACCCCCGCCATTGTCTTTTGTCTTTAGCTGAAAATGGTATTTAAGGTGGTAGCTTTGGCCATTTTGGCAATTTACTAAATTTTCCTGGGTCTCTCCATGTATATATTTTATTAAAATTTTGTTTGGTTTCCTCTTGTTATTCTTTCTCATGTCAATTTAATTCTTAGACCAGCCAGAGGAACTTAGAATGGTAGAAAATTTCTTCCTCCCTAGCACTTTCGGTCTTCTCCTTGGCTGCTCCTAAAGTCAGTGCCACAAGTTTTAGGTTTTGTTTTGACAACCCACTATTGCCAGGTACCAAATTTCATTTCAATTATATATTGGTACATATCTAACCACCCCCAAATCAGTGGTTTAAAATAACATCATTTTATTCACTCACAAATCTTCAATCAGGGCTCAGTCCAGCTAGGCATTTCTTTTGATGTTCTTGTCAATGGGCTTTGTGTAGCTTCTTTCAGCTGTCAGGATCCGGGTTCTGGGCTTACCGAGGGCTAGGATTGGCTAGGTCTCTGTCTTCCTCTCCCTCTCTCCTGTCCTTCCCCCCTGCTCCCCTCCCATTCTTCCCACATCCTCCCACCACCCCGGAGTACATAGTTTCAGGAACTCTCCCTCTCCATGTGACCTCTCCCATTTGTTCTGGAGCAGAATAGCCATGTTTCACACTTGGAGACTCAATGAGTCAGGACCTAAGAACACCACATGGAAGTGTTGGGAGGAAAACTAATTTTTTCTCGACCCTTCTAAGTCCTTGGCTGAGACCCCCCACTCCCACCACATAAGGACAAATTACAGGATAAAAATAAACACAAGTTTAATAACATGTATACTTCCTGTTTACATGGGAGAGACCCAGAAAAACTGAGTAAATCCCAGAAATGGCCCAAGCCATCCCCTTAAATACCATCTCCAGCTAAATACGAAAGATGTTGGGGTTGGGCGGCACCGGTTATAGGAGGCTATTTTTGGGAAATACAAGGTAAACAAGTAAACAAGGGTGAGGTTGTTATGCAGATTTAGGTAATTTCCTTCTCCATTAATAAGTTTCTAGAGCTTTAGTGTCATCCTTCTCTTCTTGGTTCAGAGAGGGAGACACCCTTACAAATGGAGATTGCCCTTATAAATGTAAATGTCTCTTACTGTTGACAAAAAAAAAAAAAGAAATCGGTCAATCTGAGAAAGAAATGGAAAATTTTATTTGAGCCAAATTGAGGACTATAACCCAGGTATAGCCTCTCAGAGAACTCTGAGAACTGTTCCATTAGTTAGAGGTCAAAGCACAATTATATAAGTTTTAGAGCCAGAGGGCTGTATATTAAATGAGGTATTATTGACAGGTTATATGGTAAGTCCCCTACATACGAACGACTTCCATTCTAAGAGCGTGTTCGTAAGTCCAATTTGTTTATAAGTCCAACAAAGTTAGCCTAGGTACCCACCTAACATAATCAGCTATATGGTACTGTACTGTAATAGGTTTATAATACTTTTCACACAAATAATACGTAAAAAACAAACAAAAAATAAAACATTTTAAATCTTACAGTACAGTACCTTGAAAAGTACAGTAGTACAGTACAACAGCTGGCTTACAGGGGCTGGCGTTGAGTGAACAGGCTAGAAGAGTTACTGACTGGAGGAGGGAGAGGAGGTGGGAGATGGTGGAGCTGAAGAATCGTCAGCAATAGGAGATGGAGGGCAGGCTGCAGTTGCACTCACGCCTGACGCTGATGGAATGCATGTTCACATCTTTGAAAGTTTGCAACTTGAAGGTTCGTATGTAGGGGACTTACTGTACAATCTAGTGGGCAGTGGGTCATGGGGAGGTTTGGTGAATGCATAACGCAGATACACAATGTACAGTAGAGGGGCAAGAGGAAGCCAAAGGATGGAGAAAAATTTTTATGTTTGAAATTTTTTTTGTCTTCCCATAAAATGTGAATTTTATTTCACACTTACAAAAGGGTAATTTCTACTTTTTAAAAAATAATCATCTCAAAATAATCCTTATTCTGGCATATTCTGTTCCCTTTCAGATGCTTCTGGGCATTCTTTCAGCTTAGTCTTAGAAATGGCAGAACATCACTTCTGCTACATTCCATGCTTAAAACAAGTCCCAGGATCAGTTTATATTCAGGAAGGATGTGAATCCAGGAGGCAAGCTTCATTGTGGGCAACCCAGGTAAGAGAATATCATATGTCTAAAGCAAAACCATTCTTTTTCCTCTGAGTTGGAGCCTCTCTTCTAAAATCCTCTTCCTAGATTTGGTGTGTTGTTAGTCGTAGAGAAATCTATGCTTTGATGGTTTCTATGTATCCTCTCAGGGAACTTGAGGTGTTTGGACCACCATAATCCAAACAGAGAAGAGTCTTGTGAGATGCCTCTCAAATTGTCAAAACAGAGCCATTCAAGTCTAATTTACATGACAGTGAAAGCTGCTTGGGGGGTGGGTAACAACCAAGGACAAGAAAGATTAATTATCCTTTTAACATTTAGATAGCTGAGAACTACAGCTGCTCAGACATCCCTCCTGAGTAAATATTGGTCTTTTCACCTGTAAGTATGTGTGTGGGGGTGGGATGAGGTGGGAGTGGTTAATATTGATTAGAGGGTAGAGGAGCAGAGCAGATATGGAAAGAGAAAAAAGAGGGGTCCAAGAAGCCCAGAGTCCAAAGAACTCTTGTCTATACAAATGTTCTAATTTTGAGATACTAAAGCACTTGTGCAACTTTGCTTTAAGCTACAAAATTTCTTTTAAGTAAACCAAAATAAATTACTAATGTTTTAAGTATACTATTGATATACTTAATTTTAAGAATGATGGCAGAGATTGTAAAATTGTGTAGGACCTATTCACACTCCTTCCTTCCTCCACATACCTCTCTGGTTCTCCCCACAGTTCCCCACAGCTTCAAGATTTTGGAGGAGCAGGGGTGAGGTCAAAAGGAGAACTTGATAGTTTCTTAGTATCATGGCATACATGTGGTAGGGTAAAGTCTATTAAAGTAATTATAGTGTAGCAAAAAGTTTTTTCCTGGATAATTTAGATGCTAGTGCAAATACAGATATAGAAAGTCTTGATTATATAAGTTTGGGAACTATGATATTAGGAAAAGAAATTCCCTTCCAAACTTAGTCAAAAGTCTTTTGGCCTAACTGAAGTATTAAACATATATTTAAATAATTATATGTTAAGTTTTAGAGGCTATTACCAAGGATTTTATGGCTAATTCAATGTTCCTCTGATGTACAGATGCATATCCTAACTGGATGCTTCTGGTTTGGCCATTTACACGAGAATGGTGTGTCTGAAGGCCTTACCTCAGCTATACCTTTGAACAGTGTCATTCGTATTCGTTTCACAGAGTTATTGTGATTTGGGGAACTGAATGTCTTAATTTATACTTTGCAAAAAAGGCTTTATTTTTTCCCACCTATGCTCTAATTGTTACATTTTTACTGTTTCATTTGGAGGTAGGTTTTACTTTATAAAATGAAAATTTAATGTTTCATATTGTGTCCATATTTGTATAGGTTTCAAAATTATATTAATTTGTGCCACTTATTATGTTGGTAAAGCTTAAATACACACTTACCAATGGAGTAGGGTTACCTAAGCTACTTTGTTTATAAAATCTTAAGGATGAGCATCCAGAAATTTTTGTAGGAAGGTATAAATGGAAGAAGAGGGAAGATATTGTGAATAGACCCCCAGACTTAAAATTAAAAAAAAAAAAGGAAAACCTTTGCCAGATTTAAAGACATTATTTTGAGTCTTTCAGTATTTTAAATATCTTTTCAAATAAAGTTCTTGAAAAGTACCCAGTATTGTTGGATTTAATGTTTTATGCCATTACTGATTCTTGATATTCAAGAATTTTGAAGTTAGCATTTTTTTCTTTTTTTCCCATCATTAACATTTCATTTGAAATGCATATCCTTTCTGAAATACTTTATTTTTAGCATAAATGTTGAACATTTTATCTTAGTGTTTGGATTAAACCATTTGTGTTATTTAGCTTTCTTTTATTTGTTTGTATATTAATGTACCTTTTACTTTCCAGTATGCCTACTTTTTGTATTGTACAATAAATTTATTTTAAGCTGCAAAAAAAGGAATGATGGCAGATGGAAATGATAGAAACAATTTGAAAATATTAGATATTTCTTTTCCCAAATGATCTGACCTGTATCCTGTTATCAATAAATTTTTATTGGAATAAAGACACACTCATTCACTTTTGTGTTTTCTATGGCTGCTTTCATGCTACAATGGCAGAGTTTTAGTATTTGCAACACAACCATAGGGCTCACAAAGTGAAAATATTTACAATCTGGCCTTTTACAGAAAAATGTTGCTGACCCCTAATCTAGTCAAAGTCCTGAAAGAGAAAGAGGTCACTTTTGAAAACCTCACTAATTGAACCATCTTCATACAGCTCAGTTGACTAAAACACAGCTCCATTTTTATATGATCTTGTTATCCAACTAAAAAATATTTAGATGACAAACCAATCCAGGAAAGTGTACTTCTTTGGTATTTGGAAATTCAGTCTTTAATTCAATAAAACAAATAGAAAAAGACTTTCATAAATACTGTGGGTGATAGAATGTCCCAATTCATAATTTCATCTAGGAATCTTAAAAGAAGGTTACATTTTAGGCACATGGCCTTAAAACAGCTAATACTCAACTCCATTTGTAACAGGGAAGAACGAAGTCTGACTCCATGTTGGATTTGTTTCTTTTACTTTAATCTTTGCTCTCCATTGCTTTTTGTTACTACAGTCGCTAAAAGGATGTTGTCTGTAGCTACTGGCATACATAATGGCCTCCCTTGGGGAACCCTGCCCCTCTGCCTAAATGTTAAGCTAAAGTGCCTTTGTTCAGCTCACAGGGAAACATTCTGATCCTGGCCATCTGTGAATGGCTGCAAGAAAGAAGAAATTAACACATCCACTCCTTGAGGCTGGCCAAACCAAGAGATGTTTTGCAAGACTTGTGGCCTTTTTACCTTACTTCCTCACCTCCTCCCCCTCTCTGTTCCATAAAAGAAACTAGCATTCAGACCTCAATCATATGGTACTCAGGACATTAGTCCGCCATCTTCTCGGACACCCAGCTTTCCAAATAAAGTCACTATTCCTTGCCTCAACACCTCGTCTCCCAATTTTCTGGCCTGTTGTGTGGTGAGCAGAGCAAGCTTGGACTCCGTAACACATTGGCAAATTAATAGAGTTCATTGAAAATCTGTTCAAAATCTAATTCTTACTTTCTTTTCTTCCTTTCTTTCTTGGCTGCATTGGGTCTTCATTGCTGCACTTGGGGTTTCTCAAGTTGCAGTGAGTGGGGGCTACTCTTCGTTGCAGAGCGTGGGCTTCTCATTGTGGTGGCTTCTCTTATTGCAGAGCATGGGTCTAGGTGCATGGGCTTCAGTAGTTGTGGCTCTTGGGATCTAGAGTGCAGGCTCAGTAGTTGTGGTGCATGGGCTTAGTTGCTCTGGGGCATGTGGGATCTTCCCGGACCAGGGCTCAAACCCATGTCCCCTGCATTGGCAGGCAGATTTCCAACTACTGTGCCACCAGGGAAGTCCCCTAATTTCTTCTTTATTTTCCATCTTTAAACTGATAACTGACTTCCAATCATTAATAATTGAAACATCCAAAACACGTATACAAATATCATGGACATAATAATAAGTACAAGAATATTATTTTATTATCTTGCCAGTTTAAAAATATATATACTTGTTACCGAGACAAACCTGGGTCTGCTTGCCCATGCACAGTAAACCCAATCTACTGACACCAGTTTTGGCGAAGAAAAGTGCAGCATTTATTGCAGGGCGCCAAGCAAGGAGTCCAGGGCAGCTAGTGCCCCAAATACCTGAACTCCCCAGTGGGTTTCAGGAAAGCATTTTTAAAGGCCAGGTGAGAGAGGGGCATCTCAGGGTTTGTGATCAGCTAGTGCACAATTCTCTGATAGGTAGATGTTGAGGTAACAGGGTGGTGTTACAGGGGTTAACATTATCAACCCTTAGGTGCCAGTAGGTCTGGGAGCTATGTGCTCATGGTCATCAAGTAGTTAATTTCCATTTGGTGGTGGTTTTAGCATCTGTAAAACAACTCAGGAAATGTGCATCAGATACTGTTATCTAGGTACTTCAGGGAATAGCTAAAGCAGAGGATATGGGGGAGGGAGTCTGTCCTGGGAAGGCCCCATAGGGTCCTGCTCCTTTACATACTAATGTTTTCAACAACCCCAATAATAAAAATAACAGCTGCCAATTAAGTCATTACATTTTGATCAGAATCATTAGTGCAGGCAGAATTTCATAGATAGATCACCATTATTCAGCAGTAGAGAATAGGCTTACATCAGCCAAAATGATTATCATTTATCTTGAGAAAACTTGATTTAAAAAAAAAATCTATGGTAATGACAACACTTTTTGAGAAGTTGCAATATGCTAAGCACTGTGCATGAAGTATGTATTTTATTACTCCACTTTATAGATGAGATTTATGGATCATAAGAAATTAGACAAAAGTCAGAGAATTACTGCTAGATCTGAATTCAATATCTGTGCCCTTAACACCCAGTTTTGCTATCTTTGGAATTATGTGAAGAAAGGAATGAAGATACCTTGTCACAAAAGGGTATTCATGTTATGAGGAAATTAGGGTATTTGTTTTAGAACGCAGATTCTAAGAGAGAAAGAACCTCAGTATGTTTATTTTTGCTTTCTCATAGCTTATTTTATTATACCTCCTACCAACAGGATGGTTGATAAGTGTTTTCAGAAGTGAGGGAGTCGGGCTTCCCTGGTGGCGCAGTGGTTGAGAGTCCGCCTGCCGATGCAGGGGACACAGGTTTGTGCCCCGGTCCGGGAAGATCCCACATGCCGCGGAGCGGCTGGGCCCATGAGCCGTGGGCGCGGCGCCTGCGCGTCCCATGAGCCGTGGCCGCTGAGCCTGCGCGTCCGGAGCCTGTGCTCCGCAACGGGAGAGGCCACAACAGTGAGAGGCCTGCGTACCGCAAAACAACAACAACAACAACAACAACAGAAGTGAGGGAGTCCCTCTGGTTTTATATTAAAAAATTGTATTACTCTACAACCTTTCAAGAATTCACATAAGCAATGAGGCTGAAGGGGAGCAAAATTTGTCATTCCCAAATATGCCACTTTGGCATAAGGATTATTTTGAGCTAAAGGTAATCAAAACCCAGCAGATTCAGGAAAAGCTCTTTAACCTCCCCTTTAACTGCCAAAATTTACATTGGAAAGGGAGCCTGCACCAGGAATAGAGCTATTACCAGAGACACCTTTTTCCTAAGAAACATAACTACAAAACAGGGCAACATTTATTTTCTAAACAGTTCTGCCTTCCTGTGAATGGCTTTCCTCTCCCTTGTATCCCTAGAACCCCACTCCTTTACTTAGCTCCGGATGTTATATAACATTCAATTGCCTGGCTGCCTTTTGTGTCTTCTTATTTTTATGGGGCTCCCTTATGTATGTAATTTTCCGTGTTTTTCTCCTGTTAATCTGTCTTATGTCAGTTTAATTATTTGACCAGCCAAAGAACCCAGAAGGGAAGAAGGGAAAAATTTTCCAACCCTACAAGGCATATTTTGAAAAGGTGTATTTTTTCTTTTTTTCATTCCAGATATTTCACAAAGTTATTCTAAAAACATATTAAGTTATTAAACTATTGAACTTATTTTACAGGCATTGTGTAAGGATCATAGTTCATATGTCTTGTTCCTCGATCCTCATTAACCTGGGTGATAATTTATACCTGAGGTGACTGTCAGCTCCCTTGTATTTCTGGACATTTTTCTGTGCCAGCCTAAGGTTTATAACACCTCTTTGTAATAATTTTTCCTTTCATATATTGAATCACAAACTATGCGAGGGCTGAATACTGTCTGTATATTAATTGGAATAAAGTCTGACAGTTCCGAGGCCAGACCCAAGGAGTTGTCTTTATCCTTAAAGTTGCAAAACCCACATCTGGAAAGGCTCCTCTTACCACTTGGTTTAAAAGACGTTCATGGATGCAAATTTTATGAGTGTTTCATGAACCTGCTCCCAAAGCCCAAGGTTGCATCTAGCTCTGCACTTTTCATTCAACTTCAATGCATGTTCCTTTATCAAAATACATAATCCTTCACCTCAATCCTTTAGTTGTACTTCCTTCTAAATAAAATCCCTGTCTCCAGATGGAGTGATGAGATCAGATGATTGAGTCTATGGGAGAGACTGCTAAGTACACAGCAAAATGATTTACTCTTATGGACATGTAGCTAGATTACATTTTCCAGAATCCCTGTGGGTAAGGGTGGCCATATGTAGAGCTCCTATGTTGGGTGCGTAAATATTTACAATTGTTATATCTTCTTCTTGACTTGATCCCTTGATCATTATGTAATGTTCTTCTTTATTTCCTGCAATAGTCTTTATTTTACAGTCTGTTTTGTCAGATATGCTACTCCAGCTTTCTTTTGATTTCCATTTGCATGGAATATCTTTTTCCATCCCCTCACTTTCAGTGTGTATGTGTCCCTAGGTCTGAAGTGGGTATCTTGTAGACGGCATATGTATGCGTCTTATTTTTGTATCCATTCAGCCAGTCTATGTCTTTTGCTGGGAGTTTTAATCCATTTACATTTAAGGTAATTATCAATATGTATGTTTCTATTACCATTTTATTAATTGTTTGGGGTTTGTTATTGTAGGTCTTTTCCTTCTCTTGTGTTTCCTGCCTAAAGAAGTTACTTTAGCGTGTGTTGTAAAGCTGGTTTGGTGGTGCTGAATTTTCTTATCTTTTGCTTGTCTGTAAAGGTTTTAATTTCTCGTCAAATCTGAATGAGATCCTTGCTGGGTAGAGTAATCTTGGTTGTAGGTTTTTCCCTTTCATCCGTTTAAATATGCCCTGCCACTCCCTTCTGGGTTGCAGAATTTCTGCCAAAAGATTAGCTGTTAACCCTATGGGGATTCCCTTATATGTTATTTGTTGTTTTTCCCTTGCTACTTTTAATATTTTTTCTTTATATTTAATTTTTGATAGTTTGAGTAATGTATGTCTTGGTGTGTTTCTCCTTGGATTAATCCCGTATGGGACTCTCTGCACTTCCTGGACTTGATTAACTGTTTCCTTTCCCATATTAGGGAAGTTTTCAACTGTAATCTCTTCAAATATTTTCTCAGTCCCTTTCTTTTTCTCTTCTCCTTCTGGGACCCCTATAATTTGAATGTTGGTGCATTTAATGTTTTCCCAGAGGTCTCTGAAACTGTCCTCAATACTTTTCATTCTTTTTGCTTTATTCTGCTCTGCAGTAGTTATTTCCACTGTTTTATCTTCCAGGTTACTTATCCGTTCTTCTGCCTCAGTTATTCTGCTATTGACCCTTCTAGAGAATTTTAAATTTTATGTATTGTGTTGTTCATCATTTTTGTTTGTTCTTTAGGTCTTCTATGTCCTTGTTAAATGTTTCTTGTATGTTCTCCATTCTATTTCCAAGATTTTGTATCATCTTTACTATCATTACTCTGAATTCTTTTTCAGGTAGACTGCCTATTTCATCTTCATTTGTTTGGTCTAGTGGGTTTTTACCTTGGTCCTTTCATCTGCTGTGTGTTTCTCTGTCTTCTCATTTTGCTTAACTTACAGTGCTTGGGGTCTCCTTTTCGCAGGCTGCAGGTTCGTAGTTCCTGTTGCTTTTGGTGTCTGCCCCCATTGGCTAAGGTTGGCTCAGTGAGTTGTGTAGACTTTTTGGTGGAGGGGACTAGTGCCTGTGTTCTGGTGGATGAGGCTGGATCTTGTCTTTCTGTTGGGCAGGTCCACGTCCGGTGGTGTGTTTTGGGGTGTCTATGACCTTATTATGATTTTAATCGGCCTTTCTGCTAGTGGGTGAGGTTCTGTTCCTGTCTTGCTAGTTGTTTGGCATAGGGTGACCAGCACTGTATCTTGCTGGTCATTGAATGGAGCTGGATCTTGGCGTTGAGATGGAGATCTCTGGGACATTTTTGCCATTGGATGTTACGTGGAGCTGGGAGGTCTCTGGTGGACGAATGTCCTGAAGTAGGCTCTCCCACCGCAGAGGCACAGGTGTTACACTGGCCGGAGCACCAAGATCCTGTCATCCACACGGCTTAGAATAAAAGGGATAAATAAATAAATAAATAAAATAAAGTATTATAATAAAAAATAAAAATAATTTTAAAACTTTTCAGAAATTAAAATTTAATTAAAAAAAGGAACCAAAAAAAGAAAGAAGAAAGCAACCAAACCAAAAAACAAATCCACCAATGATAACAAGTGCTAAAAACTATACTAAAAAAAAAAAAAAAAAAAGGGCATACAGGACCCTAGGACAAATGGTAAAAGCAAAGCTCTACAGACAAAATTACACATAGAAGCATACAAATACACAGTCACAAAAAAAGAAAAAGGAAAAAATATATATATCATTGCTCCCAAAGTCCACTGCCTCAATTTGGGATGATTCATTGTCTATTCAGGTATTACACAGATGCAGGGTACATCAAGTTGATTGTGGAGACTTAATGTGCTGCTCTTGAGGCTGCTGGGAGAAATTTACCTTTCTCTTCTTTGTTCGCACAGCTCCTGGGGTTCATCTTTGGATTTGGCTCCGCCTCTGCATGTAGGTCGCCTGAGGGCATCTGTTCTTCTCTCAGACAGGACGGGGTTAAAGGAGCAGCTGATTTGGGGGCTCTGGCTCACTCAGGCCGGGGGGAGGGAGGAGTACGGAAGCGGGGCAAGCCTGCGGGGCAGAGTCTGGTGTGATGTTGCACCAGCCTGAGGTGTGCTGTGTGTTCTCCTGGAGAAGTTGTCCCTGGATCACGGGAACCTGGCAGTGGGGGGCTGCACTGGCTTCTGGGAGGGGAGGTGTGGATAGTGACCTGTGCTTGCACACAGGCTTCTTGGTGGCAGCAGCAGCAGCCTTAGCATCTTATGCCCGTCTCTGGTGTCCATGCTGATAGCCGCGTCTCGTGCCTGTCTGTGGAGCTGGTTTAGGTGGTGCTCTGAATCTCCTTTCCTCGTGCACCGTGAAACAAAGAGGCAAGAAAAAGTCTCTTGCCTCTTCGGCAGTTCCAGACATTTTCCTGGACTCCCTCCTGGCTATCTGTGGCTCACTAGCCCCCTTCAGGTTGTGTTCACGCAGCCAACCTCATTCCTCTCCCTGGGGTCTGACCTCCGAAGCCCAGCCTCAGCTCCCAGCCCCCGCCCATCCCGGCGGGTGAGCAGAGAAGTCTCTCGGGGTGGTGAGTGCTGGTCGGCAGCCATCCTCTGTGTGGGAATCTCTCCGCTTTTCCCTCTGCACCCCTGTTGCTGCACTCTCCTCTGTGTCTCTGAATCTCCCCCCGACACCGCCACCTGCTGTTTCCACCAGTGAAGGGGCTTCCTAGTATGTGGAAACCTTTCCTCCTTCACAGCTCCCTCCCACTGGTGCAGGTTCTGCACTTCCTGGACTTGATTAACTGTTTCCTTTCCCATATTAGGGAAGTTTTCAACTGTAATCTCTTCAAATATTTTCTCAGTCCCTTTCTTTTTCTCTTCTCCTTCTGGGACCCCTATAATTTGAATGTTGGTGCATTTAATGTTTTCCCAGAGGTCTCTGAAACTGTCCTCAATACTTTTCATTCTTTTTGCTTTATTCTGCTCTGCAGTAGTTATTTCCACTGTTTTATCTTCCAGGTTACTTATCCGTTCTTCTGCCTCAGTTATTCTGCTATTGACCCTTCTAGAGAATTTTAAATTTTATGTATTGTGTTGTTCATCATTTTTGTTTGTTCTTTAGGTCTTCTATGTCCTTGTTAAATGTTTCTTGTATGTTCTCCATTCTATTTCCAAGATTTTGTATCATCTTTACTATCATTACTCTGAATTCTTTTTCAGGTAGACTGCCTATTTCATCTTCATTTGTTTGGTCTAGTGGGTTTTTACCTTGGTCCTTTCATCTGCTGTGTGTTTCTCTGTCTTCTCATTTTGCTTAACTTACAGTGCTTGGGGTCTCCTTTTCGCAGGCTGCAGGTTCGTAGTTCCTGTTGCTTTTGGTGTCTGCCCCCATTGGCTAAGGTTGGCTCAGTGAGTTGTGTAGACTTTTTGGTGGAGGGGACTAGTGCCTGTGTTCTGGTGGATGAGGCTGGATCTTGTCTTTCTGTTGGGCAGGTCCACGTCCGGTGGTGTGTTTTGGGGTGTCTATGACCTTATTATGATTTTAATCGGCCTTTCTGCTAGTGGGTGAGGTTCTGTTCCTGTCTTGCTAGTTGTTTGGCATAGGGTGACCAGCACTGTATCTTGCTGGTCATTGAATGGAGCTGGATCTTGGCGTTGAGATGGAGATCTCTGGGACATTTTTGCCATTGGATGTTACGTGGAGCTGGGAGGTCTCTGGTGGACGAATGTCCTGAAGTAGGCTCTCCCACCGCAGAGGCACAGGTGTTACACTGGCCGGAGCACCAAGATCCTGTCATCCACACGGCTTAGAATAAAAGGGATAAATAAATAAATAAATAAAATAAAGTATTATAATAAAAAATAAAAATAATTTTAAAACTTTTCAGAAATTAAAATTTAATTAAAAAAAGGAACCAAAAAAAGAAAGAAGAAAGCAACCAAACCAAAAAACAAATCCACCAATGATAACAAGTGCTAAAAACTATACTAAAAAAAAAAAAAAAAAAAGGGCATACAGGACCCTAGGACAAATGGTAAAAGCAAAGCTCTACAGACAAAATTACACATAGAAGCATACAAATACACAGTCACAAAAAAAGAAAAAGGAAAAAATATATATATCATTGCTCCCAAAGTCCACTGCCTCAATTTGGGATGATTCATTGTCTATTCAGGTATTACACAGATGCAGGGTACATCAAGTTGATTGTGGAGACTTAATGTGCTGCTCTTGAGGCTGCTGGGAGAAATTTACCTTTCTCTTCTTTGTTCGCACAGCTCCTGGGGTTCATCTTTGGATTTGGCTCCGCCTCTGCATGTAGGTCGCCTGAGGGCATCTGTTCTTCTCTCAGACAGGACGGGGTTAAAGGAGCAGCTGATTTGGGGGCTCTGGCTCACTCAGGCCGGGGGGAGGGAGGAGTACGGAAGCGGGGCAAGCCTGCGGGGCAGAGTCTGGTGTGATGTTGCACCAGCCTGAGGTGTGCTGTGTGTTCTCCTGGAGAAGTTGTCCCTGGATCACGGGAACCTGGCAGTGGGGGGCTGCACTGGCTTCTGGGAGGGGAGGTGTGGATAGTGACCTGTGCTTGCACACAGGCTTCTTGGTGGCAGCAGCAGCAGCCTTAGCATCTTATGCCCGTCTCTGGTGTCCATGCTGATAGCCGCGTCTCGTGCCTGTCTGTGGAGCTGGTTTAGGTGGTGCTCTGAATCTCCTTTCCTCGTGCACCGTGAAACAAAGAGGCAAGAAAAAGTCTCTTGCCTCTTCGGCAGTTCCAGACATTTTCCTGGACTCCCTCCTGGCTATCTGTGGCTCACTAGCCCCCTTCAGGTTGTGTTCACGCAGCCAACCTCATTCCTCTCCCTGGGGTCTGACCTCCGAAGCCCAGCCTCAGCTCCCAGCCCCCGCCCATCCCGGCGGGTGAGCAGAGAAGTCTCTCGGGGTGGTGAGTGCTGGTCGGCAGCCATCCTCTGTGTGGGAATCTCTCCGCTTTTCCCTCTGCACCCCTGTTGCTGCACTCTCCTCTGTGTCTCTGAATCTCCCCCCGACACCGCCACCTGCTGTTTCCACCAGTGAAGGGGCTTCCTAGTATGTGGAAACCTTTCCTCCTTCACAGCTCCCTCCCACTGGTGCAGGTTCCATCTCTGTTCTTTTGTCTCTGTTTTTCTCTTTTCTTTTGGCCTACCCACGTAAGTGGGGAGTTTCTTGCCTTTTGGGAGGTCTCAGGTCTTCTGCCAGCGTTCAGTTGGTGTTCCTTAGGAGTTGTTCCACATGTAGATGTATTTCTGATGTATTTTTAGGGAGGAAGGTGATCTCTCCATCTTACTCTTCTGCCATCTTGAAGGTCTCCTCCTGGCTTATTGAAGTGTAGAAATATAAAATTTGTAGAGATAAATAGTATATTTAAGACATGTAACTTGATAAAATATTTTTACACTATATAGACATATATTTAAATAAGTATATGTTATGTTATAATTATAAATGTGCAAATGTATATAAGTGACAAATATACTATTTTAACTACTACATTGAACTGCTATGCCAGGCACTGTCCAAGGTCCTAGAAATATAACAAGAAATCACTCAGAAAAAGTTATGCCTTTGTGGGTTTTACATTCTAGTGGTGGAAAAACAAAATTATTTTAACATGTCAGAGAAATATTTAGTGTTATTAATAACTACTCAAATTATTTGTTTTAATATATTCATATAGTTACATTCTTAGATCTCATTTTCAGACTCGATATAAATTTGGCTAGCCCACAACAAATATTCTTTAATCATGTATATCTCTAGTCTTAAGAACAACATTCACAGTTTATCAATTTATTTTAAACCAATCACATTTATTTACTTCCTATAACTCTGTATTGAGAATATATGGTAGTTGTTGTACCTTTATATACTATCGTATTAGCTTTGTTGAAGTAAATAATAATTTTTACAGATAAAATTTAAATATAAAATTCTCTTATATGGAGAAGGAAATATATCTATATAGTTATTCAATAGATAAAGAAGGAATTGAATAATTCTCTGTACCTGCCCATCTTCACATATGACCTCGATATTTGTGGTTCTATCAGACATATATTCTAAATAAATATTATTTTGAAATGACTTACACAGTTGTTCCTGTCTCTTGCCTGCATATTGAAATCCAATATAGGGAAATATAGAAATATAGAAATATAGATCACTGGAACAGGATAGAAAGCCCAGAGATAAACCCATGCACATATGGTCAACTAATCTATGACAGAGAAGGCAAGGATATACAATGGAGAAAAGACAGTCTCTTCAATAAGTGGTGCTGGGAAAACTGGGCAGCTACATGTAAAAGAATGAAATTAGAACACTCCCTAACACCATATGCAAAAATAAACTCAAAATGGATTAGAGATCTAAATAAACACCATAAAACTCGTAGAGGAAAACATAGGACGAACACTCTTTGACATAAATCACAGCAAGATCTTTTTTGATCCACCTCTTAGAGTAACGAAAATAAAAACAATAAACAAGTGGGACCTAATGAAACTTAAAAGCTTTTGCAAAGCAAAGGAAACTACAAACAAGTCAAAAAGACAACAGTCAGAATGAGAAAAAATATTTGCAAAAAAATCGACAAAGGATTAATTTCCAAAATATATAAACAGCTCATGCAGCTCAACATTAAAAAAAAAACAATGCAGCCAAAAAATGGACAGAAGACTTAAATAGACATTTCTCCAAAGAGGACATACAGATGGCCAAGAAGCACATGAAAAGCTGCTCAACATCACTAGTTATTAGAGAAATGCAAATCAAAACTACAGTGAGGTATCACATCACACCAGTTAGAATGGGCATCATCAGAAAATCTACAGACAACAAATGCCGGAGGGGGTGTGGAGAAAAGGGAACCCTCTTGCACTGTTGGTGGGAATGTAAATTGATACAGCCACTATGGAGAACAATATGGAGGTTCCTTAAAGAACTAAAAATAGAATTACCATACGACCCAGCAATCCTACTACTTGGCATATACCCAGAGAAAACCATAATTCAAAAAGACACATGCAAATGTATGGATACAAAGGGGGGAATGCAGCAGGGGGTGGAGGTCGTGGTGTGATGAATTGGGAGATTGGGATTGACATGTATACACCGATGTGTATAAAATGGATACACATCATACAAATGGATGACTAATAAAAAAATTAAAAAATAGAAAATAAACAGAAAAGATAAGTGTGGTCGTATGATTGAATTTTATGTAATGGAATGTGAATAGAAGTGATGGTATATTTTTGGTCAGTTAATTTTAAATAACAAGTGTACTCCCTGACATCTTTCCATTTCTGCTTGCAGGATGAAAATGATGACAAAGTTTTAAGAGGATTATGGAAACACAAGATGGAATAAACCTAGTCCCTAGAATACCACTTGGGGAAAGTCTGACAGCTGAAGAGAAAACATGTGAGTAAAGAAATCTCTAGAGTATTTGAGCTGTTATACACACCATATAATGTTCCTCTGACTAATATGATACTTACAGTTGTAGCTCATTCATTTTATTGTTCTAGTTCAAGTATAAATAGACCAAAATTATTTATTTATTATTCTGTTAATATACATTTAAAAAAACTTTTTTCATTCTATGAACAATGCTGCAATAAATAATGTCATGTACATCTCCTTGGACACAAGTGCAAGATTTTTCTAAGGATGGATGTATATATATGTGTGTGTGTGTGTGTGTGTGTGTGTTTGTGTGTATATATATGACTGGAATATTGGTTGAAGCAAAATTCTACTACATCTTCAAATTTACTAGATTTTGTCAAAGTTGATCTCCATAGTGCTTTGACCTCTTAAATCCCACTGGCTGTTTTTAACATTTTTAGGAATGTTTGGACTCTGAAAAAGTCTAAGTTTCTCTTTTGAGTTCCAGATCTTAATTTTTATATATTTTTATCACTAATGCTTCATTGATTGTGGAGTGGGATAGAGAGGAAATGTTGATTAATAACTTATCATTCACCAGTCATTTATCTTTGCATATCATCTAATATTCTCATCAATTCTGGATGGTAATCATGAGATCATAAAAAATTTATCTCAAGAAAAAAGTGGAAAATGATTCAGTTGATAAGTTAGTGATTATACATGGAACAATGAACAGAGCAAATAATACATGTATGGATATGCATATTCATTGTATAAAATAATGATAGTATGTAATTTATATAAATACAAAATACAACATGAACCATAGTGTCAGTCAGTAGGGGTCTCTTGTAATTCTAATACTCCAAAGTTTTGTGTTTTTGTTAATATTTCAAGAGGAAAAATAATAACAAAGATTTGTCAGTTTAATGGATTTATGCTGTTAATAAATATGTAGGGTATTTATTGAAAAGAATAGAAACTTATTTGTTACTTCAAAACTATGAAAAAAATCAATTTAGTAGGTCATTCTCAGCATTTTCAAAGAAGTAAATAAGAAGAAGAAAATCAGTATATGTAACACACATACTTGGTAAATATTTTTTTTTATAAAACATTTGTTTCAGAAGTACCATACAGGGAAAACTCTACAGATTTTGTTGTATTAAGTTTAAACATTTCTCCAGAGAAACAGATGTCCAAAACTAAGTCAAAAAACATATCAGAAAATTATAAAACAATTTAAACATTTGTGAGAAACAATATATTGCTGTTAGTAATACACTGATGTCCATAAATTGATGAGAAAATGATAAATTACTGAATAAAACTGGGCAAACAGATCATTCACAGAAGAAAGGAGAGTCAAATTTCAGTTGAACAAATACAAATATCCTAATCTCACTGATAGATTTAAAACAATGAAAAATTAACCTTTTACTACTGTATTTCTTTTACTGAAATAAAATAATCTTTAAAGTATATATGTTCAGGAAAAATTATAGGGAAATAAAATCCTAATGAATTGCTTGAAATTGTTCAGAATATTTTGGGTAGGTTACACAGAAATGCTTTAATAATGGTTACATTTTGGAAGTAGAACTTATTTTCTTATGATAATGACATTTTCATCATGCACTCTTTGTTTTCTGTATTATTACATGCACATATAAATTTTTGAATTTGGTACTTTGGTACTTGAATATTCATTTAATTAGTAGCAAAAAATGAGGTGTATTAGCTTAATATTGCTGCATAACAAATTACTACAAAAGTAGTGACATAAAGCAACACATATTTATTACATAAACATTTTTGTAAATCAGGAGTCCAGATAAAGCTCAACTGGATCCTCTGCTTTCATTCTCACAAGGATATACTCCTTGGTGGTGATTGGCCTGCGTTTTTACAGGGAGGCTGAATTAGAGAAAAATCTACTTCCAAGCTCACTCAGGTTGTTGGCAGAATTAATTTCCTTGAGGTGATAGGACTGAAAGCCCCAACCTCCTGCTGGCTGTTGACTGAAGGCCAGCCACACACAGCTCTGAGAGGCCACTCACATTTCCTTGCCACTTGGGATTCTTCAACATGGTTGCTTACTTCATCAAGCCATAAAGAAGAATCTCTAGGTTGAGTTTGAGTCTTTAGATAGACATTGCTAGCAAGATGACATTTTATATAATGTAATTACAGGAATGACATCTAAGCATCTTTGCCATGTTTCACTGGTTAGAACCAAGTTACAGGTCTCACCCATATTCAATAGGAGGAAAATAAAACCAGATGTAATACCAGGAGGTGGGGATCATAGGGGGCTTAGAGTTGATTTACCACATGAACAGAATATTTAATATAATGAATGGCTTCCATAATAACTATTTTAAAAGAAGCCATAGCTAAATAAACAAAGGACCCAAACAATATCTAGGGTTTCTTATATGTAATAATCTTACATATAGTAATCCATATTGAATGTGTTATATACTTTAGAAAAGTTATTTCTTTACTTTTCAAGATTGTCTAAAATGTCTTTATCTACAAGATAGTCAAAATTTTAAGTAGAAGCTGATTCTCCAAAGATTTGGAGACCATTCATCAGATATTCATGAAAAATTTGAACAAATTCCTAGTTGCTTCCTTTTTAATCAACTATATCACATAGCTCTTGGATACTACAGAAAGGCAGATTTAGATTTTTTTGAATTTAAATTGTGCTGAGATATATTCCAAGTCAGCTGGAGACATAACTCAGAGAAGTTATGTAAATAATTAACCTTTGGAAATAACACTTGCTAAGCGAACATACATATCAATAAAAATAATTACCAGATTCTATTTACCTTTAGCCAGAGATTGCAGTGGGTAATTTAAAAAACAATTGAAATATTTGCATACCATTCAGAGTGTTATCTTTTCTCTGGTTCTCAGTTTAAATAGACCAAGCCAGCAAAACTTCTGTATGTATGTAAAAAGGGGCACAGTGATTGTTTGATTAACAAGCAGTAACAGCCCTCTCATCAGAAAAACAATATTGGGCTTTATTTGTATGGCTTAAGACAATAAGCTGATTTCATAAGGTGTCAATGTTAGTCCTTAAATGATAAAAAGACAAACAGTCTGACAAAGAGGAAAATGTGTTGCTGGAAGAATAGAAGATTTGTCATGAGCTTATTTGTTTGTCAATGTGAGGTCTTCACAAAGAGTAAAACAGGAATATAAACAAAAGCTTTTTTTGTCTGTGAAGCTTTCAAATAGTCCTTTAATTATCCAGTCTGTTTTAGGCACTACTGAAATTCTCTTAGCTTTTTAAATTCTTTCGTTAGTAGATTTAAAATAACCATTATCTTCATGCCCTTGAATGTATGATAAATGAAATTATGATGCTTCCATTGTGAATAATCTCCATTCTCCATGACTGAAGAATATCATAGTCTTTTATTTCAAGGAGACATCCACCAAAGGTCCCTATGGCTTCCTTTTGAGATTTTTGACAGTCAATTTTATACCTAAAGACTTTATACAACTGATCTATTTTCATTGCATTGAGGTATTGGGGGGGGGTTATGTTTATTATAATGTCACAGATTAGTTAAACGATACATTGAAGGAAAGGAGAAAAGTAGCCCCAACATGCAGGTGTTGGTTTTATTCTCCATTCCCATCTCCAATCTAACCTCCTCTTCCTCAATCTCCAGGCTCATACTTTGTTACTCTTCCATCAAGAATGGATGCTGTATTTTGATTAAATACATAATTCTCTATCAGATATCCTAGGTAAGATGGGACATGCTAGCTTCCCATTTCTCTGGAACCCTGCTACTCGCATACCCACCTGTTCTAAATCTGGGCTTCCTGCCTACACAGATGATTCTTACCAGGAGGCTGACATGATAAAGAAATATACAGAATATTTTATATATATATATATATATATATATATATACACACACACACACACACATATGTATATATATGGACAATACAGAGAGCTTCCTATCTTGTAAATGCCCCCCCATTAATCCATGCTTATATTTTATTGAGATATTCTAACAAGAATGATGTGTTGCCTGCATGTTACTAAAATGGTAAATAATGATAGCAATGTTAAACTTTTTGATTATGCCCTGTATGCTACATCCGGGTGCTGGGTCTGGGTACTTCTCACTGTAGAGATGCTGTCCAGCCTGATAAGAACATGGGCTTGTGTGTTAGATTCTCTGCTTTCCCATCCTGGCTCTATCACTTCCTATAGTGTCAGTATGTGCAAATGACTTAACTTCTCTCTACTTTGAGTTTCTTCATTTGTAAAATGGGAATGATAATTTAGCTATTAATGACTTAACTGAGGCATTGAATAAGTTAATGTATGTAAACTACTTTAAAAAATGCCTGGTTCACAATAACCATTCCATAAATGTTAATGAATATTCCTAATTCTAGCCCTCACAACTACTCCACTTTACAAATGAGCTATCTGAGAAGCAGAGCCTGTGATCTAATCTTGTGTTCCCTCAAATATAAACTGTAGCTAATAATGCAATTTTCTGTTTTCCATTGTTATATGGAAATATAACAGTGAGATAATATATATGGTTAAATAAATATTGAGTTGAACAAATTAAACAAACAAGGAAGATTTTATTTGAGACTGTTGAAATCGGGAAGAGAGATTGAACTTAATGGAGTTCAGTACATGCTATCCCAAAATATGGCATCCTGGCATATTGAATATTTTAAGCTGAAGGAGTTTGAGAAAATGTCAGGAGCAGGATGGTCATTCTGCCCTCCTTCTCCCTTCACCCTTCTACTTTGAAGAGGTCATAATATCCTCCAGAGAGAGGTACCCTCCCATCCTTCTTTGCAAAAATAAAGGGAAACCGAGAAGAATTCCAACAGGGCTTTCTAAGTTTCTCCCAGTTTATAATACCTTACTCCTTAACCTGTCATATTCCTCTACAACTGTTTACTCTTCATCAAATCTGGCATAGAAATACACAGGTCCAACTTTTTCTTTGGGCTTTTATTTCCTTATAAAGCCTTGTCATATAAAACTTACATTAAATAGTTTGTATGGTTTTCTTCTGTTAATCTCTCTTTGTCAGTTTAATTTTCAGATCTAGCCAGGGATCCTAAGAGGATCCATTTCCCTCCCCTGCAAACTCAGCTCTGTTGAAAGAAATGGTGGGAAAGTGTTTAAGAGCTGAGGTGAGCTAGTGGAATAGTACTGGAGGACTTGGGGAGAGCTGATGAGGAGGGTGATCAGGCCATCTGTGTTTGCTATTTGATGTTTATCTAAATTAGGCTCCTATCCTCTCATGACTTGCAGATCCTTGAGGAAGACATTCCTGAAGTGTAAAATAGGCAGGAGGCTGAGAGAAGATTTACATCTCAAAAGACCAAAGACAAAATTTACATTTGCAATTTTCTAACCTAAGTGATCTAACAAAAGGGAGTTTAGGATCCTGTAGTGAAGAAGAAACTTATCTAAAGTTTGGAGAGCTGAGGGGAATGTTAAGGCCATCTTGCTCAATATAAAGTACTTTGTTACAGATGGTTTACATTATGCCAAAATCTAGACTTACTCGTAAACATGAAGATGATGACAATGATGACGATGGTGATGACTTTGAGTAGGCTTGCTTTCCTTCTTAGGTTATTTAATTTCAAATCATAGGTCAAATGTTGTGCAATGTAGACAAAGAAATGACAGATATTTAGAGGAGACCTAGTTCAGTTGCCCTATTGTGTAGTTGAGGAATTGATGATCTTTTACAACAATGTTGAGTAAATACATCCTTGAATAGAAATTTTGACACAGACAAATCATTTCTCATGACAACACCTCCACGGAACATCAAAACAAAAATTGTATTGATGAAGAAAGAAAGCAAGTAGAATAAGTGAACTTGGAGAGCTGTGCTGGTGTAGTCGTGTTTAAAAATTAGCCTAGTATGAGTTGCTTGGTTGCATTCCTGTATCCAAATTGAGTGGCCTTTCAGATTAGTGGAAACTTATGTTTCAGAGGGAAAAGAAGTTTTTGTACTCTTGTCTCTTCTCAATCCTACTGGTAGCCCCTGTTTAGAAAAGGGGGAAGGCAAAATTATAGGATAAATAGCCAAATGCTTTAAGTCCATTTAACTTCTTTGCAAAATGGAAATAAAACTTCACAATGTCATTTTTTCCACCAGTTACCAGAAAACAGAGGATTTGGGCTGTTGGTTTTACTAAATCACAGTATAACTTCTGAGCCAAGAATATGACAATATCATAAACATGTGAAATCCTTTTAATTTGAGACATTAATATTTGAATGCTTTTCCCATGCAACATTATTTGGCACTGAATAAGCGTTTGTCCTTTCCATTTTCTTTTTTTTAAATTATCTTTTATTCTCACCTGGAATGCTTCCTTTCATGACCTGCCATCCAGGTATATGGGAATAGAAAGAAGACCATCATTTGGAGTTTCACGTGGAATTGAGCAAACTGTCATTTAAGATTATGCTCACAAAATATCAAAATCATCCAGTGGATATTAGTATCATTATTTTCATTTTGCATTTGAGGGAACTGAACTTCAGAGATATTAATAATATGTCTATGACCTTGACACCTCAGTAATGATGGCACTCTGGACCAGCAAGCTGTTCAGTCTTCAATTAATCAGAGTTTAAGTCAAAACAACAGGTAGGACCAGAAGAAGCCAATGGCCCTTCAGCCATTCTACTTTCTCTTCCCAGCAAGGCTTGCCATGGTGCCCTCCTTGTCTTATTTGGGAGTGTTTTCCCCCTTCGACTCTCATGCATAAGTCAGGTGAATAAAGGAAGGGCGTGAGAGATGCTCCAAGCCCAGTGGTTCTCAGAGCTTTACGAAAATACCAGAGAGAAAGAGAGGAGCTTCCAGATGGCAGAAGAGTAAGATGTGGAGATCACCTTCCTCTCCACAAATACATCAGAAATACATCTACATGTGGAACAGCTCCTATAGAACACGTGCTGAATGCTGGCAGAAGACCTCAGACCTCCCAAAAGGCAGGAAACTCCCCACATTCCTGGGTAGGGCAAAAGCAAAAAGGAAAAACAGAGACAAAAGAATAGGGACGGGACCTGCACCAGTGGAATGGAGCTGTGAAGGAGGAAAGGTTTCCACACACTAGGAAGCCCCTTCACGGGCAGAGACTGTGGGTGGCGGAGGGGGAAGCTCTGGAGCCATGGAAGAGAGCACAGCCAAAGGGGTGCGGAGGGCAAAGCAGAAAGATTCGCGCAAAGAGGATCGGTGCCGACCAGCACTCACCAGCCCGAGAGGCTTGTCTCACCCGCCGGGGCGGGTGGGGTCTGGGAGCTGAGGCTCGGGCTTCGGTCGGATCGCAGGGAGAGGACTGGGGTTGGCTGCATGAACACAGCCTGAAGGGGTTAGTGTGCCACGGCTATCCGGGAGGGAGTCCGGGAAAAAGGCTGGAGCTGCTGAAGAGGCAAGAGAATATTTCTTGCCTCTTTGTTTCCTGGTGCGCAAGGAGAGGGGATTCAGGACGCCGCTTAAAGGAGCTCCAGAGATGGGCGTGAGCCGCGGCTATCAGCACGGACCCCAGAGACGGGCATGAGACGCTAAGGCTGCTGCTGCCGCCACCAAGAAGCCTGTGTGGGAGCACAGGTCACTCTCCACACCTCCCTTCCGGGGAGCCTGTGCAGCCTGCCACTGCCAGGGTCCCATGATCCAGGGGCAGCTTCCCCGGGAGAACACACGGCGCCTCAGGCTGGTGCAACGTCATGCCAGCCTCTGCCGCTGCAGGCTCACCGCGCATCCATACCCCCCCTTCCCTCCAGCCTAAGTGAGCCAGAGCCCACGAATCCGCTGCTCCCTTAACCCCGTCCTGTCTGAGCAAAGAACAGACGCCCTCAGGCAACCTACACACAGAGGCGGATCCAAATTCAAAGCTGAACCCTGGGAGCTGTGCGAACAAAGAAGAGAAAGGGAAATCTCCCTCAGCAGCCTCAGGAGCAGAGGATTAAAGCTCCACAATCAACTTGATGTACCCTGCATCTGTGGAATACCTGAATGGACAATGAATAATCCCAAATGGAGAAGGTGGACTTTGGGAGCAACGATATATATATATTTTTCCCTTTTTCTCTTTTTGCGATTGTGTATGTGTATGCTTCTGTGTGTGATTTTGTCTGCATAGCTTTGCTTTTACCATTTGTCCTAGGGTTCTCTCTTTCCGTTTTTTTTTTTTTTTTTTGCTTAAAAAATTTTTTTCTTAATAATTATTTTTATTTTAAACTTTATTTTATTTTATCTTCTTTGTTTCTTCTATTTTCTTTCCTTTTTAATCTGACCTGTGTGGATGAAAGGCTCGTGGTGCCCCAGCCAGGCGTCAGGGCTGTGCCTCTGAGGTGGGAGAGCCAAGTTCAGGACACTGGTCCACAAGAGACCTCCCAGCTTCTCTTAATGTCAAATGGCGAAAATCTCCCAGAGATCTCCATCTCAATGCCAAGACCCACCTTCACTCAATGACCAGAATGCTACAGTGCTGAACACCCTATGCAAAACAACAAGCAAGACAGGAACACAGCACCATCCATTAGCACAGAGGCTGTCTAAAATCATAATAAGGCTACAGACACCCCAAAACACACCAGTGGACTTGGTCCTGCCCACCAGAAAGACAAGATCCAGCCTCATCCACCAGAACACAGGCACTAGTCCCCTCCACCAGGAGCCTACACAGCCCACTGAACCAACCTTAGCCACTGGGGTCTGATGCCAAAAACAACGGGAACTACAAACCTGCAGCCTGCGAAAAGGAGACCCCAAACACAGTAAGTTAAAAAAAATGAGAAGACAGAAAGGCACAAAGCAGATGAAGGAGCAAGGGAAAAACCCACCAGACCTAACAAATGAAGAGGAAATAGGCAGTCTACCTGAAAAAGAATTCAGAATAATGATAGTAAAGATGATCCAAAATCTTGGAAATAGAATAGAGAAAATACAACAAACGTAGTTTGTTGGAACTAGAAGAAGCAAAGGAACTAGAAGAACTAAAGAGCAAAAAACAGTGATGAACAACACAATAAATGAAATTAAAACTTCTCTAGAAGGGATCAATAGCAGAATAACTGAGGCAGAAGAACGGATAAGTGACCTGGAAGATAAAATAGTGGAAATAACTACTGCAGAGCAGAATAAAGAAAAAAGAATGAAAAGAACTGAGGACAGTCTCAGAGACCAATGGGACAACATTAAATGCACCATCATTCGAATTATAGGGCTCCCAGAAGAAGAAGAGAAAAAGAAAGGGACTGAGAAAATATTTGAAGAGATTATAGATGAAAACTTCCCCAATATGGGAAAGGAAATAGTTAATCAAGTCCAGGAAGCACAGAGAGTCCCATACAGGATAAACCCAAGGAGAAACACGCCAAGACACATAATAATCAAACTGTCAAAAATTAAATACAAAGAAAACATATTAAAAGCAGCAAGGGAAAAACAACAAATAACACACAAAGGAATCCCCATAAGGTTAACATGCAGAAACTCTGCAAGCCAGAAGGGAGTGACAGGACATATTTAAAGTGATGAAGGAGAAAAAACTACAACCAAGATTTCTCTACCCAGCAAGCATCTCATTCAGATTTGATGGAGAAATTAAAAGCTTTACAGACAAGCAAAAGCTAAGAGAATTCAGCACCACCAAACCAGCTTAACAACAAATGCTAAAGGAACTTCTCTAGGCAGGAAACATAAGAGAAGGAGAAGACCTACAATAATAAACCCAAAACAATTAAGAAAATGGTAATAGGAACATATATATTGACAATTACCTTAATGTAAGTAGATTAAATGCTCCAACCAAAAGACATAGGCTGGCTGTATGGATACAAAAACAAGACCCATATGTATGCTGTCTACAAGAGACCAACTTCAGACCAAGGGACACATACACACTGAAAGTGAGGGGATGGAAATAGATATTCCATGCGAATGGAAATCAAAAGAAAGCTGTAGTAGCAATTCTCATATCAGACAAAATAGCCTTTAAAATAAAGACTACTATGAGAGACAAAGAAGGACACTACATTATGATCAAGGGATCGATCCAAGGAGAAGATATAACAATTGTAAATATTTATGCACCCAACATAGGAGCACCTCAATACATAAGGCAAATACTAACAGCCATAAAACGGGAAATCGACAGTAACACAATCATAGTAGGGGAATTTAACACCCCACTTTCACCAATGGACAGATCATCCAAAATGAAAATAAATAAGGAAACACAAGCTTTAAATGATACATTAAACAAGATGGATTTAATTGATATTTATAGGACATTCCATCCAAAAATCACAGAATACACATTCTTCTCAAGTGCTCATGGAACATCCTCCAGGAAGGATCATATCTTGGGTACAAAACAAGCCTTGGTAAATTTAAGAAAATTGAAATCATATCAAGTATCTTTTCCGACCAAAATGCTATGAGACTATATATCAATTACAAAAAATAATCTGTAAAAAATACACACACGGAGTCTAAACAATACAATACTTAATAACCAAGAGATCACTGAAGAAATCAATGAGGAAATCAAAAAATACTAGAAACAAATAACAGTGAAAACACAATGATCCAAATCTATGAGATGCAGCAAAAGCAGTTCTAAGAGGGAAGTTTATAGCAATACAATCCTACCTTAAGAAACAAGAAACATCTCAAATAAACAACCTAACCTTACACCTAAAGCAATTAGAGAAAGAGGAACAAAAACACCCCAAAGTTAGCAGAAGGAAAGAAATCTTAAAGATCAGATTAGAAATAAATGAAAAAGAAATGAAGGAAACTATAGCAAAGATCAATAAAACTAAAAGCTGGTTCTTTGAGAAGATAAACAAAATCGATAAACCATTAGCCAGAATGATCAAGAAAAAAAGGGAGAAGACTCAAATCAATAGAATTAGAAATGAAAAAGGAGAAGTAACAACTGACACTGAAGAAATACAAAGGATCATGAGAGATTACTACAACCAACTCCATGCCAATAAAATGGACAACCTGGAAGAAATGGACAAACTCTTACAAATGCACAACCTTCTGAGACTGAACCAGGAAGAAATAGAAAATATAAACAGACCAGTCACAAGCACTGAAATTGAAACTGTGATTAAAAATCTTCCAACACACAAAAGCCCTGGACCAGATGGCTTCATAGGTGAATTTTATCAAACATATACAGAAGAGCTAACACCTATACTTCTCAAACTCTTCTAAAATATAGCAGAGGGAGGAATACTACCGAACCCATTCTACAAGACCACCATCACCCTGATACCAAAACCATACAAAGATGTCACAAAGAAAGAAATCTACAGGCCAATATCACTGATGAACACAGATGCAAAAATCCTCAACAAAATACTAGCAAACAGAATCCAACAGCACTTTAAATGGATCATACACCATGATCAAGTGGGGTTTATCCCAGGAATACAAGGATTCTTCAATATATGCAAATCAATCAATGTGATACACCATATTAACAAATTTAAGGAGAAAAACCACATGATCATCTCAATAGATGCAGAAAAAGCTTTTGACAAAATTCAATATACTTTTATGATAAAAACCCTCCAGAAAGTAGGCATAGAGGGACTTTCCTCAACATAGTAAAGGCCATATATGACAAACCCACAGCCAACATCATCCTCAATGGTGAAAAACTGAAACCATTTTCACTATGATCAGGAACAAGACATATTTGCCCACTCTCACCACTCTTATTCAACATAATTTTGGAAGTTTTAGCCACAGCAATGAGAGAATAAAAAGAAATAAAAGGAATCCAAATCAGAAAAGAAGAAGTAAGTCTATCACTGTTTGCAGATGACATGATATTATACATAGAGAATCCTAAAGATGCAACCAGAAAACTACTAGACCTAATCAATGAATTTGGTAAAGTAGCAGAATACAAAATTAATGAACAGAAATCTCTAGCATTCCTATACACTAATGATGAAAAATCTGAAAGTGAAATTAAGAAAACACTCCCATTTACGATTGCAACAAAAAGAATAAAATATCTAGTAATAAACCTACCTAAGGAGACAAAAGACCTGTATGCAGAAAATTATAAGACACTGATGAAAGTAATTAAAGTTGATACAAATAGATGGAGAGATATACCATATTCTTGGATTGGAAGAATCAACATTGTAAAAATGACTCTACTACCGAAAGCAATCTACAGATTCAATGCAATTCCTATCAAAGTACCAATGGCATTTTTCACAGTACTAGAGCAAAACATTTCACAATTTGTATGGAAACACAAAGGACCCTGAAGCCAAAGCAATCTTGAGAAAGAAAAACGGAGCTGGAGGAATGAGGCTCCCTGACTTCACACTATACTACAAAGCTACAGTAATCAAGACAGTATGGTAGTGGCACAAAAACAGAAATATAGATCAATGGAACAGGACAGAAAGCCCAGAGATAAACCCACGCACATATGGTCACCTTATCTTTGTTAAAGGAGGCAAGAATATACAGTGGAGAAAAGACAGCCTCTTCAATAAGTGGCCGTAAAAAACTGAAAATAGAACTACCATACGACCCAGTAATCCCACTACTAGGCATATACCCTGAGAAACCATAATTCAAAATGAGTCATGTACCAAAATGTTCTTTGCAGCTCTGTTTACAAGAGCCAGGAGATGGAAGCAACCTAGGTTGTGCATCAACAGATGAATGGATAAAGAAGATGTGGCACATATATACAATGGAATATTACTCAGCCATAAAAAGAAACGAAATTGAGTTATTTGTAGTGAGGTGGATGGACCTGGAGTCTGTCATACAGAGTGAAGTAAGTCAGAAAGGGAAAAACAGATACCGTATGCTAACCAATATACATGGAATGTAAGAAAAAAAAAAAGGTCATGAAGAACCTAGGGGCAAGATGGGATTAAAGACACAGACCTACTAGAGAATGGACTTGAGGATATGGATAGTGGGAAGGGTAAGCTGTGACAAAGTGAGAGAGTGGCATGGACATATATACACTACCAAATGTAAAATAGATAGCTGGTGGGAAGCAGCCGCATAGCACAGGGAGATCAGCTCTGTGCTTTGTGACCACCAGAGGGTTGGTATAGGGAGGGTGGGAGGGAGGGAGATGCAAGAGGGAAGAGATATGGGAACATATGTATATATATAACTGTTTCACTTTGTTATAAAGCAGAAACTAGCACACCATTGTAAAGCAATTATACTCCAATAAAGATGTTAAAAAATAAAAATAAATAAAATAAAAATTAAAAAAACAACAACACATACCTAGTATGTGCCAAAAATAGTGGTTGTAGCTCTGAAATACAGGGATGATTTTCTTTTTGTTACTGTGATATACTTGTTCTCCATATTTCACTGTCTCAGCTTATGAGGGTTTTTCTAGTTTGTCTTTCTGACTTCCTGATTCTTAGTTATCTTGAATATCAATTATCAGCATGTCCTTTGGTCACCCAGGTTTCTTCCTTTGTCATGATGATGACTGGTATATTGTTCTTTTCATTCCTTTTTGTTTATACAGACTCATATCTATTCTTGGCCTACTATGCTGACCAATGTGTATCCTCCATGTTACTGGTATCATCTTCTTACTTGGTCTTAATATAGTGCTTGATATACTTGTTCATTAATCAATATTCACCATTTGGAAGGAAGAAGGAAGAATATTCTTATTGCTTTTTTACTGTGAGTTTTTGGACAAGTACACTTCCCTCTGAGAATTTCCTCCACCTTCCTTTTCCTGCTCACAATCTAGGAGACAAACAGAGCAGTTTGCATTCCCCTACTGAAGCACACAACAGATCCTTTTGGCAAGTATTAGTGATAGAATATAGAAGAAAGCATTAGCTTAGAAAAGTCAATAACGGTATGTAAAATGAGCCTCAATTTTTCTTTCTTCTTTTAAGGTAATGAGAGTAAATTTAGCCTAGATGGGTTCCTGCTGTCTGGTTTATTTTAGGGCAATTTAAGCAATAATTCTCTACTGTAAGGCTCATGTTCAACTTTGAAATCATCAGTTTAGCCATGGTGAGCTGTTATCTGCAAGTTAATTCAGATTCAATTTCAGTGGTTAAAGATACAATGTAACCAGAATTGCCATATTCCTGGTTCACAGATAATTCTGGGAAAATTGGAGGCTAGATGACAGGAGAACGTTTTTCTCTAAAGTTAATTTAAATTAACAGATTCAATTTCATATGTGTTATGAGCTACCTGAATTTCCAGATGGGGACTTTAACATTTTTTGTTTGTTTGTTTTTTAGTGAGGAAAATTTCTGTTGGCATTTTTTTTTTAACATCTTTACTGGAATATAATGCTTTACAATGTTGTGTTAGTTTCTGCTGTATAACAAAGTGAATCAGCTATATGTGTACATATATCACCATATCTCCTCCCTCTTGCGCCTCCCTCCGACCCTCCCTATCCCACCCGTCTCGATGGACACAAAGCACCAGGCTGATCTCACTGTGCTATGCAGCTGCTTCCCACTACATATCGGTTTTACATTTGGTAGTATATATGTGTCCATGCCATTCTCTCACTTTTTCCCAGCTTACCCTTCCCCCTCCCCATATCCTCAAGTCCATTCTCTAGTAGGTCTGTGTCTTTAATCCCGTCTTGCCCCTATGTTCTTCATGACCATTTTTTTTCTTACATTCCATATATACGGGTTAGCATACGGTATTTGTTTTTCTCTTTCTGACTTACTTCAGTCTGTATGACAGTTTCTAGGTCCAACAAGCTCACTACAAATAACTCAATTTCGTTTCCTTTTATGGCTGAGTAATATTCTGTTGTATATATGTACCACATCTTCTTTATCCTTTCATGTGTTGATGGACATTTAGGTTGCTTCCATATCCTGGCTATTGTGAATAGAGCTGCAATGAACATTGTGGTACATGACTATTTTTGAATTATGGTTTTCTCAGGGTATATGCCCAGTAGTGGGATTGCT
>NC_041224.1:162624277-162626433 GCF_002837175.3 Physeter macrocephalus
AATCCATTTGGAGTTTATTTTTGTGTATGGTGTTATGGAGTGTTCTAATTTCATTCTTTTACATGTAGCTGTCCAGTGTTCCCAGCACCACTTATTGAAGAGGCTGTCTTTTCTCCATTGTATATTCTTGCCTCCTTTATCAAAGATAAGGTGACCATATGTGCGTGGCTTTCTATCCTGTTCCATTGATCTATATTTCTGTTTTTGTGCCACTACCATACTGTCTTGATTACTGTAGCTTTGTAGTATAGTCTGAAGACAGGTAGCCTGATTCCTCCAGCTCCGTTTTTGTTTCTCAAGATTGCTTTGACTATTCCGGGTGCTTTGTGTTTCCATACAAATTGTGAAATTTTTAGTTTTAGTTCTGTGAAAATTGCCATGGGTAGTTTGATAGGGATTGCATTGATTCTGTAGATTGCTCTGGGGAGTATAGTCATTTTCACAGTGTTGATTCTTCCTATTCAAGAACATGGTATATCTCTCCATCTGTTTGTATCATCTTTAATTTCTTTCATTGGTGCCTTTGTATTTCTGCAGTGTCAGTTGTTACTTCTCTTTTTTCATTTCCAATTCTATTGACTTGAATCTTCTCCCTTTCTTTCTTGATGAGGCTGGCTAATGATTTATCAATTTTTGTTTATCTTCTCAAAGAACCAGCTTTTAGTTTTATTGATCTTTGCTCTCATTTCTTTCATTTCTTTTTCATTTACTTCTGATCCGATCTTAATGATTTCTTTCCTTTCTGATAACTTGGGGTTTTTTTGTTCTTGTTTCTCTAAATGCTTTAAGTGTAAGGTTAGGTTGTTTATTTGAGATGTTTCTTGTTTCTTGAGATAGTATTGTTTTGCTATAAACTTTCCTCTTAGAACTGCTTTTGCTGTATCCCATAGGTTTGGGGTTGTCATGTTTTCATTGTCATTTGTTTCTAGGTATTTTTTGATTTTCTCTTTGATTTCTTTGGTGGTCTCTTGGTTATTTAGTAGTGTTTAGCCTCCATGTGTTCGTATTTTTCCAGATTTTTCCTGTAACTGATAGTCTCAAGGGCATTGTGATATGGTTTCAATTTTCTTAAATTTACCAAGGCTTGATTTGTGACCCAAAATGTGATCTATCCTGGAGAGTGTTCCATGATCACTTGAGAAGAAAGTGTATTCCATTGTTTTTGGATGGAATGTCCTATAAATATCCACTAAGTCCATCTTGTTTAATGTATCATTTAAAGCTTGTGTTTCCTTATTTATTTTCATTTTGTGTGATCTGTCCATTGGTGAAAGTGGGGTGTTTAAGTCCTGTACTATTATTGTGTTACTGTTGATTTCCCCTTTTATGGCTGTTAGCATTTGCCTTATGTACTGCAGTGCTCCTATGTTGGGTGCATAAATATTTACAATTGTTATACATTCTTCTTGGATTAATCTCTTAATCATTATGTAGTGCCTTTCTTTGTCTCTTGTAATAGTCTTTATTTTAATGTCTATTTTGTCTGATATGAGAATTGCTACTCTAGCTTTCTTTTGATTTCCATATTCATGGAATATCTTTTTCCATCCCCTCACTTTCAGTGTGTATGTGTCCCTAGGTCTGAAGTGGGTCTCTTGTAGACAGCATATATATGGGTCTTGTTCTTGTATCCATTCAGCCAGTCTGTGTCTTTTGGTGGGAACATTTAATCCCTTTACATTTAAGGTAATTATCGATATGTATGTTCCAGTTACCATTTTCTTAATTATTTTAGTTTTGTCATTGTAGATCTTTTCCTTCTGTTGTGTTTCCTGCCTAGAGAAGCTCCTTTAGCATTTGTTGTAAAGCTGGTTTGGTGGTGCTGAATTCTCTTAGCTTTTGCTTGTCTGTAATGCTTTTAATTTCTCCTTTACAGGAGAATGAGATCCTTGCTGGCCAGAGTAATATTGGTTGTAGTTTTTTCCCTTTCATCACTTTCAATATGTCTTGCCACTCCCTTCTGGCTTGCTGAGTTTCTGCTGAGAAATCAGCTGTTAACCTTATGGGGATTCCCTTGTATGTTATTTGTTGTTTTTCCCTTGCTGCTTTTCATATTTTTTCTTTGTATTTAATTTTTGATAGTTTGATTAATATGTGTCTTGGCATGTCTCTCCTTGGATTTATTCTGTATGGGATTCTCTGTGCTTCCTGGACTT
>NC_041224.1:162626493-162671098 GCF_002837175.3 Physeter macrocephalus
TCTTCCAGGTCACTTATCCATTCTTCTGCCTCAGTTATTCTTCTATTGATTCCTTCTAGAGAATTTTTAATGTCATTTATTGTGTTGTTCATCATTGTTTGTTTGCTCTTTAGTTCTTCTAGGTCCTTGTTAAACGTTTCTTGTATTTTCTCCATTCTATTTCCAAGATTTTGGATCATCTTACTATCATTACTCTGAATTCTTTTTTAGGTAGGCTGCCTATTTCCTCTTCCTCTTTTTGGTCTGGTGGGTTTTTACCTTGCTCCTTCATCTGCTGTGTGTTTCTCTCTCTTGTCATTTTGCTTAACTTACTGTGTTTGGGGTCTCATTTTCACAGGCTACAGGTTCATAATTCCTGTAGCTTTTGGCATCCGACCTCAGTGGGTAAAGTTGGTTCAGTGGTTTGTGTAGGCTGCCTGGTGTAGGGGACTGGTGTTGCCTGTGTTCTAGTGGATGAGGCTGGAGCTTGTCATTCTGGTGGGCAGGACCGTGTCTGGTGGTGTGTTTTGGGGTGTCTGTGAAGTTATTATGATTTTAGGCAGCCTGCCTGCTAATGGGTGGTGTTGTGTTCCTGTCTTGCTAGTTGTTTGGTATGGGATGTCCGGTACTGTAGCTTGCTGGTCGTTGAGTGGAGCTGCGTGTTAACCTTGAGATGGAGATTTCTGGGAGAGCTTTTGCTGTTTGATATTTTGTGGGGCCTGGAGGTCTCTGGTGGTCCAATGTCCTGAAGTTGGTTCTCCCACTCTTAGGTGACACCCTGCTGGAGCACCAAGACCCTGTCTGTCACACGGCCAGGTACATGGGTAGTTTCTTGCCTTTGGCAAGTCTGAGGTTGCCAACGTTCAGTAGGTAGCACATTTTTAAATTTTATAAATGGGGAATTCTAGAATTGAAAATATTTGATTATCTTCGAATAATTGAGGTGAGATTTAGGTGACAATAACTAAGAAGGAAAAAGTATTATTTACATAAAATTACATTACATAAAATATATAGTCAGTTTAGACATATTCATGTAGAATAATTTTGTTATTCTGTCTCTTCTTTTCTTTGTACATTTCATCACTCTCACTTCATAATAGTTCAGTAGAAAATCAATAGACCAAAAGGGCTGTGTATTGCTGAACTTGTTCTGATCTGTACTCTCTAATCTCCCTACCACCAGAAACCTATGTTATCATTTCAATTGGTGGCATGCTTTGTTACTACCCTCTGACATCTATATGGTAAACAAGCCAACAGACCAACACTCACTACAACTGTCATGCATGGTTTCTGTCTATGTATTTCCCACAGAATCTTCTAGCATCTTTAATACATGGGTAGAAGACCATTTATAGTAGCTGGTTTCCAAAGATGGCCATCAGATCAATTATTCTTTCCAGTATTCCTGCACTCCTGTGCTTTCTTCTTCTTGAATCTGGGTTGCCCCTTGAATTCTGAATCAAGAAAATAGATTGTTGTGATGTTTGAGGATTTCCAAGGCCAAGTCAGAAGAAGCTTTGAGGTTTCCAACTAGATCCCTTTGCATTGTTCTTCTTGGGGTAATCTCTCTTGGAAACCAGTCTCCCTGATGTGAGCAGCCAAGGACATATGGAGAGGCCAAACGCAGGTGCTCTAGGCACTGTTCCTAGCTGAACACCCAGTTAACAGCCACTGTCTTCCACCAGCCATGTGACTGAGCCATCTTGGACACCCAGCTCAGCCAAGCATCTGACTGTAACCATGTAAGAAATCCCATATGAAAACTGCCCAGCTGAGTCCAGTGAAGCCACATATCTGTGAGAAATTAAAAATAAATTGTTGTATTATGACAGTAAAGTATCAAGGTGGTTTCCTACCAAACAAACAGATAAAAACACCAAGTAAGGAAAATAGCAGTTCTAATATTTATACTAGTTAAATTAGCCAAAAATCTAACAACTATACATACATTTAGGTACTAACACTGAAAGTCAATTATTTTGCTCAAAACAGTTATTCAGCTAATTCAGAAAATTGTTTCAGTTCTTGTTGTCAGGTCCTTTGCTGACAAGACAATGAAATCAACGGATCTCTAATAATGGCAGAACAGGCACAAAGAAGTAAATAAATAAATAAATAAATAAATAAATAAATATTGAGACCAACATACTCCATGACCTATTGAATAAAGTAGACATATCTGTTTGTAACAATGTCAAAATTATGCAAAAGTCAGTAAAAGTAATTTGACCATTAACCATAATTTATATCAAATAATGTGTTTGGGTATCTTTAACATATTTGAGCTATTCCCATTAAATTTAATTGAAAGGGTGTTGTTAAATGTTATTTAGATGACCTGCCTAATTATATATCCTCATTATAGCTCAGAAGTTGTCTGTTCATACCCCTTATCATGATACTATTTAAAGTTTGCATGTGTGTGCACATGTATGCACACACATCCACACTGTTTACAGTTTCTGTTCTATGTCTTTCACAACATTTAGCATTTTCCAGAATGATTTTATTTATTTCCTAGCTTCTTGTTGTTCCCATAACTTTGGAATATAAGCTCCATGAGAGGAATCCTCCATGAGAGGAAGGATTTGATGTGTCTTGTTACCCCTAAGATAAATATCCCACTATATTCCCTAATGCTTAAATGTTGTTGAAACAGTCTAGACCCTCAAAAATACTTGTTAATGCATTAATGAATGTTAATACATTAAGGAATGCTTTATGTTTGTGTTTCTATATTGCAAGCAGGAAACAAAACAAAACAAAAACAAAAATCTCTTACACTAAATAAATGCTTTTTTCCCCTTGCTCTGCTCATTTATTGAATCTGTATCTTCAAAATATTCTTCTCTTTAGTATTTTCCACAAAGTTCAATTATTTGATAGAAAAGAAGTCTAAGGAAACATGGGATCTGGGTCCTGATTGGAGGTTTCTGACATAAGTTGTGCCTGTGGTCAAATCAAGTGGTAGAATTTTGCTTCATTTTAGTATTTTCATAATTACAACATGTAAAGTTATACCTGGCTTTGTTGTTCTGAATATATAACAAAAGAGTTTATACAGGTATTCTGAAAAGTTAAAAGTATTATAGAAAAGTAAGGTAAAATTATTGCTTACTTTTAATATTATCCCTGTCAAACTTAAAATATATTTTTATTACCATTCTTTTCACTGTTTGTGGTAATTTCAACTGCTTTTATATAGTAGACATATATATATGTAGCCTAATGAATTTTTCACATGTGGTTATAGCTACATTTTTCAAAAAGAAATAGCTCCACACACACGTCCATACATTTATACATATTTATATCATTACGTGTTCATAACAACAACCCTAACCCTGTGAAGGATACTGAGGGACATGGTTTAATAACTCCTTTCCTTTTTTTGGCTGTGCTGCACACCTTGTGGGCTCTCAGCAGTGAAAGCATGGAGTACTAACCACTGGACCACCAGGGAATTCCCCTTCTCGAGGTTAGACTTGGATTGTTATAAGTAGTTTAACTTAGAATGACAAAAATGGCAAAGGCTTAACATTTCTCAGAATTATAGGCCAAGAAACAATGAAATAGGTACCTGGATTTTACAGATTACTTGTTTTCCTTTGACATTGAAAAGCTGGAGTAAAATATTTGTGGCTCCATCTTTCCAGTTCCCATGAGGGATTCTCTAGATATCTATAATCAGAAGCATTAAAACTCTACAGAGCATTTAGTGAAATCAGTGTTGACATACATTCTTTGAACACTTTTAAAGCTCATCAATCACATAAGGTATTTATGTGAAACTTGAATAACTGTTAAGGTCTAAGCAACATTGGTTCTCAGAAACTGTTAAGGTCTAAGCAACATTGGTTCTTACTTTTCATAGCAAAGAAATGGGGAATAGTGGGGATTCTGTCATTCCCCACTTTCCCGAAAAAATATAACTCAAATTGAGGTAGCCCTAACAAAAGTACCATGCTAACACATACGTAACCCTCCCCTTTAATATATGTTCCCTTTAATATATAGCCATTTTGACATATATACACTACCAAATATAAAATAGATAGCTAGTGGGAGCAGCCACATAGCACAGGGAGATCAGCTCAGTGCTTTGTGACCACCTAGAGGGGTGGGATAGGGAGGGTGGGAGGGAGACACAAGAGGGAGGGGATATGGGGACATATGTATACGTATAGCTGATTCACTTTGTTATACAGCAGAAACTAACACAACATTGTAAAGCATTCTACTCCAATAAAGATGTTAAAAAAAAAAAGCTCCAGTTAAAAGTGTAAGTGTTGCTCTCATGATCAACCTTAATATCTTATTATGAGTTTATCAGTCACACAGTAGAATCGATTAAAATTCTATATGTGACAATTCTCTGTAAATTTTTGGGCTCTAAAAAGAGTTTGTTAGTGGTTCTTTGCCATTTAAACTTCAGAGAGGATGAGGCACAAAGAAATTTTGATGTGGTGACTGTAGTAAAATGATGATTTCATTAAAATCAGCTAATTCTCTGTATACTGAATGGAGCATCAGCTGAAAAACTGGATAGTGGAAGGGTGTGGAGGACAAAACTCTAAACAGAAAGCTAAGACAATGGAAAAAGATGTGGAAAGTAACTAATAGGTGCTCCATACATGTCTATTTCCCTTTGCCCTACTTTATTTTGATTTTAAGTCAGCAACTATCAAGATCAACATCTTTTATATACTTGCCTTAGGAAGGGTTCATGAAAATCAATGAAGAAACCTTTGAAAAATGAATATTGCTTCATAATACTAGTAATATGGTGTCAGTCAGGAATACAGTGTCCTTGGAGTCAACATTATATACTCAGGTTCATCTTCTCTTGCTGCATTCTACATATTCATAGTCCTTTTGGTACATACTCACCACTGACAGCTCAACTCATTATAGCAATCCAAGGCAGACAGAAAACATAGTGCAAACATATATCTCAGGCCCTGCACTGTCAGTGAAGGATAAAGTAATAACATAGGGAAATTTCTTCTTGCTCAAGTTGGGTAATATTCAGCCCTATGTGTCCAATTCTGTTTTAAGTTACATATCAGTATATAGCATTCTGAGATTTTGAGTCCAAAATTTAAATAATTTTATATAATACATAAAAGTGAATAGAAAGAAAAGCTCAAATGGGAGGATGTAAAAGGCAAGAATTATTAGTTTAAAAAGGAATCTAAAATCGTTAGTTTGGTGTGGCAAAATACAAAGAACAGGAGTCTTTCACAGTAAGATATAACTAATAATAATAGCTAATGAAATAATAATAAATTCAATTAATATCTTCTTTAAGACTCACAATTAGCATATTAGCAATTAGCTCACAAGGGGCAATAGACTCACACCACACTATTGTCAAACACTCAAACTGAAAACAGTGTTTCTTGGGGGAAACAAACAAATAAGCAGAGAATCAGCATAATACACATGGAATCCCAGCTTTCAGTATACCATGGAGAGATTAGCTTATGCTTGGCAAAGCCAGGCTGCATGTGCCATGGCCAGGACTCCAGCAGAAACTACATCTGTTCTGTATCTTTAAGGATGCAAACAAGAAACTTGTGTGTGAATCTGAAATAATGGAAGTTCCCTAATCAAGGTCATGGAGGATGTGGCCTTGTTAGAAAGGGAGGTGTTTGAGGCTCAGGGGCTTGTTCTTTCACTGAATGTAGACCTCCTCATTTCTACCGACTAAAGTGGGGAGATGAGCCTTCAGTTTGTGATTTGTCTATCCTCAGTAGGTTTTATAAGCACTTTTACAGATGAGAAAATAGACACTCAGAGGTTAAATAACTTACCAAAATTAATATAGGTATTTAATGATGGAGTTGAAGTAGTAATAGAAGATGGACCTATAATTTTGTTTTACTCATCCTTTCATATAATGAATTGGGAAGCTTTCTTTGGTATCTTCTGAAATCATTTGGGTAAGGTAAGAGTTTTCTGTTTCTTGTGGGTTTTGTAAAATTCATATAAGGAAAAAATTGAGAGGTTTTTTTCATTTTATTTTTATTTTTTTAGTTTTTGTGTTTTATTTCTGCTAGGAGGTGGTGGAGGTAGTCAAGGATTGTTGATTAACAATTCAATTTCTTTGTTATTGGTTTGTTTGGGTTTCTTATTTCTTCTTGAATTAATTTTTATAAGTAATCTTTCTAGAGAAATTTTCATTTTAATTATTTTTTCATCTGTATTATTATAAAATTATTTTTATAATTTAAAAATCTCTACTGATCTGTATCTGTGTTCATTTTTCATTCCTCATGGGGTTTGTTTTTATCTTACTTTTTGTTGAACACCTGCAAATTTGTGTCTATTTTATATATCTTCTAGCCATGTCCTCATTATGATTTCTTTAAGTCTTAAACATATTTTTAATTGTAGTTTATAACTGTTTTAAAGTTCTATTCTGTTCAGTCCACCATCTTGCTCTTTCTGGGTATATTTCTTTTTTTTTAACTTTATTTTATTAAAGTATGGTTGATTTACAATTGTGTGTTAATTTCTGCTATAAAGCAAAGTTATTCAGTTAAACATATATATATATATATATATATATATACACACATTATTTTTCATATTCTTTTCCATTATGTTTCATCACTGGATATTGAATAGAGTTCCTTGTGCTGTACAGTAGGACCTTGTTGTTTATCCATTCTCTATATAATAGTTTGCATCTGCTCATCCCAAACTCCCAGTCCATCCTTCCTCCACCCCAACCACCCCTTGGCAACCACAGGTCTGTTCTCTATGTCTGTGAGTCTGTTTCTGTTTTGTAGATAAGTTCATTTGTGTTATACTTTAGATTCCACATATAGGTGATATCGTATGGTATTTGTCTTTCTCTTTCTGACTTACTTCACTTAGTATGATAATCTCTAGTTGCATCCATGTTGCTGCAAATGGCATTGTTTCATTCTTTTTTATGGCTGAGTATTATTCCATTGTATATATGTGCCACATCTTCTTTATCCATTCATCTGTTGATGGACATTTAGGTTGTTTCCATGTCTTGGCTATTGTGAATAGTGCTGCTATGATCATAGAGATGTATGTATTGTTTTGAATCACAGTTTTGTCCAGATGTATGCCCAGGAGTGGGACTGCTGGATCTTATGGCAACTCTATTTATAGTTTTTTGAGGAACCTCCATACTGTTTTCCATAGTGGTATACCAATTTACATTCTCTGGGTTTATTTCTGTTGGCCAATTTTTCTACTCTGTTTGGGTTATATTTGCTTCACATGTCCAGTAATTTGTAGTGGATTTCTGACATAATGAATGATTCATGCTTGAGTGTATGGGATTTGTTATTTTCCTTTAAAAAGTGTTGAAGTTTGTTTTGTTTAGGTTTGATCCTTTCAAGACTTGTTTTTAAGCTTCTTTTAGGGCGAGACTAGAGTGCTGGGGCTAGTCTAGTTTTACTCTTTAAATTGACTCTTATGCAGTTTCTGTTGATTGCCCTGAATGTTCAGTGAGATTTCTACAGTCTGGCTGCTTGGAGTTTAGAGGTCTCTCAGCCCTTCTTGAGGTCTGGAAATTGTTCACTTACAGCCCTCTGCATTTGTTAGTTGCCTGGATTCATAGACTTTCAACTTTACATGCACAGATTAGTAGGAAGTCAAAAATTCAAGGGGACCCAATAAAGATTTCAGGAGTTAAGTCTCTGCCCTGCCAATTCCCTCTGCCTCAGCCTCCTCATAAATATGCCTCTTCAAATCAGTAATCCCATCATTCTCTGCTTGCCCTCCACATTTCTAAACCTAGGTCCAGAAATTGCCTCCAGGCAGAAAGCCAGAGCAATTGTAAAGCTCACTTGGTTTCTGTTCTCTTGAGGAACATAGTCCTGTTCTGCCCATTGTCTCAATGTCTGAAAACAATTGTTTCTTACATTTTGGCCACTTTTCTAGTTTCCTTAAAGGTAAGGAAAGTTCCCTTTTAGTTATTCCTTCATGATTGGGAGTAGTCCTAACATCCCACTAGTTTTGATAAGCCTTGTGCATTTTTGTGGTTTAATTTTTAAAGGCCATGTAATTTTCAGTATTTTTTTTTAATATGTAATTATTTAGAAGTGGAATTTTTAGTTTCCAATGGTATATTTGTGTTTTTGAAAGGTTATCTTTGTTATTGCATAGTAAGTGTATTTCTTTCTTATTGGTATTTGTTCTTAGAGATAGCATCCAAAACATGGGTGAAATAATGTGTTTTACTTAACTATGTTTGAAAGGTTTTGTATATATTAATTGTATATATTACTATTGAAATAATTTAACCTGCAAAGATTTGGGTTGTTTATTCTATCAGTTTCAGATTGAGGAGTTTAATAACCTTCTAGTATGATTATTTGATGTGTTTATTTCTCCTTTGTATAATTTTTGCCAAGTAGTAAGGTACATTTAGGTTCAGAATTTTAATATCTTTCTACTGTATTAATTGTCTTTGGGCAATTAATTTTTCCCTCTATTTATTTTTTTTCTGTTACTCCAAAATCTTTTTATTTTCACCCTAAATGAAAAAAAGTTAGAATTAAAAAGAGGCTAATACATTTTCTATGCCCTATTTTTTTAGGTGAAGAGTCTTTGTACTGTTAAAATAATGTTAATTTACTTCCCGAAAGAATTTAAAGTAACATTAACACATCAATAGATTGATCTTATAGCCTTCACTATTCACATAAGAGGTGACAGCAGGTGAGCAACAGAATTCCAAGATCTCCTGCTCAGGAATTAGTCAGTTAAATTCTCTTCTGAGAGAATGTGTATCACTTGGTTTCACTATTATCTTACTTATATATTTACCTCGTTTTTTCCTGCAGTTTCCAATGCTAATATTAAGCGAGTTCAAAGAAAAAGTAAAGGACTATATAAACTGAAGAAATATTGTGGGGATTTACAAATTAGTTGCTGCCTAATTTTAACTTTCATTTTTATTATCAGAGTACCAGAGACTAAATTCAGTCGGAAAGCTGGAATAACAAAGATTGAAAGTAATAACTTAAAATTCTGCTTAAGACCAGAGAGTAATAATAGCATTTCAGCATTTTTTAAAGTATATTCAACCAAAATTTGCCATTTATTGGCATTTAAAGAGATCTTACTAAAAATCACCTTCCCATTTTGGGGAAATGATTTTATATTTTACTCCTGCTCTCAGATTTAGTTTTAAATACAAAAACCATAGTGGAAAAACAAGAAAGACAGCTTTGCAGTATACTGGGGCAGGAGGAATAAAGTTTTATATGGGAGCATGGTGTTAAAAACATCTCGCCACAGTGTTGGAGTCACAGAGAAAAGGCATAAAGTCACATTTAGTCATGCTGACTAAAAAAAAAAATTGCACAATGTGAGAGTTGTGAGTTAAGTTTTATTTGGGGCAAAATGAGGACTATAGCCCGGGAGACAGCATCTCAGACAGCTCTGAAAAACTGCTCCAAACAGATAAGGGGGAAAGTCAGTATATATGTGATTTTGGTGAAGGGCAAATACACGCAATCAAGCACATATTTTTTGCGGAAGGTTTCTGCTAGTGTCGTGAAGGTTACCGCTAGTCACCAGGAGCAGACATCACCATGAAGGATTTTAGTGCTTTTCGAGCTATGAGGAGATACAAGAATTGGGCTTGTAAATCATCTGGGATTAGCAGATGCAAACTATTATTAGTTAGTTGAAAGTAACTATCTGAAGACGTGTTTTGCCAGTTTTTCCCAGAGCACAGAGTGCCTCCTTTCTGATCTCCACCCTGAACTCCTTTCAGGGGGTGTTGAAAGTCAGCAGCTGCAGCAGCTCATGGTTTAATCCTTGTAGAGGTAGATGGCAAGTGCCAATGGCAGGTGCCAATTTGTAGTTGACAGTCATTTCTTCATTCATTCAATTCACAAAATGCCTGCCCACGTGGTTACATTCTAGTGGGAGAGGGAATCAATATACAAGTTAAAAAAAAAGAGGGAAATAATATGTGTTATATAGGGATACATGCTGTGAAAAAGAATATAGTTGCAAAGAAAACCTGAAAGGAGTTGAACTTCCATATAAGTTGGAAGCATCACTGTCACTGAGATGTTACAGAAACCATCTGAAAGAAGTGCTTGAATGAGCCTTGTAAATATTTGGGGATGGACATTTAGAAGAGCAGGTGAAAATGCTCCAAGGTAGGAATATACCCACTGTATTCACAGAACAGCTTGGAGACCAGTGGGACATTATATCAGAAAGCAAATGGGGCAAGAGGAAGGACAAATTATACAGGGAATTGCAGGTATTAATGAGAAATTTGGGTTTTACTGTGGGTGAGATAGGAACCATTGGAGGGATTTGACCAGAGAACTGACATAATCTTTTTTTAAAGGGATGTTTGGGTGTTGCATGAAAAATAGACGATATGAGGGCAAAGGTAGGAACTTAAAACCAATCGGGGGGCTGTTGTAAACATCCAGAAGGTGGTTGCTTGGACCCTGGTGATAGCAGTAGAAAGAGTGAGAGGAAATCAGATAAGTGATACATTTTGAAGAGTGTGTTGGCTGCATTTGCTGATAAATTGGAAGTAGTATGTGAAAGTCATAAAAGAATAAAGGTTTTGAACTGAGCAATTAAAAGGATAGAATTATTTCTCTAAAAAGCTTAATCTAGATACATGGTAATTTAAATAATTCAAGCCAAAAAAATTAATGTGTGGAGTTGGAATTAATTACAGTGTTTATTGCCAAACCTGGTTGGACAACTGAGTCACTGCAGGGCTGTATAGAAATGTAGATTTTTGGCTGTGTTTCTAGAGGATCAGATTCATTATGTCTGAGGTAGAATTCATGAATATCTATCTATCTACCTATCTATCTATCATCTATCTATCTAAACAACCAGGTTGACAAGAGAAAAAAAGTAATATTTAATGGTGTTTTATTTTGGATACCCAAATATAGAGGTATTCGCTAAATCAGTGATGAGCAAACTGTTGCTTACAGGCCAACTGCCTAGTTGTATAAATAAAAATTTTGGGGGGAACACATCCATACTTGTCTATGTATTGTCTATGGCTGCTTTCTTGCTACAACAGCAGTTTTAAGTGGTTGAGACAGAAACCATATGACTTACAAGCCTAAGATATTTATCTGGTCCTTTACAAAACAGCTTGCTGACCTCTGCCCTAGAAAATGGTTTGCATAAAAGAACTGGTGCATTTACATGGTAAAGAAAATGATTTGATGGATTAAATTGAATAACTCAGAACTAGAGATGAACATCTGAAGCTGGATAGTAGATTTTACTCCCTGATTTAATTGAATCGAATGCAATTCAATAAATAGGCATTGATCACTTACTTTGAACTTGTTCTCCGTTAGTTGGTCTAGTCTCATGGGCAACATGGTTGCCATCAGGACCTTCACAGATGTACGACCATTTAGACTGTACACTGAACAACTCTGGGATGCTGTTTGCATATTACATTATGATACGATTGTCCTCTATCCCTCAAGTGTTCCTCACTTAATTCAGTGTAACAACCTCAACATTTGAAAATAAGCTTGAATTTCTGGATAATTTCTAAATGAAAACGTCTCTTACCACCACTCAGAAACTTTAATGAAACATCATCCTCTGGGGCTATGATGTATGAGAAACTTCTATCTTGGCCTTTTCCCAGGACCTCCAGAATGAGCCTGCATTAAAATGACTTTTGTGACCTAGAAAATTCTAGACTGTTGTTTTGCTTGGCCTACCTTTACATAATGAGAAAATAAACACTTTGGCAGGAAACAGATCAGTGAATAGTTAGTTATTTCTCAACATAATCTGACCACTTAATGTGGTTCACCAAAGCATTTTTGTTCTGTAGAAGAAAATTGCAAAAACAAATCATAAAAGCTAATCAATAATCTGTGGCTCTCTCAAGATTATTTATGTAATGTTTACAAACAAAATAAATCTTTTAAATCCAAATAATTCTTGTTCTGTTGTTAGCCAGTCAGTATCCATGCTAGATGAGTTAAGGAGAGTAGGTGTAAAGAACTAACTTGATTGAGTGAAGGAGCTATGCCAAAGGCTGCTTTATCCTCTGAGCTATGTAAACAAATAATGTGTCAAGCTCTAAAATCATGCTCATTTCATGAAACCAGTAAATACAAAGGAAAACAATTTTTTTTTAGCACAAACTCTTAAGAGTTTATTTACTCTCCTATTGCTTAGGCATGCACACCTGAAATGCACAATCCTTATAAGCACCTTACCCTTTGGATGAATGGATAAAACTGTTTCTTCAAAAGAATGTAAAAAACAATTACATGCTAACGGCTCATCTTGAAATGCCGATTACGTTCCTGTCACACAAGACCCCCCCCCCCGAGACCCACAGCATGTGTCTCAGTCAAGGTCCTTTCAGGAAAAGGATTCAAACTCAGATGGTACAAAAAAGTCTTTTCTGAGGGACCCAACAAGAAAGGGTGAGGCAAGGCTCTTAGAGACTAGCAATAGCAGAAAGCAATTACCCCTCCTGGGCTGAAGGTTAAGAGGAGGAAATAGAAGTATCAGGGGGGCTGCCTTTAGAAGCTGCATCCTGGAGAACACAGCCACTGCCATCAGCTCAACACCAAGTCAGAAAGGATCCAGGGAAAAGCATACTGGTCCTCTCTCATACTCCATCCTCTGAAAAGTTTCTAGTGCCTCAAATTTGACAAAGCCAACCAGAAATCAGATTAAAGGATCCTGGGGAGGATGAAGTCCCAGGCAGAAAGCAGGGAGGAGAAGGGTGAAGAATGGATTGAGAGCAATGAGTGTGTGAAACAAATGGAGAATAAACAGCACATCAAGGTTAAAAACAACGGGGAAAACACTTCTTCAGTTGAGTATTTTCTTTGGTTTATATTTTTTTTTAGGCTGTCTTTTTTTTTTCCTTTTTTTTGGTTCTAATATGTACATTGTAAAATTTTGAGGGAAAGTTAATGAAGTAACACTAGAAATTCATTTAGTTTCTTATAAAGCATGCGTACTTAGAAGGTATCAACAAGTGTGACATAACATTTACAAATCACTATATTCTGCCTGCAGAACATCAGGAAGCCTGCAAAATGAAATATACCTGGTGAAAAGTGCCTTGAGTAGAGCCTAATAAATCTTAGACTAGTAGACAGTTGAAACAGGATGACCTGCTGAGCACTGATGTGGGAGAGTCTAATCTCCTGGATAAATTGTTCCAAGAAGAACTCATCCTTGTGAAAATATATTATCCTTATCACAAGACCAAGGCCATCGTCCAAGGCAGTTATTGGCTGTGCAAATGCCAGTAACAAAAGTGAAATATACCAGAGAAGACTGAAGGTGAAGAAAGAAATAGGTGATCAGATAAAACACACAGAGAGAGGGAAATGCCTACATCAGTTATGCCAGTCTTATCTCTAAGACATGACATTCCTGTGATCTGCCTTGGCTGGTACCACTAAACACTGTGTTCAGATGTATTTAAAAGAGAACTTAAGAGAATTTCCTCAATGTAAGTTAATAACTGTATCCTGGGATAAATCAACTCAGAGGCCACAAGAGGTCTTGAACGGAATGACAGTAGCAATAATAATAATAATAATAACAATAACATAAAGATCAGAGAACAGAGTTTATCATAGTCTTGCAGAGGAAATCTTGCCTTTTGCTTTATTTGGTTAACAGCTTTAAAAATTACTTTATTAAAACACTGTATAAAATTTTAATTTACTTGAGTTACTCCTGCATATATAAAATAAAATATAAGCCTAGTTAATTTTCTGGGTGACTCAAACAAAAGAAAGTTGAAGAAAACAATTTTGCTTTTGGTGGGTGAGGGCTGCTACTGACAAAATCAGGTGAGAGACCTATAATCACTGACGCATCTAAATATTCAATCTTCCTTTTACCAACACAGATACAGTTTTAGAACATGTAGTTTGTCAAAGCAAGGAGATGGATAATCTCATATTAAATTGAAAATTGGAGTAACCCTCTGGATATCTTCAGTGAAAATATCCACAAAGCAAATAGCTGGGGCTATTTGTCTAACTGGATATTGTATTTGTGTTCATAAAAACTTGTAAACGAATCCCCAATAGCTGATGAACATGTGTCACTTGAAGGCAGGAAAGGATTCCACCTTGAGAGTGTGCTCAGTAACCCATCTCGGAGGCACTATCAGTGATGCGGTTTGTCTAACTCTGTAGTAATCTCAATGTTATATTCATTGGCCTCTTTCCTCTAAATCACCGCTTGTCATCTTTCAGGGCATTTTCATGCAACAGAATAGTAGGGCGGTGGTTAAAAAGGCACTTTTTAACCCTGGTTCTGATACCAGTTCTGTCACTGTATGGCAGATCTATGTTATATCCATAACAACTTGTTTCATCAATTTCTGCCTCATTTTATTTATCTGGAGATGATTTATCTGTATTTCATTACTAGTAAGGTCCTGTGGATATACTCTAGTAAATATATCAAAGGGTATTTTTATAAAGACTAAATAATTGGTACTAAAGAGGAAGAGTCAAAATCTTTAAAAGTCCTTGACTATTTATTTACTTTTTAAGATAACATTATTTTTTTCTTTCATTTTTTACTAAAAGCACAAGACTTTTTTTTTTTTTTTTTTTTTTTTTTGCGGTACGCGGGCCTCTCACTGTTGTGGCCTCTCCCGTTGTGGAGCACAGGCTCCGGACGCACAGGCTCAGTGGCCATGGCTCACAGGCCCAGCCGCTCCACGGCACACGGGATCTTCCCGGACCAGGGCACGAACCCGCGTCCCCTGCATCGGCAGGCGGACTCTCAACCATTGCACTACCAGGGAAGCCCAGCACAACACTTTTTTAAATTTTTGAAGTAATACATGTTCACTAAAGATGATCTGTAAAGTACAAAAATATGAGGAGAAAATGAAACTATGAATACATAGTCTGGTAGATTTAGTACTTTTCTAGACATACACATTCTCTCACACACACAGAAGTTACACATTTTAACAGAATAAAATTATGTTATTTCTCATAACACTCTATCACATGCATTTTCAAACATTAAAACTTTTAAAAACTATTTTATTATGACACATTGTGCCATTCTATTGACATACAACAATTTAATAAATAATGCCCCTATTTTTAGAAATTTGTGCCTTTAATGTTGTCTTTTACTTGTTCTTAGAAGCAATACTGTGATGAATATCAGAGGGGGGTCGAAATCTATGTGGGCACCTCTGTTAATTTTAGGGCCAATTTTTTTAAGTGGACGTATTGAGTCAACACTTAAAGACATTTTCAGGTTTTGATGCATTGAGCCAAATTTCTTTCCTAATGATTTTCACTAGTGTATGCTCCTACCTGCATCAGATATTTCCAACAATTATACACGCTTTCCTTGTTTTGTGTTACTTTGCTACATAATTTCACTAAAAGTAGTTCAGGATGAGTATATAACATCAAAAATTATTACATCATATTGAATCTCAGGAGAATCCAATAAGGAATATATACATACACATACACAAACGCACACAGAATTTACATATATATATGAAATATAAGCATGCAGACACATGTATACATATATGCACAAAACAAATATACATAAATCAAAGTTCCTACTTTAGTAAGTGCCAAGAAAGGTCTGGGATATTATTAAGAACAAACAACAAATACGGTTAAATATCTGATTAGAAAACCTAATTTTTTTTTATTGCTTTTCTGCTGTAATGTAGGTGGGTTTTATGGGGAATATAAAAGTGTATGATCTGGCTGTCTGACTTTAAGACTATGAGCATCACATTGAACCTGTCAGCTTAGCAGATATTTTAAAAGGCTAAAAATAGCAAGTATTGACATAGATATGGGACAGTGTGAATTCTCAGGCACAGCTGGAAAAGTAGATGTACAAAATGGTAAAGGGCAGAACCACCTTGGATAGATTTCTTTGGCATTAGCTTAAAAGATGAAGGTGTGCAAATTCCTTGATTAAGTAATCCTCTCCTCTAAATATCTATTTGAAGGAGTTAATCACATTCACAAAGAGACATTATAAGAATTTACACCACAGCACTGATTGCATTGGTTAAAAAAAAAAAATTGAAACCTCATAAAGGCTCTTTGGAAGGAAAATGCACTAATAAATTATTACATATACACAGTTCTCACAATCAGCACTATATAGTAGTTAAAATTTTTTTTTTTTAATGTGCATGAAGGGCTTCCCTGGTGGCGCAGTGGTTGAGAATCTTCCTGCTAATGCAGGGGACACGGGTTCGAGCCCTGGTCTGGGAGGATCCCACATGCTGCAGAACAACTAGGCCCGTGAGCCACAACTACTGAGCCTGTGCGTCTGGAGCCTGTGCTCCGCAACAAGAGAGGCCATGATAGTGAGAGGCCCGCGCACCGCGATGAAGAGTGGCCCCCGCTTGCCACAACTAGGGAAAGCCCTCGCACAGAAATGAAGACCAACACAACAACAAAAAAAATAAATTAATTAATAAACTCCTACCCCCAACATCCACAAAAAAAGAAAAAATGTGCATGAGATTGATTTAAAAAATAAACCCAGAAGAGAAGTTACCTTTAAAATGGGAGGGAAGGGAAAAAGATCAGGGAGAGATATAAATGGGAATAGAACATTACACTTTACTATTTTAATACTTTAAACAAGGTAAAAGTAAAAATAGGGCAAAATGTTAAAATTTGATAAAATTGAGAGGTGAGTACATGAACATGCCTTATCAGAAACAGTCTTTCTGTGTGTTTGAAACATTTGTTTTTGATAACCTATTGAAAACTGCTGCTATATCATCAGACAAAACAAAGGGTTTGATTTCTGTAATTTTTCTCTACTCATCTAAACACACTCCCCCACCTTGCTTTGTTGCTTTCCTTGCTCTATGCCTCAGGAGGAGCCAGTTGAGAAGTTTTTATTTTATCTTCATTTAATATTTCCCAGGACTTCTTTGTTGCCAGAAACTCATAATATGAAGGCCCATCCTCAAGTCTAAGCATCACTTCCTACTTTTCTTCGTCATCTCGTTGTTTCTGAGTGGTTTTTCTGCCAGATTCATCTTCCCTCCTGAGATCCTTATCAACCTACCACTCCATTGGTCTTTTCTTGATCTTGCAGGCTTCCCTAGTGAATAAAACTATTTAAAAAAAATTTTTTTTAATTTAATTTTATTTTTTTTTCGGTATGCGGGCCTCTCACTGTTGTGGCCTCTCCCGTTGCGGAGCACAGGCTCCAGACGCGCAGGCTCAGCGGCCATGGCTCACGGGCCCAGCCGCTCCGCGGCATGTGGGATCTTCCCAGACCGGGGCATGAACCCGTGTCTCCTGCATCGGCAGGCGGATTCTCAACCACTGCGCCACCAGGGAAGCCCAAGAATAAAACTATTTTGAACTGGTTTTCCTATTTTCATTTTAGCTCTACTCATCTTTTAGAATGCATGTTCTACCCAACACCTGCAATGATCTTTTAAAATATTGAATTAGAATATCTCTTTCCCATTCACACATTGAAGTGACTTCTCATTTTTCTTAGGAAACAATCCAAATTTGTTTCTATGGCCTACAAAGTCCTGCATGATCTGACATCTCTGACCTCATCCGCTATTGCTCTTCCGGTAGTCATTAAGCTCCAATCATACTAACTTTTTTCTTCTTTGGACATGAAAGGTGTGTTTATTCCCCTGACCTTTGCACCTTTTTACCCCCTCTGCCTATTATAATCTTTATTCAGATCTTCATATGAATGGATTCTGTGTTTCATCAGTATATCCCATCAAATGTCATATACTCAGGGAACCCTTTCCTCACTATTGTATCTTGTCTCCATTCCATCCTTTATTCTCATGGTCTTCATCATTATCCCCAAATTTTTACTTTTACACTTGGCAATTGCTTGTCTTCATACTACAATGCAAGCTCCATGAAAAAGAAGACTATGCTTTTTAAAAAATTGTAACCATAGTCACAGACTGAAAAAAATGTCTGGCATGTAATTGATATTCGATAAATATTATTGATTGAATGAATGAACGAATGACTATATGCTCTCCATGCCACTGAGCAATGCCTGATATTTTTTCAAGTTGATTCTTATCTGATTCACTAACACAACTATTTCAAAGCTTTTATGGTTCTCAAAACTTCCAGGCCTGACTTTGCTTCTCTCATTTTCAGATAATCACTATATTGCCTACTGGACTGTAAACATTAGGCCATTTAATATTTTCTCCACTTCCTCTTACATGGATTTCTCCTTGTTTCATCCTTTATATTCCCTAATTTCCTGTATTTCTCAGGAGGACAGCTTTTTTTTTTCCCCACTTTTCATAAGGTTAATCCTTCCATCTTCTGCATGATATTATGAGTGTCTCCATCTGTCTATTCTTCAGTTTCTTTGTACTGTTTCCTATCCCCCAGCAAATGTGCTAAATTGGCTATGTCCCAAACAAAACAAAACAACAACAAAACCTCCTCTAATTCTGTTTCCTCCTCAAAATAGTGTTATCTTTGCTTCTATCCACCAAAAGTTTTCTTAAGTGAATAATTTTCTCAAGCTGTATTCACTTCCTCTTTTCTTATCCATTTTTCTTTCCCTTGCAGTATGGATCATCTCTACTACCCCTACTTTCTCAAAAATCTTATTCCAAGAATTACCAATTAATTACAGTCACCAAATCCACTGGCTGCTTCTAAGAATTTATACTGCTTGTTGGTTAATACTAAGTTCCATCCCCACCCTTCTAAACCAATCCCTGAAACCCGAGGGCTGAATATCTGTGAAATATACCTCTACACTTCCTTGGTTCTCATCATTTCTGCCAGAGAGAGACAATATTGTGAGCTTTGGAGGACTAAGATAAAAAAAGGCCATAACTTTCCCAAGGCAGTATGGAAGTTGAGACATGGAATTCTGCTTCTGTTTTTGGGTGAGTAGACTTTTGAGAATCACCCACATCCTTGGTGCAGGCAGCTAAGATGTTTATCAGTGCTTTTAGGAGCTCTGGACATCCCATTGAAAATCATCCAGACTTTACCCAGCCTTCCAAGGATTGCAAAAGCCTCCAATTATCAGTTTTAAACTCTTTACTACATGAGATAATTCATGCAGGTTATTTTTTCAAGGCTGAATTTTATGGATACAGTCACCATATTTTTAGAATTCTCTGAAATATTATAAAGTGTTGTTGTTTCCTTCCTCTCAAAACTGTCTTCTCTTGATTTCCGAGCCTTGTCACACTCCTTTATATTCCTCTTCCTGGTCTTCATGTTATTCTTTCTCACTAGCTCTTCCTTTTTCTTTTACTCCTGAAGTGAGAGCACTTCCTATAATAATCTTCTCAATTCCTTCTTCTTATTAATGTATGGGCATTCCTCTGTTTACTTTATGCAGTCCCATAGCATCACTTCTCAAAAGTGAATCAAAAATTTAGGCCTCACCTTGCTTCTGATTTCTGGACTTTCACTGATACCTGCTTTTAGATATCTTTATAAGCATATCTCAGAGGACTTTACATTTTAACATATCCACGAAGCCTTCCTAACTCCTCCTAGGCTTGTGTTCATTACTGACACCAACATTATCTCAGTTATTCAGGTTTCATGTTGTTTATACCTAAACTCTACCTAATACTCTTTTTTTTTTTTTTTTTTTTTAATGCACCTTGCCTCTATTTCTTTACTTTCTCATGTTACTGTTTAGTTCATTTACTCACTGTCTTTGGTCCTAAATGGTTTTCCTGCTTTCAGTCATCCCTTCCTACACATTGCTCTAATAGCCCTTCTCTCGAGGCTTCCTTCTGATTGTGGGACTGCCAGGCCCAGTCTTCTAAAGCGTTACATGAATGAAAAACAAAATTTCATATCCTCTGCCTGGAGTTTAATGTCTTAACTTTTTAGCCATACTTTTCTTCATATAATCTTCCCTGCTAGATGTTCACTCATTTGTATCCTATACTTCAAGAGCAACAGATTATTTACCATTCTCCCAACATTTACCATTTTTGCCCTTATAAATTTGTGCAATCCAATCTGAAATACACGTTTCCTTCCTTTGTTCCAAGTGGCAAATTCGTATTTCTAAGTCAATTTAAAATGCCTGTTTCTATATAAAGATACTTTTTAGACCTCCCAGTAACAGTTAATCTCTCCTTTTGGCTAGAGTCCAAATTCAATGCATTTTTGTTCCTTTGGAAAATCTATTTCATTGGTTTCTTTAAATTTATGCATTTTCTTGCCTATCTTTCTTACCAGATTTTGAGGACCAAAAGCTTAGAGCTGATTTATCTTAGCTTCCCTCTTTAGCACCTCAAAGAGTGGCAGGCACATTGCAGGCATTCCATAAATGCATGTTGGATTTAATTGAATTCCACTGAAACTTTAATCAATGAACACTCTATAGGACAGTGATGATGACACAGTGGACCTCTTCCTGTCAGCAGCCAAGCCTTGAAGCACGTTTTCTGGATCACAGCTGGATGATAGCAGCCCAAAGGGAAGTAGATGAAAGGAACCAAAGGGCTTTCCTAAGTGGCAGGAGCAGCAGGCAGAGGGCAAATATGTGTCCTCTGGGTGTGCTCGCTGCCCTGAGCCACTCCTCCAGTGCCTGAGACTGGGGGTGGCAGGTGTAGAATTACCAGCACTTGAGTATTTGAGCGTGTTGGACAACAACTGCTTTGGGACCTGGCTGCTCTGATTTTTTTTTTTTTTCCATTCACTTTAGGCTCATTGAAAGAGATACAAACGATAAGCGCAGTCAGCAACATCCAAAATGATGATTGCCCCAACCCTGGGAGACTGCCTTATGTCGGTGTGATTTTTGGAGTTTGAAATTTAAATTAGCTAGCCAACGAGTAATGAGAAAAATATCAAACAGAGCATATAGAGAAACTTGTAGTTAGCAAACCACTTTCATGTACATGGCTTCATTTTAACCCTCACAATTCCCTTAGGGGGCTGAGAAGGCATATGGTTTTATATTTTTATAATGTGCTGTTTAGTTGTGAAGATTGAGGGTTTTAGACTCAAATGATCATAGATTTAAAGTTCATCTTTTCCAGTTACTAGCATGCACCTTTGGACATATTACTATACGTCTGTTTTAGTTAGTTTTATGTCAATTTGACTGGATCAGGGGATGCCCGGATATCTGGTTAAGCATTATTTCACTGTGTGTCTGTGAGGATGTTTCTAGATGAGATTAGAATTTGAATCAGTGGACTCTGTAAAGTAGGTGGCCCTCCCCAGTGTGGGTGGGCAGCCACCCATCCACTGAGGACCTGAATAGTACAAAAAGGTGGAGGAAGGAGGCATTCTTTTCTTTTTCTGCCTCATTGCTTGATCTGGGACATCTCCTCTCATCTTTTCCTGCCCTTGGACTGGGATCCACATTGTCTTTCCTAGTTCTCAGGAGTTAGGATTCTACTGAAGTAACACCACTGGCTTTCCTAGGTGTCCAACTTTCAGACAGTAGATCATGGGACTTCTCAGCCTCCACAGTCATATGAGACAATTCCTCATAATACATTTCCTTTTATATCCTATTAATTTGCTTTTTCTGAAGAACTCTGACTAATAAAATATCCTCCATCTCTTTCTCTCTGTCTCATTCTCTAGAAAATGGCTACTAACAGCATTAATTGCCCATAAGGATGTCTTGAGGATTAAATGACTAAAGATATTTCATAAGGTTCACTTGGCTACATCCAGATAGTAGAGGAAGTTGGGGATTATGAAAGAAAAGAACTTTTCGGTGAGAGCTATGTCAAATCATGACTCTGATTGTGGAAACTTGGGTATATCACAGACCATTTTGAGCTGCATTTTCATTATTTCCAGAATTGGGGCTGGTCCTCGCTGTCTTGGCTTGTATGAAGATTAAATGATGTAATAAATTTGAAAGTTACTACCTGGTAGGAGGCTGTGCTTGCAGGATTCATTCAACAAATAATAGTTTCCTTCATATTTCAATAAACCTCCTTTTATTTTTCATTTGTAAAATAAGAGATAAATAATACCTTGCCTGTCAGTCTCAAGGATTTATTTTTGAGGTCAAATTAGATAATGAATATTCTTTAATGAAATTTTAAAGTGCTTAGTTTATATTAGGTTTTGATACTTCTTTGATCAGGTTTTTACTTATCTATCAATACACCCGTTAGGAAATTTTGACTCTCTCTTCAAAATATGCCAAGAATTTGGTCACTTCTTACTTTCCCCACTGCTCCCACACTGTCCAAATCTCTTCCATCTTTCACCTGGGTGACTGCTTTCATCAGTGCTTCTCATAGGCTCTTCTCATCTCCGCCGTGGGGGTGAGCCTTGTACATTATTGTGCATGTTGTGTCATACTTCTGTTCAAACCCTTGAAAGATTCTGCTTTTCACTCAGGGAAAGGAAGAGACTTACAGTGCGATGCTTTAAGTGATCTGTCCCCCAACAATCTTTATTTCATTATCTTTCTGGTCTTTTTCACTATAGTTTTCTGCCTTGCACATTCCATTTAATTTATATCTGCCTCATTGATATTCTTTGATTGTGTCCAGCTAGACTCCTGGTTTGGACCTTTTATAAGGACTACTCCCATTACCTGGGACTCTCTTCCCTCAGATATCAGCATGGTTAAGCCCCCCACCCCTCATTTCAAGTCTTCATGGAAATGTCACTATTTCAATTAAGACCATCTTGACCACACTATTTAAAATTATATCCCCCTTTACTCTTGATCCCCTGAATCCTGCTCCACATTTTCGTCCATCATACTTACCAACTTATTTATTTGAAATGTTTTATCGTCTCTCTTATCCTATGGGAGTATAAGTTCAGCTAGAGATTTAATTTTTGTTCACTGATGAATTCCAAGCTTCTAGAACAAGCCATCAATAAATATTTGTTGAATTGAAATGAATTGATAGAGACAGGGGTACCATTTTTCAAAGAATTCAATTTGCAGATTATTGTCAAAGGACTCAGTCCCTAGCACAGCATTATGCACACGTGGAGCCACGATCAGACCATTATCACTTATTTTTGCCCCATTAATTTCTGGTCCTTACAGAAGCAGCCTCTCTCTCCTGTAATTGGAGTTGCTGTTCACAATTGCATTGGCAGCTCTAGAGAGAAATAGAAACTTGGAGCTGACTTCTCAGAGTTCTGATAAAAAATGCATTGCTCCATGGCTGAGTGCACTTAATTTTCTTATATGTTAGAAGCTAATGCTTGCATCCCACATAAAGGTAAAAGCCATATGCCAAGTAGCTATATATCCCTGGAGAATGGTCCCCCAAATTGTAAGCTAGTTTGCATTTTAAGGATGCTAAGTTATCAAATTCTACTGACAGACATGTATTGAATATTTTTTAAAAGGAAACAAACATACTGAATTCTCAATAGGAAACTAGTCTGCTATATTGCAGTTTTTAATAATTAAAAATCAAACATACCTTTAGATATCTTTTATAATTTGTGTTAATGATGATTGTCTGTGAAGCATTTCTGACTTGAAATACATACGGTTTTGCCATATCTGGTTATTGAGCCTACCCTGAGGTGCTTAGAGTGAAGAAATATAAACTAAGAGAAAATTAGGGGATTCCCTTTTAGCCATGAAGCTCCTCTGTAAGGAATATAGGTTGAAAATGTCAGAAGAAGCAGATAGTGAGACATTAAACTACCCAGGGTAGAAAGAACAAGACAAAGGATGAGCACATTGACACTGGAAGGGATTAAATACAGGAATCAGTGACGGGATTCGGAACAAACAGAAGGTCTTCTGACAGCTTTTTTTCTCTTATTCACATCTTAAGGTGATACTTTCATACTATTTGTCCTCTCCTTTCCTCTTTGTTCTGGTCCAGTTCTGTGTGCATGTTTACGGGAGTGTGAGTTTGTGCTTCTGTGTGCGTGTGTGTGTGGGGATAGGAGTGGCGGTTAATGATCAAGTTTGAAGACAAGTAGGAAGAGGAAGTATTGACAGTGATTTATGGAATTGTGGCAGTATTTTTAATTAATACATCTTGATTCTTTCCTCTGCCTCTCTTTTTCTCATCTTCTCATTTCCATATTCTCAGGACTGATCTGAATTTTCTTAACAGTAGAGAAACGTGAACACCATTGATATGACAGCATGTCATTTCTTCCTCTCCCAAAAAGCAATAATTCCAGTGAACAATTTTCAGGAATCTTTGGAAAAACAACTTGTTTTGATTTCTTATATCTTCTTGGACCAGAATTATTTTAGAAGAAATAATTAGTTAGACATAATAGGAAAAATAAACTACTATTTTTTAATCCTTTATATCAGGTTAAAACAGACCCATAGACCACTTTTATTTTTTATTTTATTTTATTTTATTTTTTGGCTGCCCCTCACAGCTTGTGGGCTCTTAGTTCCCCGACCAGAGATTGGCCCCTGGTCACAGCAGTGAAAGCTCTGAGTCCTAACCACTGGACCACCAGGGAATTTCCCCAGGCCACTTTTAGAAGTAACCATAAACATTAGGGAAAGCTGTTATCTTCAAAAGCCATAAGCCATTTAGTTGATTATTTAAAACAATAACAGTGGAAGGGAGGTTACAAATGCAGATGGGTGTCACTGCTGACATTCTTTTGGGGGTCAGAAGCTCAGAGAGCTCTGGAGCTGCCTCATTGAAGCCAGCAGCACAGTAGTACTGTCAGTATGACATACATAGGTCTCTATATAAATATGAGCAGAAGACAGAAGTCAGCGTTACCATGGGACTTGTCTCACCATAGGCAAGAGAGCTCTGATAATATCCATAGATATATTGTTTTAATTATCTGAAATAAGACTTTGTTTCGTGTTACTCATTTTCCTGCAGATGTTTAAGAGAGAAGGGGAAAAAAATGAAAACAGACAAGACAGGGACAGAGAACAAATACAAACATGCCCTTAGTCAGAAAAAGATTCTTATTAGACATCTTGATTAAAGAAGTAATAAACAGATGGTGGAATCCATATATTGGAGAATTCTCAAATCTATGACCAACAGTTCAAGTGACTGTAGGGCATGTATTTATGAAGTAACATAGCAAATATTGCTAAATGTCATCTTTCTTAAATAGAAGGAACAACATTCTCATTGCCATGGCAATTTAAAGAGGGTAGAAATAGAGAAAAGAAAACTAACTTGTGTATCAGATGTATTCATTGCCAAGATGAGAAAACTGAGATGAATTACCCAAATCTCCATGAGAAAAAAAATTTCTAAGAATGAGATTTGTAGGATTGTGGAAAGATGCTATAAGTCAACTGCAGCTAGGTATTTTCCAACTCTTCTCACTAGAATAATTAAACCATGTGTATCTGCAAATTAAGGTGATAGCTCAAATAAAATGCAGCCTTGAAAAATCCATATTTCAAAACATAATTAAAGCACTGTCAATACACAATGCAAATTGCAAAGCATAGTGCATTACTCAATGTCTGATGATTTGCAAAATCTTGACAGAATTGAGAGCAACATTTCAAAATAAATAAGATGGAACTTCACTTAAATAGACATAGAATAAAATATCTGTGAAAATCTAATGGGAACTTATTCCCTCTGAGTGCCTCATATATCACTACAAATTCTTCCCCACCCAGAGAATCTAGTTTAATGAGGAGGAGGAATTCAACTCTGTGGTTTATTTATAAATTCCGAGAAGAAAGCCAGTAACAATTAAAAAAAAAAAAAAAAGCTTTAATATTTTATTGAACTTTTTTTTTTCTGTACTTGTGAGATAACATTAACATCAGTTCTTTAAGCTAAATAACTTCTGAAGTAATGATGGACTTTAAGAAGATCATGGAGGATTTAACTACTAGATACCAAAACTCAGTTACTCCACCTGCTTCTCATATATACATGTGTGTGTATGTGTGTGTATTTGTATACATATGTAACACTGTTTTTCTTCATGTAGCTATAGTACATTTATAAACCATTTAATTGAAATATTAGCTCATAGAGATCATGACAATGAGATCAAAATTAAGGTAATGGCTTTGACTGTAGTTTAGACCAGTAAAATTAATTATCTTCCTCAGTCACTTAAACTGCCATCTCTTCTTACAGCATCTATACCTATTTATACCTACTATAGTTACTATAGTAGGTATAGTAACTATAGTAGGTATAAATAGGTATAGATTTACTATAGCATATACTATATCCTAGGTACTTAGTATGATTTACATGCATTATTATGAAGCTTAATGACATTTCTGTATTGAGTGTAATTTAATATAACTTTTTCACATAAGGAAATTGAATCTCTGAAACTAAATATTCCATCTCTTTTAGCTAATATTTGGCAGAACAAGATACCTAAGCAAGCCTTCTTTTACTATAAAGCCTATACTTTACCACATTGTCTCTTGTAACTGTTGGTCATAAGTAAGATTGTACCAAATTTAGGATTAACTCAGAAACTATTTTTACATCTCTTCAATAAGTAAAATGAAATTCAGAACCAATGTGTTAGATGTAGATTTCAAGAAATTGGCCAGACTTTTTGGAGAAGTCTAGGTCTGCAAGCAGGTGAGTTGGTGTTTCAGAGTAAAGTTCTGGGGTCTCTAGTCTAAACAGATTAAAAAAGGTAAAGAGACGTTAAAGAAAATGAGAGAAAATATGAGCAGATGATTAATCAAGGCTATTTGACTATAAGAGTTTTACCAAGAAGGAATAAAGAAATGGGAGTGAGATAATAATAAAAGTAATGATTATAGAACATATACTAGAGATAATGAGCACACAAATTATTTATTGAAAGTACCCATCAAATGTCATCAGATGAATGGGAAAATACTTCAAGAAACTTCTGGCTAGAAGGAAAGAATGAAGGAAAGATCCTGAAAGTTTCCAGAGGGAAAAATAATTTTATACAGAGGAATGAAAGAGGCTTCGGGGGTTTTGGGTTTTAGTCTGTTTGCTTGTTAGTTTTTTGTTTTTTTGTTTTTAGGAGCAAGAGTGGAGGCTGGGAAAAAATAAGGAAATGCCCTCAAAGTTCTGAGGGCATATAATTTTGAATCTAGATTCTATATTAAGCTAGAAGAGCAGTCAAGGGTGATGACAAAGCACATGTTTTCAGACATTTGTGAAGACATAGTCTTAGATTTAATGAATATATTTTGAGTTACTACTGTGTGCCAGGGATTCTTTAATGCACTGAAGATAACGTAGTGAATAAAGCAGGCAAGGTTGCAGATAAATGAATCCTAGGTTTGAGAGGTAGGAGTTAGGAAAAAAATCAACAGGAAATGGTGATGGATAAAAGAGAAAACAACACCTCAAGTTCTCTATTGATAAAAATATCAATACCAAAGGTCTTGCCTCTTATCATGGCTGTTCTTAACATCCCAATTCTATTTATAACACCAGGTAAGTCAAAACTTCTCTGACAGGTTTGTAATATACTTGGAGGTGGTTTGTGTGTCTCTCTTTCTCTTTCTCCCTTTTTCTCTGATCCTCTTTGCTTCTTTTTCATGTTCAATTTCTCTGAATCTGTGAAAGTTAAAGTAATATAAAATCTCTCTTAAATGAGTCTCTCTTTTTGTGTACCATTAAACAGCTGCTCTATACTCTTTGCTACTATTCTCTCTGAACAAGTCCTAGGGTAACAACTGACTTTGTAAGTAAACCATTTTTTATTACCAAGTCAATTCCTGAATTTAACTTTGTTACTGTTACTAATGAGATTTTCTTTACCTCATTATTTCATCCTTAACATAATTTGTGGTCTACTATTTTCTTTTTAAAAATTAGTTTCTTTTTCTAACTCCTCATAATTCTCTCCCATTTTAGGGTCTGTTTGGTATTTGGGGCCATGCATGCTCTTGTGCTCCCTGCTGAGATTCATAATTGTTACTTGGCAGATGAATCTTGGCATGCCTAATCATTACTCTGAACTTTCCACAAGCCCAATTAACAAACAGTAGTAGTGCAGGGGGTGCTTCTCAAGCAAACCTCAGAGCCGCCCTTCATGAGGTTTCAAATTTGCAGTGACTCACTATAATTATAGTTTTTCATAATTATAAATCATTTGTGTCGAAGCTTTAATCATGATATTATATTATCCTTATTCCTCTGAACATAGATGAGGCCAGTGCTTATTAAGGAGCATTGACCTAACTTGGTAAATATTTGCCAGAGATTAGTTAGTGGAATTTTTAATATTCCAAGCAAAGACATCTTTAATTCAAGGGAGATGGAAACAACAGAGGACTAAAACTTACCAAAAGCCATTTGCAAATAATATCTTAATAGAGAGTAATTTACCAAATGAAGAATACAACAATGAAAGGTTATCAGATATATTTTTCTCTTCCCTACGTCACACTGCTATCTATGTGTGAAAAGTTCTATTTTAAAGATAACAATTCTGTATGATGTATCCTTTTCAGATTATCCTGAGGGCTGATTTTCCAAGTATGGCTGAGTTGTTTTGGGTAGTTTAATTTCTCTGAATCAAAGTATACTCTTCACTTTTTATGCTTTATCTGGCAGGGATACAGTGTGGTATAGTGTAAAGTCATAGGCACAGAGGTGGAGAAACCCATATGGGCATCTTGACTGTGCCATTGATAGCTGGGCATTCAACCATTGGGGAAATTGCTATTATAAATCAGCTGTAGGTACCCAGTATAGGAGTAATAGTGTTTGCCTTGCAGGACCTTTATCGGGGTTGAAGATGATGTGAGTAAAGCTCAGTGACACTACTATTAACAGTTAACAGCTGGCAGTTTATTTTTGGGAGCTTGTTGTTAGAAAGCAGAGGTTCAAAGAAAAGGAGAGAGAGATTTATTAAGGTTTTGGTTTATTTCTTTCTTATTTGACAGTAATAGGACTCTCAAACAGTTAAAGAATTTAAGAACTGCAGATTACTATGTGTAGGAAAGCAATATAGTGTTTCACTGTGATCCAGGAAAACTTGCTGCTCTAACCTTGTTTAAACTTTCACAAAGATGGAAACAGCTAATAGTAATTGTCGATATTTGGTAATTACCTCTCTCTTTTTAAAATTTATTTATTTATTTATGGCTGTGTTGGGTCTTCGTTGCTGCGCGTGGGCTTTCTCTAGTTGCAGAGAGTGGGGGGCTTCTCATTGCGGTGGCTTCTCTTGTTGCAGAGCACAGGCTCTAGGTGCGTGGGCTTCAGTAGCTGTGGCACGTGGGCTCAGTAGCTAGTTGCAGAGAGTGGGGGGCTTCTCATTGCGGTGGCTTCTCTTGTTGCAGAGCACAGGCTCTAGGTGCGTGGGCTTCAGTAGCTGTGGCACGTGGGCTCAGTAGCTGTGGCTCGCGTGCTGTAGAGCGCAGGCTCTATAGTTGTGGCGCGTGGGCTTAGTTGCTCCGTGGCACGTGGGATCTTCCCGCACCAGGGCTCGTACCTGTGTCCCCTGAATTGGCAGGCGGATTCTTAACCACTGCACCACCAGGGAAGCCTGGCAAATATCTATTGAAGAGACATTGGTATAGATTCAGTGCAATCCCAGTCAAAATCTCAGCAAGTAATTTTGTGGATATTTGTGAACTGATTCTAAAGTTTTTATGGAGAAGCAAAAGACCCAGAATAGCCAATACAATATTCAAGGAAAAGAACAAAGTCAGAAGACAGCACCATCTGACTTTAAGACTTACTATAAAGATACAGTGATCAAGCCAGCCTAGTTTTGTTAAAAGTATAAATAGCTCAATGGAAAAAAAATAGAGAGCCCAGAAATAAACTTACCATAATACAGTCAAGTGATATTTAACAAAGAAGCAAAGGCAATGCAATGGAGCAAAGATAGCCTCTTCAGCAAATGGATGTCTACATGAAAAAAAATGAATCTAGGCACAGAATTTACACCCTTCACAAAAATTAACTTAAAATGGATTATATACCTAAACATAAAGCATAAACTATAAAATTCCTAGAAGATAACATAGGAGAAAACCTAGATGGCCTTGAGTATGACAATGACTTTTTAGATAGAACACCAAAGGCATGACCCAAGAAAGAAATAATTGATAAACTGGACTTCATTAAAATTAAAAACCTTTGCTCTGTGAAGGACCGTGTCAAGGAAATGAGAAGACAGGTCATAAATTGGGAGAAAATATTTGCAAAATGCATTCCTGATAAAGAACTGTTATACAAAATATACAGAGAACTCTTAAAACCCAATAATTAGAAAGCAACCCAATTAAAAAATGAGTCAAAGACTTCAACAGACACCTCACCAAAATAAGATATGTAGATGGCAAATAAACATATGAAAAGATTCTCCACATCATGTATGATGAGGAACGTGAAAATTAAAGCAACAGTGAAATACCACTACAAGCTTATTAAGATGGCCAAAATCTGGATTTATTGCTGATAAGAATGCAAAATGGTGCATCAATTCAGAAGACAGTTTGGCAGTTTCTTACAAAACTAAACATTCTATTACCGTAAGATCCAGCATTTGCATTCTTTGCTATTTACCCAAAGGAGTAGAAAACTTACATACACACAAAAACCTGCACATAGATATTTACAGTAGCTTTATTCATAACTGCCAAAACTCAGAAATGCCAAGGTGTCCTCCAGTAGGTGAATGGGTAAATAAATTGTGGTACATACAGACAATGGAATATTATTCAGAGTGAAAAATTAATGAGCTATCAAGCTGTGAGGAGAGTTGGAGGAACCTTAAATGCATATTACTAAGTGAAAGAAGTCAATCTGAAAAGGCTACACACTGTATGATTCCCACTATAGGCATACCTTGGAGATATTGCAGGTTTGATTCCAGACCACCAAAAGGAAGCAAATATGGCAATAACGTGAGACTCATGAATGTTTTGGTTTCTCAGGGCATATAAAAGTTATGTTTACTCTATACTATAGCTTATTAAGTTTGCAAAAGCATTATGTCAAAAAAGATGTATGTACCTTAATTTAAAAACACAAAACAAAAAATTATTACAATAGAAACATCAAAGATCACTGATCACAGATCACCGTAGCAAATATAATAATAATGAAAAAGTTTGAAATACTGTGAGAATTACCAAAATGTGACACAAAGTAAGCAAATGCTGTTGGAAAAATGGCACTGGTAGACTCAGATGCAGGATTACCCTCAAACTTGAATCTGTGAAAAACTCAGTATCTGTGAAGTACAATAAAGTGAAGTTCAATAAAATGAGGTATGCACGTACATGACATTTAATTTGATGTCCAAACATGTGACAGGTGCTAGGCAATGCATACATATTCTTGACATGCTGTGTCAGATTTTGTGAGTTGCATAAACCAGCCATGAGTTTCTTTGAGCTAAACTGTGGGTAATTACTTCCTGGGTTAACTAAGGCAATATTGACACAATGTCAGAATGAATGATTATGGAGAAAAGTAAAAACACAGTTAAATTCTGTATTTGTCTGAAGAGATGCTATATCTAAATAAATATTTTAAATAAGTAAATATTTTATTTTCATTTTTTGAATTTATACTCATTAGTTTGTATGTGTGGACATGATTGGACTAATGTAATGATAAAACTGACCAGCATTTGTGTGTGTGTGTGTATGTATATATGCCAGACACTAGGATAAACACTTTACATGCATTAACTTATTCAATCTTTTTTTATGGTTGAATTTATTTTTTATTTTTTATTTATTTTTTTATTGGGGTCTAGTTGCTTTACAATTTTCTGTTAGTTTCTGCTGTACAACAAAGTGTATCATAGCACGGGGAGCTCAGCTCATTCAATCTTATGATAACCCATGAGTTAGGTAAAATTACTATGTTCATTATACAGATGAGAATATTGGGGTTTTAAATTACTCCTCTCCTTTCTAATCATTCATTTATATCATCTGATTAATTTTCTCCCTCTCACTATGATGTAAGTACCATGAGAGCAGGTGCCATATTCATTTTTACTAGTCATTGTATTTCTGGCACATATTACAGAGCCACAGACATAGTATATGTTAAATACGTATTTTGAGAATTATTTATATATTTCATAGTTATTGTTAACAGTTTTAGTTGTGAATTCACTAGAGGTGTTGGCTTAATATTACTGTTTAAAGTATAATCACCTTTTCCCAAAACCTTGAACAAAAGGTGGGTGATTTTGGAATCTATGTTAACTTTTCGTGGTGACAGCCTACCATTTATTGAATTGAACAGGTTATTTAATTAAAGGAACTAACAGTTTATGTTTATTACTTTTGATGGTTTTCAGTGTGATTTTTCATATTCTGATATATTTCATGTACTATATCTCTGGCATTAAATCTGTGAAAAATATTTGGTGACCTAGAGGACCTGTGTGATTTTAGATTGATCCTCAGAATAAATGTGCATGAAACTTTCTTGAGGAAAGCTGGACAATCAGAAAGGCTGAGGAAAACAAAATTTCACCTTTGTTACAGTGACTCTTGCCACATTTCTCAGAGGTACATAGGATTATGAAATATACTGATGATAATCCAGTGTCCTGGGAAGGCTTCCAGAATGAGACTCAAGCAATGTTGATCTTTATGACATATTGCCCCCAAGCTCAAATAATGGTGCCTACCACACCTAATTCTCACTGTGAACCAGTTGGTTCCTGTGATTCAGAAGTGAGGCCCATCAGGTTATTTAACTTCAACTGCCATCAGTGAGGTAGTTTAGTACTGTGGAAGGACGTAAAGCTAAATTAGAACCTGGGTTTCTGAGTCATCCTTGTGCTGAGAGCTTATTTAATCTTGAAAAAGGTACACGTATCCTCATCTATAAATAGAAGTCTTGCCTTGACTGTCTCAGACTTTGTTAGGAGAATTGAAAGAAATGTTCTATCTTTAAGCCTTTTGTAAGCTATCAGGCATTATCCAAAGGTAAGGCAATTTTTCTTTTTTGACTTTCTACAAGACATGTAAATGTTGTTTGTTTGTTTTTAAATTCTGTGTAACATAGGCAACATTTTAAAGTCATTGAATTTTTAAGGAATTTTACATGTTTTGATTCTTTCTACTGCCAGTCACCTTAGTTCCTCCAATGTTTGAGTCATAATCTTCAAGATAGCCCTTTCAAAAAGAATTTTTGCTCAATCTACACTTGTCAGTCAGTCCACAATTCTTCTACTTGTGCTTCTTTGGTCTCCAATGGGATATGGATGCCCTTCAAAAATTCCCCACCTGTTATCTTTGGGATCCAATTTCCTCAAGCACTTTTCTTTGGGACCGCGTTTAGGGTCAGAGGAGATGGATCTGCCTGGTTCTGAATTTTAGACACACCCTAAACATACATTAAGTATAAATCATTTTCACTCCTAAGCTATCACACCTTAGAACAGTACAAATCATTGGGATATGTCAATACCTAAGATTAAAAAAAAAATTGACTCTTAGGTTTTTCATAGTTTATTTAGCAGCTCTGTCTTATAGTTCTTGCCCACAGATCTAACATGTATTTCTGTCAGTAAAGAAAACTTTACTGGACATTCCTGCAACAAATGGACCTAAGCCTTTACTAATAATAGCCTTTACTAGTAATAGTAAAATAGTAATAGCCTTTACTAATACTGCAACAAATGGACCTAAGCACAGAACAAATGTGGACAATTAAAAGGAGAGAGAGAAAATCATGGGCTGGGCAAGAGTGGGGTGGTAGTGGGTATGTGGGGGGTAGAAGAGGTGTAGAATAGAAATGCATAGATAACCATATTGGGGACCTTGAGTTCCCTTCTCTAAGTATTTGTAACTTTATATTAACCCTTTAGTGAAGAAAGGGCCAGTATATAAAAAAAGAATCCAAGTCTTAGGGATGCCTCTTTGACACACTGCCTTATTATCTTCAACTAGCATTTCTTAATTGTTCACCCTAGCAACATGTTAAGTGTTCAGTATGTCCCTTCCATTATAATTAACCCCAAACTTTTTAAAAAGCAGAGTATTTGGAAGGAAAGTTAAATACTAGAGAACTTTCTAAGGTTAATTGCCAATTACAGAGAATGCTCTTAGAAAATAAAATTCAAAAAAGCACTCCATTTCTCATTTATGGAGCTGTTTGAACATAGCTCAGGCAGGTCAGGATCTGTTGACCTAAATTCAGGATATTCTCTGAAGATAGAATCTTCAGGGTAGAATCTCTACCCCGCAGAGAAGAAATCAAGAGAAATGTCACATTTCAAAGGAGAGAATGAGTTTTGTTTTTCCAGTCACTTGATTGCTAAAACTTTGGTTGTGGCTGATTGGAAGAAGTAAACTTGCTATTGCATATATATCTAATATTGTTTGCCAGTTATCCATATTCTAAGTGCTTTAAATGCCTAGTCACTAATTTTTTAATTTTTATATTTTTAAATAACTTGTGTCAACCACTCTTAACAGTCTCTTGTGTTTCTTTCTGGAAATGTTCTCTGAATATATAGATACACATGTAGGGGAACAGATAGTACATGCTCATTTTCACTTTTTTCTTACACTTATCAAAATATAGTCCCTATAAATCTCACTCCACAAATTCAGATGTTCATGAAATGTAGCTTTGTTAACATGTCCACTCATGTTTTATTTAAAACATCCATTCTGCCTGGTTGCAGAAACAAAATCTTGCCAAACTTAGGGACTCTTCATTGTTTCCCATGAAATGGCATCTCAGGGATATAGGAAGTGTTCAGCCTGAGAGGTGGGAAGGGAGCAGGCAATGGACTTTCTTCTCTATGTGCACTATGTTGCTACCTACCATCTAAGAGATATCATCCCCACAGGTCACTACTAAGCTATATCTCATTGCTGTTTGCCAGGCTTCTTTGAGTCAAGCTCTGTGTATCTCCCAAGGTCACAGGAAGCACTTTTCTATTTTAGCATGCTACTTTAGTGTGGCCAGTGATCACTGATGCTGTCTAAGGTGATTTTCTCTTCTTTGCTACAATTTGCACTCACAGAAATTATTCCATTGATCCCTGGGCCATGCTGGGGCTTGCAGAGGTTTGCCTCTGCAACACCTGCCCAGATGTATCATACAGTCATTCTTTCTACCACTCCTTGGTCACTCCATGTGAGCATATGTGGTGATGGAATGGAGAGGCTGAAACTTTGATGTCTTAATGGCTTTACCTGGAAACTGAGACTCAGATCTTGTGTCTTCTTGGTTAACCCCAGTTATCTTGGGGTGCTGTTGTTCCATAGCTGATGCGTAGTGTATTAGAGTAGAGGAGTGAGAGTCTTTCTAACGCAAAATAATTTGCATCTCTTGTTATTCTCATTGCTCTAGGGAAGGAGGGTATATAGGTCTTGGCATTTTAATTGACTTCTCAGTTTCTTGTGTTCTCCCTTCCCTGGAACCAGGAAGACAGAATGCCTTACAACCTAAGTCTTGAGAAGGTAAGGGAAGTAGGAAATTTGGGGTGGGGAAGGGGATGCTGCATGGGTAAATTTAACCAAAGACTGTATGTCCACAACTGTATGTTGGAGACCTTTTCATAGACATACTATTTTAAAGTAGTTGATAGTATTGTAATAATTGGGTATACTTTATTTTATGTGTTTAATACTTTTTCTATTGAAAGATTTATTTTTTGTCGATATTAATAACACCAAAAGAAAAGCGTCCTACATTCATCTTTTCCCACATATGTAAATATATCATTCTAGTTAAATCCATAAAAATGGTATTCCTGGGTCACTAGATAAATGCATTTTGCATTTTAAAAGTCATTACCAAAATGCCCTTTAAAGAGGCTGCATCAATTAAAAATCTCATTAACAAAGTGTCACCTGATATTTTAAATGCCTATTTCATGCTATCGAATTAATTATTGCTCATAACCTTGATTTTATAGATGGCATAGAATTTAGGGGATAAATTGGACATATATATTCAGTTACTTAAAATATAAATGATGGTAAGAGTAATCATCGTATTGTGTTTGTGTTTTGCAATGAATATCCCTACACAGTCTCTTTTCTGTTAGAAAATACATAAAATTGTTCTTAAAGATTAGCTAGACTAGATAATCTATGAGACAGGGAGCTGGTCTGTCACTTTAGCCTATGGAGAGGATCTGAATATATAAATATTTGTAAAATAAATAAATAAATCACAAAATTGATAAACAGTTGTTCCACTCTGATCTTCAGAAATGTTATAAAAAATAAAAACATTGATGATTCACTTCTCCTTATAGATAACTGTGTAGACATGATTACCTGAGCAATGAACTTTTTAGATTTCTCTTCGTAATAGCCTTTACTAATTCAAATTAAGTTGAAAATCTTAGGACACATCTTAGCAGGAGAGATGAGGAGATATGGGGAGTGAGGCATAGTACAGGATTAGAAGTCATCTATAATACTAACCTTACCTCCCATTCCTGAATATATTCTATTGATAACTTCTGTTACTCTGTAACTCACAGAGAAGTAACTGCAGAGTATTCCATTTTATTTTAGGAGAGCAATGACTGTTAGAAAACTTTTATGTGTATTAAGATGAACTCTGTCCAAATTTGACTTCTCCATTGATCTGCAGGATTCTTGTAAAGACTATATTTTACCTTTTCTATATTTGAAGAAATATTTGCTTTTCCCAGATTCTCCTTTGGTTCTATTATCCAAGTTAAATAACCCCATATCCTTGTCTCTTTCACCATGGTCATTTCAATTTACTCTCATTGTGTTCCTATCTTCACTCTTTTGAGTTGGTAGGAAGGAATCTCCCATAAAAATAATAACAAAGTAAGCTCTGCATTTTAAGTATGTCTGTATTATCTTGAGATCTTTGAGAGAGAAGGAGGATAGATAAGGTCTAAATAAGGACTTGGGTTTTAATACCTATATGGGAAAAACAAGAGAGAGCATACCATCCAGTTGAGCTGGAGTAGTGTGTTAAGAATGAGCATGTATCAAGCCAAGACACTCAAAATGCCTTCTCCTGCAAACTGTTTGTCTTATTCAAGCTGGTGTCTGGGTAGAAAATGAACTCTCCTGAGAATTTATAATTACACTTCTCCTAAGATTGAAGTGTAACTTATACAGCCCATGTGGTCTGGGAACCCCCAAACCAAAATCCTTACAGATTAAAGTAAATGTAAATGGTCCTGGCCAAGGATAAACCTGGAATACTTGTCATAAACAAGCAAAATTAGTGTTGAAGATTTATATTCTCAGTTATTGACACACAGATGAAGCACTGCTGAAGATAAGCTGAGTCTGAATTAACTTAACAAGTAAGGGAGTGATGCAGCATGCGTGGGAGCCAGAAGTTACAGTAAACAGTGGGGAGAACCTCAAATGATAAAACTATAATAAGGAGGCTATAAAATAAGTATGTTACAGGGGACTTCCCTGGCGGTCTAGTGGTTAAGACTTCACCCTCCATGCAGGGGGTGTGGGTTTGAACTCTGGTCAGGGAGCTAAAATCCCACATACCTCGTGGACAAAAAACCCAAAACATAAAACAGAAGCAGTTTTGTAACAAATTCTATAAGGACTTTAAAAAAAATTGTCCACGTCAAAAAAAAAAAAAAATCTTAAAAAAAAATAAGCATGTTACAGTGATTGAAGTTATAAAAGGAAATAATTAAAAACTTCAACGAAGTACAAAACATTATCAAAATAAAGACAGTGGAATTTTAAAGAATCAAATATAATCCTTATATACAAAAACGTTAATATTTTCTAACGTTTAAAATAAATTATTTTAAATGTGTTTTAAATAATTAAACTGAAGAAAAGATTACTTTCTTGGAAGAGCATACTGAGGAGATTCTATGAAATAAAGCATAGGAGACAAAGAGCTGAAAACTATAAAAAATGATTAAGGTATCTGGATGAGTTTATTATGAGTTACAAACGGAAAGGTCAGGAAGAATGCTAGAGTGGTAAGAATGAAGTAATGACTCATGAGAAATTTCTAGACCCGATGAAGGTAATTCTTAGTTCCCAAAACCATAATGAATTTCTAGCAAGGTAAATACATGCCCAATGCATAGTGTATTGGTTATCTATTGCTATGTAATAAATTACCCCAGATTATCCCAAAACTCAGTGGCTTGAAATAATAGCATTTATTTTCACAACGTTTGTGTGGGTCCATAATTTGTGGGCTGGTTCTGGCTTAAGATCTTTCAAAAAGTTGCAGCCATTATATCAGTCAATGCCACAGACATCTGAAGGCTTACATGGGGGCTGGATCCACTTCAAAGATGGCTGTTCACATGGCTGGCAATTTCTACTCCACAAGAGTCTCCCAGGAATGCGTGTGAATTCTCATGACATGAGGACTGACTGACACCAGAACAAGAAAGAGCTGTTTACTTTTTATCATCTAAACTCAGAAGTCACCTAGCATCAGTTCTACCACATTCTAGTAGTGAGAATTCAGATACAAAGCCTCTTCCACATTCAAAGAAGGAGTGTCAAAAATTTGCAGACATATTTTAAAACCACCACATCTAGATGTGTTGAAATAACACTGCAAGTCACCAAAGTAGACCAAAGAACCAAATACCAAGATACGTTCATAAAATATTCACAAGTGTATATAAATAAATAATAGACAGACACCCTTAAAAACAATAATAAAATTTGGGAGGCAATTAAATAATGTCTTCAAAGAGTTGAGGAAACATAACTGCCAACATATAATTCTAAAACTAGATAAACTATGATTTAAAATGAGTAAATAAGATAGAAGTTTCAATCAGAAAATGAGCTGAACTAACTTACCATCATAAAGCCTTTCCTGAAAATACTAAAGAAATACTTTGGGAGGGAGAAAATTGAAGGTAGGAAAGGATGGTGAATAGAAGAAAAAATAAGTAAATTCATCGTTATGTCTGGATACTTACAGAGTGTTCAAAACTAATTTGGTAATTACTAACTTGTTATGGGTGAAACCAAAGGAAAGTTAAATACAAAAATAAGACAGAGGAAAGGAGGGACTGCTCAAAGTTAAGGTATTCTAAGATCCTGGAATTGTTTGGAGATGGCCAATGATTTTTATTATTTTTGGTGATAACTTCAAGAAATAAAATAATTCAAACAGAATACAGACATTGAAATTAGTGTAGAAAGAAAAGGGAATAATATTCTTAACATTTGTAAGAGAGGGCAGCCTTAAAAAAACACATGTCTAAATACTATAAATAGAAAACACAAAATATGATGGAAGAAACTCATATTAATATATAATTATCACAATCAATATAAGTTGACTAAATCTGCAAATTAAGATCATCTAATGGACAATCTCCTTTTATAATTTTCATAAGTAAAATCAAGGAACAAAAAAGTAAGAAATAAAATGATTAGAGGGATATCAATATGGTAGAATAGGAGGATGTGGAGCTCACTTTCCCCTACAAGCACATAAAAAAGATGGAGTAATTCTCAATGACAGTTAACTGGAGACTGGCAGAAAGACTCGTGTACAACCAAGGCTGTGAGAAAAATCCATATGGCATAGAGTAGTGAGGGAGAGAAGTAATCAGGTAGAGACCTGTGCACCTGGAGGGGACAAAGAAGAGGAGGGGCATCACACAGGCAATGATACTCTCTGTGGAGTAATTTGAGCCATATATTGGGCTCCCCAGTCCTGGGGTCCAATATCAGGAAGATGAGTCCTCTTTGCTGGTTTGAAAACCAATGGGACTAACAAGAGGGCTGTAAGAAAAGAAACCTAGACTCCACTCGTAAAGAGCACACACACACTTGTCTACTTCCAAAACTAGGCAGAGGAAGCAGATTGAAACTTCATGGGACTCTGGCTGGTCTCCCACAACTGCCCTGGCACGAGCACCAGCCTGAGCCAAGAACCTGCTCCAGTCCCCACTTGTTCCGTGACACAGTTCCACAGTGGGCTGAGTGTAGCCATGGCCAAGGGGAGTGCTCAGTTGTGAGGAACATAGCCTGCCTGGACCCAGAATGTCATCTGAATGGGTGAGGGCAGCCATTTCTGGTACATACAGCAGATGTGCATCAGAAGTGGTCCAGGACAGACTGGGGCTGGGACAACCTCAGCCGATTCCCAGACCCACATTGAGTGCTCACTCCAGTTCCTTCTGCTTCAGCACTGCACCCCTCTGGGTCAAGGATGCTGGTGCTGGGAGGGGGAAAGTACGCAGAGAGAATGGAGCCAGCTCAGACCCTACCCTCAGGGCTTCTGTTTTAGCAACTTGGGACCTGTCACCACCCTTGATTGGATTATGTTGGCTACTGTGAAGAGGAGAAGTCCCAGCCACACCTTACTCTGGCTCTAGCCATTCCATCAATAGCCCCACTTCCTACCATGGTGATAGTTGCCAGGACACTGTGGGGAAAGATGTGACTCATGCTCATGTCAGATCTTTCTCACCCACAAAGCCACTGTGCACATACAGATTTCATAGGGACACTTCCCCACAAAAAAACACCCTTTCAAGACCAGAATAAGTAACTGAGTCACCCACTTTAATAAAGACAGAGAACTAAGCAAAATGAGAAGATAATTTGTTTCAACTGAAAGAACAAGAGAAAACCCATGGAAAAAACAGCTAATGAAACAAATAAGTAATATACTAGATAAAGAGATCAAAGCATTAGTAATAGGAATGCTAACTGAATTAGGGAAAATAATAGATGAACATAGTGAGAATTTTAACAAGGAACTAGAAAATATAAAAAAGAACTAGTCAGAACTGAAGAATACAATAACTGAAGTTAGAAACAAACAAGCAAACAAACAAGAAACACTAGAAGGAATTAATAGCAGACTAGATGATACAGAAGAACTCATAAGTGATCTGGAAGATAAACTAATGGAAATCACCCAATTAGAACAGCAAAAAGAAAAACAAATCTAAAAAATGAGAATAGTTTAAAGGACCTCTGGGACAACGTCAAGTGTACTATGCATAAGATAAATAAGCAACAAGGGTATAATGTACAGCAGTGGAAAATATAGTCATTATTTTATAATAATTTTAAATGGAGTACAATATATAAAATATTGAATCACTTTGTTGTCGATCAGCTATACTTCAATTAAAAAAATAAAATGATTAAAGAGATAAACTACATATTAAGCAATAGAACACTGAACAGATGACAGTGATATGAGAAATAAATAAACTTTAATACAAAATTATTATTTGCTAAAAGATTATTGTTATGTGATGGTGAAAATTTCAATATATCCAGCAGATATAAAATTCTAAACTTGTATTACACCTTTAAATAATCTCAAAAAGCCGGTACTTTTTTCAAAATTACCAAGAAAAACTGACAAATTGTCAAGCATAGTGAAGGATTTCATAATGTCTCAGTAATCAATAGAAAAAAATTGAAAAAAAAAGTTAGTAAAGCTACTGAATATTTGAACAAGACAATTAAGAATCTTAATCTTAAACCTATGTGGACTCTGACACCAAGCTATTTCAAAATATGTATTTTATTAAACTACACTTTGGAAACTTTACAAAAATAAACCACGTATCATATAATGTAGGAATTCCCAACAAATATCTAAGAACTGCTATTGTTTATTCTATGTACCTAATTCAACTCACAATGAAATCAGTAATAAGTTTAATATAAAAATTAACAAGGAAAACCCCATATGTATGGATATTTAATAATCATCCTACTTTTCAGATAATAAGATATATTCTAAAATTCTATCATTTAATGTATTGCTATTTTGGTATTAAGTTAGACAACTGAACAAAGGAAATACAACTGAAAGCCCAGGAACAGACCATGCATATGTGAAAACTTGAAATATGACAAATAGGACATTGTAAGGAAAGAAAAACCTATTCAACATGGTGATGAGACAACTATTTATCTATATGACAAATAAGCTGAGAAATAACCAATAAATATTCATTTGTTATCCTAAATAAAAATCATTTCCATATGAATTAAAGGCATAAATCTGAAATGAAAATTTTACACTTTTAGTGGAAAATAAGAAATTATCTTCATGGCCTTTTGGTAGGTATGGGATTCTTACACAAGGAGAAGAAAGAAAAAAATGAATGCAGGTTAATAAATGTTACTATGCCAGCATTTAAAACATCAGTATGAAAAATGTTAACATAAAGAAAGGTAAGGAAGACGTTGTAGAATAGAAAAAAATTGTCAACATGTATAAACAAAAATGCATTATTTTTACAATGTATTAATGACTCCTACAAATCAAAAAGAAAAGAGAAACACCTACAAAAATACGCTGTAACAAAACAGACATTATACATGAAAAGAAATTCAATTGGGAACAAGCACACAGGTACATTTCAATATCATTAATACTCTGAACAATGCAAATTAAAACAACAAAGTAATATCATTCTCACCCTGTAAAGCTGTCACAAATTCAACACACATATACCAAGAATAATGTAGAAGAATGTTCTTTTCATTATTGTTTATGATAATAAAACATTGAAGAAACTCAATAGTAGAATGGACATACAAACATTTTCTGTGAAGGATGATTGACATTGAAGACTGAATTGATCAATTTAGAGCAGTAACGTACAGAATCTAAAGTTACTGGACAGTACAATTTGTTAAGTTGTGAAGTGTACACATGGTCAATTCAGTTTTTATAGAATATTAAGATTTACATAATGTCATTTGATGAATCTGTGTTTATTTACATTTTGGTATATTCACTACTCATGTAGGCAACCTATTATGAAACACTACAACTTGACAACCTCTCTGAAATCATTTAGCTTTTTATTAGAGTTATATATTTATTTTATTCTTGTGAATTTGTCATTTTACATTTTTATTACAATTGTTTTCACATGCCTTCTATTTCTAACAATTATGTCTTACAAATCAATAAAGGATTTGCCCTCAGATTTTTCTTTATAGTCCAAAGCACTTTTTACAAAGTAGATACTTTAAAAGTGTTTGCTGGAGGACATGCTCTCACTCCCTCTTTCAAGAACACCAGAATCACAACTAACTGCTGAACAGTCATCGACAGGAAGACACTGGAACTCACCAAAAAAGATACCCCGCAGGCAGAGACAAAGGAGAAGCCTCAATGAGATGGTAGGAGGGGTTCAATCACAATAAATCAAATCCCATAACGGCTGGGTGAGTGACTCACAAACTGGAGAACACTTATACCACAGAAGTCCACCCATTGGCGTGAAGATTCTGAGCCCCATGTCAGGCTTCTGAACCTGAGCATCCAGCAATGGGAGGAGGAAATCCTAGAGAATCAGACTTTGAAGGCTAGTGGGATTTGATTGCAGGACTTCGACAGGATGGAGGGAAACAGAGACTCCACTCTTGGAGGGCATACACAAAGTAGTGTGCTCATTGGGACCTAGGGGAAGGAGCAGTGACCCCAGAGGAGACTGAACCAGATCTACCTGCTAGTGTTGGAGGATATCCTGCAGAGGTGGGGGGTGGCTGTGCCTCACTGTGAGGACAAGGACACAGGGCTCATTGGCATGAGCCCTCCCAGAGTCTGCCATTAGCCTCACCAAAGAGCCTGGGTAGGCTCCAGTGTTGGCTCACCTCAGGCCAAACAACCAACAGGGAGGGAACACAGCCCCACCCATCAGCAGACAAGCGGATTAAAGTTTTACTGAGCTCTGCCCACCAGAGCAACACCCAGCTCTACCCACTGTCATTTGATGAATCTGTGTTTATTTACATTTTGGTATATTCACTACTCATGTAGGCAACCTATTATGAAACACTACAACTTGACAACCTCTCTGAAATCATTTAGCTTTTTATTAGAGTTATATATTTATTTTATTCTTGTGAATTTGTCATTTTACATTTTTATTACAATTGTTTTCACATGCCTTCTATTTCTAACAATTATGTCTTACAAATCAATAAAGGATTTGCCCTCAGATTTTTCTTTATAGTCCAAAGCACTTTTTACAAAGTAGATACTTTAAAAGTGTTTGCTGGAGGACATGCTCTCACTCCCTCTTTCAAGAACACCAGAATCACAACTAACTGCTGAACAGTCATCGACAGGAAGACACTGGAACTCACCAAAAAAGATACCCCGCAGGCAGAGACAAAGGAGAAGCCTCAATGAGATGGTAGGAGGGGTTCAATCACAATAAATCAAATCCCATAACGGCTGGGTGAGTGACTCACAAACTGGAGAACACTTATACCACAGAAGTCCACCCATTGGCGTGAAGATTCTGAGCCCCATGTCAGGCTTCTGAACCTGAGCATCCAGCAATGGGAGGAGGAAATCCTAGAGAATCAGACTTTGAAGGCTAGTGGGATTTGATTGCAGGACTTCGACAGGATGGAGGGAAACAGAGACTCCACTCTTGGAGGGCATACACAAAGTAGTGTGCTCATTGGGACCTAGGGGAAGGAGCAGTGACCCCAGAGGAGACTGAACCAGATCTACCTGCTAGTGTTGGAGGATATCCTGCAGAGGTGGGGGGTGGCTGTGCCTCACTGTGAGGACAAGGACACAGGGCTCATTGGCATGAGCCCTCCCAGAGTCTGCCATTAGCCTCACCAAAGAGCCTGGGTAGGCTCCAGTGTTGGCTCACCTCAGGCCAAACAACCAACAGGGAGGGAACACAGCCCCACCCATCAGCAGACAAGCGGATTAAAGTTTTACTGAGCTCTGCCCACCAGAGCAACACCCAGCTCTACCCAC
>NC_041224.1:162672584-162675576 GCF_002837175.3 Physeter macrocephalus
GCTTCCCTGGTGGCGCAGTGGTTGAGAGTCCGCCTGCCGATGCAGGAGACACGGGTTTGTGTCCCGGTCCAGGAGGATCCCGCATGCTGTGGAGCGGCTGGGCCCGTGAGCCGTGGCCACTGGGCCTGCGCTTCCGGAGCGTGCGCTCCGCAGTGGGAGAGGCCACGGCAGTGAGAGGCCCGCATACCGAAAAAAAATGGAGGGAAACAGAGACTCCACTCTTGGAGGGCATACACAAAGTAGTGTGCTCATTGGGACCTAGGGGAAGGAGCAGTGACCCCAGAGGAGACTGAACCAGATCTACCTGCTAGTGTTGGAGGATATCCTGCAGAGGTGGGGGGTGGCTGTGCCTCACTGTGAGGACAAGGACACAGGGCTCATTGGCATGAGCCCTCCCAGAGTCTGCCATTAGCCTCACCAAAGAGCCTGGGTAGGCTCCAGTGTTGGCTCACCTCAGGCCAAACAACCAACAGGGAGGGAACACAGCCCCACCCATCAGCAGACAAGCGGATTAAAGTTTTACTGAGCTCTGCCCACCAGAGCAACACCCAGCTCTACCCACTACCAGTCCCTCCCATCAGAAAACTTCCACCAGCCTCTTAGGTAGCCTAATCCAGCAGAGGGCAGACAGCAGAAGCAAGAAGAACTACAATCCTGCAGCCTGTGAAACAAAAATCACATTCACAAAAAGATAAGACGAAAAGGCAGAGCGTTATGTACCAGATGAAGGAAAAAGATGAAACCCCAGAAAAACAACTAAATGAAATGGAGATAGGCAATCTTCCAGAAAAAGAATTCAGAATAGTGATAGTGAAGATGATCAAGGACCTCGGAAAAAGAATGGAGACAAAAATTGGGAAGATGCAAGAAATGTTTAACAAAAATCTAGAAGAATTAAAGAACAAACAAACAGAGATGAAAAATACAATAACTGAAACGAAAACTACACTAGAAGGAATCAATAGCAGAATAACTGGAGCAGAAGAACAGATAAGTGACCTGGAAGACAGAATGGTGGAATTCACTGCTGAGGAACAGAATAAAGAAAAAAGAATTATGAGAAATGAAGGCAGCCTAAGAGACCTCTGGGACAACGTTAAACGCAACAACATTCACATTATAGGGGTCCCAGAAGGAGAAGAGAGAGAGAAAGGACCCGAGAAAATATTTGAAGAGATTAGTCAAAAACTTCCCTAACATGGGAAAGGAAATAGCCACCCAAGTCCAGGAAGTGCAGAGTCCCATACAGGATAAATCCAAGGAGAAATACTCTGAGACACATAGTAATCAAATTGGCAAAAATTAAAGACAAAGAAAAATTATTGAAAGCAGTGAAGGAGGGCTTCCCTGGTGGCGCAGTGGTTGAGAGTCCGCCTGCCGATGCAGGAGACACGGGTTTGTGTCCCGGTCCAGGAGGATCCCGCATGCTGTGGAGCGGCTGGGCCCGTGAGCCGTGGCCACTGGGCCTGCGCTTCCGGAGCGTGCGCTCCGCAGTGGGAGAGGCCACGGCAGTGAGAGGCCCGCATACCGAAAAAAAAAAAAAAGCAGTGAAGGAAAAATGACAAACAACATACAAGGGAACTCCCATAAGGTTAACAGCTGATTTCTTGGGAGAAACTCTACAAGCCAGAGGGAGTGGCATGATATACTTAAAGGGATGAAAGGAGAGAAGTACAACCAAGATTACTCTACCCAGCAAGGATCTCATTCAGATTCGATGGAGAAATCAAAAGCTTTACGCACAAGCAAAAGCTAAGGGAATTCAGCACCACCAAACCAGCTCTACAACAAATGCTAAAGGAACTTCTCTAAGTGGGAAACACAAGGGAAGAAAAGGACCTACAAAAACCCAAAACAATTTAAAGTTTTACTGAGCTCTGCCCACCAGAGCAACACCCAGCTCTACCCACTACCAGTCCCTCCCATCAGAAAACTTCCACCAGCCTCTTAGGTAGCCTAATCCAGCAGAGGGCAGACAGCAGAAGCAAGAAGAACTACAATCCTGCAGCCTGTGAAACAAAAATCACATTCACAAAAAGATAAGACGAAAAGGCAGAGCGTTATGTACCAGATGAAGGAAAAAGATGAAACCCCAGAAAAACAACTAAATGAAATGGAGATAGGCAATCTTCCAGAAAAAGAATTCAGAATAGTGATAGTGAAGATGATCAAGGACCTCGGAAAAAGAATGGAGACAAAAATTGGGAAGATGCAAGAAATGTTTAACAAAAATCTAGAAGAATTAAAGAACAAACAAACAGAGATGAAAAATACAATAACTGAAACGAAAACTACACTAGAAGGAATCAATAGCAGAATAAACAATAATAGTGGGGAACTTTAACACCTTACTTACACCAATGGACAGATCATCCAAATAGAAAATTAATAAGGAAACACAAGCTTTAAATGACACAATAGACCAGATAGATTTAATTGATATCTATAGGAGATTCCATCTAAAAACAGCAGATTACAATTTCTTCTCAAGTGCACATGGAACATTCTCCAGGATAGATCACATCTTGGGTCACAAATCAAACCTCAGTAAATTTAAGAAAATTGAAATCATATCAAGCATCTTTTCTGACCACAATACTATAAGATTAGAAATCAATTACAGGGAAAAGAACATAAAAAAACTCAAACACATAGAGACTAAACAATATGGTACTAAATAACCAAGAAATCACTGAAGAAATCGAAGAGGATATCAAAAAATACCTAGAGACAAATGACAATGAAAACACGATGATCCAAAACCTATGGGATGCAGCAACAGCAGTTCTAAGAGGGAAGTTTATAGCTATACAAGGCTAGCTCAAGAAAAAAGAAAAATCTCAAATAAACAATCTAACATTACACCTAAAGGAAATAGAGAAAGAAGAACAAACAAAACCCAAAGCTAGCAGAAGGAAAGAAATCATAAAGATCAGAGCAGAAATAAATGAAATAGAAACAAAGAAAACAATAGCAAAGATCAATAAAACTA
>NC_041224.1:162675626-162681313 GCF_002837175.3 Physeter macrocephalus
AGAAACAAAGAAAACAGTAACAAAGATCAATAAAACTAAAAGCTGGTTCTTTGAGAAGATAAACAAAATTGGTAAATTATTAGCCAGACTCATCAAAAAAAGAAGGAGAGGGCTCAAATCAATAAAATTAGAAATGAAAAATGAGAAGTAACAACTGACACTGCAGAAATACAAAGGATCCAAGAGACTACTACAAGCAACTCTATGCCAATAAAATGGACAACCTGGAAGAAATGGACAAATTCTTAGAAAGGTAAACCTTCCAAGACTGAACCAGGAAAAAATAGAAAATATGAGCAGACCAATCACAAGTCATGAAATTGAAACTGTGATTAAAAATCTTCCAACAAACAAAAGTCCAGGACCAGATGGCTTCACAGGTGAATTCTATCAAACATTTAGAGAAGAGCTAACACCCATCCTTCTCAAAGTCTTCCAAAAAGTTGCAGAGGAAGGAACACTCCCAAATCATTCTATGAGGCCACCATCACCCTGACACCAAAACCAGACAAAGATACTACAAAAAAGAAAATTACAGACCAATATCACTGATAAACATAGATGCAAAAATCCTCAACAAAATACTAGCAAACAGAATCTAACAGCACATTAAAAGGATCATACACCAAGTGGGGTTTATCCCAGGAATGCAAGAATTCTTCAGTATATGCAAATCAATCAATGTGATACACCATATTAACAAGGTGAAGAATGAAAACCATATGATCATCTCAATAGATGCAGAAAAAGGTTTTGACAAAATTCAACACCGATTTATGATAAAAGCTCTCCAGAAAATGGGCATAGAGGGAACCAATTTCAACATAATAAAGGCCATATACAACAAACCCACAGCAAACATTGTCAATGGTGAAAAACTGAAAGCATTTCTTCTAAGATCAACACCAAGACAAGGATGTCCACTCTCACCACTATTATTCAACATAGTTTGGGAAGTCCTAGCCATGGCAATCAGAGAAGAAAAAGAAATAAAAGGAATACAAATTGAAAAAGAAGAAGTAAAACTGTCAGTGTTTGCAGATGCCATGATACTATACATAGAGAATCCTAAAGATGTCACCAGAAAACTGTTAGAGCTAATCAATGAATTTGGTAAAGTAGCAGGATACAAAATTAATTCACAGAAATCTCTTGCTTCCTATACACTCATGATGAAAAATCTGAAAGAGAAATTAAGGAAACACTCCCATTTACCATTGCAGCATAAAGAATAAAATACCTAGGAATAAACCTACCTTGGGAGACAAAAGACCTGTATGCAGAAAACTGTAAGACACTGAGGAAAGAAATTAAGGATGATACCAACAGATGGAGAGATATACCATGTTCTTGAATTGGAAGAATCAATACTGTGATAATGACTATACTACCCAAAGCAATCTACAGATTCAATGCAATCCCTATCAAATTACCAATGGCATTTTTTACAGGTCTAGAACAAAAAATCTTAAAATTTGTATGGAGAAGCAAAGACCCCTAATAGCCAAAGCAGTCTTGAGGGAAAAAACGAACCTGGAGGACTCAGACTCCCTGACTTCAGAGTATACTACAAAGCTATAGTAATCAAGACAATATGGTACTGGCACAAAAACAGAAACATAGATCAGTGGAACAGGATAGAAAGCACAGAGATAAACCCACACACCTATGGTCAACTAATCTATGACAAAGGAGGCAAGAATATACAATGAAAAAATCTTAAAATTTGTATGGAGAAGCAAAGACCCCTAATAGCCAAAGCAGTCTTGAGGGAAAAAACGAACCTGGAGGACTCAGACTCCCTGACTTCAGAGTATACTACAAAGCTATAGTAATCAAGACAATATGGTACTGGCACAAAAACAGAAACATAGATCAGTGGAACAGGATAGAAAGCACAGAGATAAACCCACACACCTATGGTCAACTAATCTATGACAAAGGAGGCAAGGATGTAAAATGGAGAACAGACAGTCTCTTCAGTAAGTGGTGCTGGGAAAACTAGACAGCTACATGTAAAAGGATGGAACTAGAACACTCCCTAACACCATACACAAAAATAAACTCAAAATGGATTAGAGACCTAAATGTAATACTGGGCACTATAAAACTCTTAGAGGAAAACATCGGAAGAACACTCTTTGACATAAATCACAGCAAGATATATATATATATATTTGTGCGGTATGCAGGCCTCTCACTGCCATGGCCTCTCCCGTTGTGGAGCACAGACTCTGGACGTGCAGGCTCAGCGGCCATGGCTCTCAGGCCCAGCAGCTCCGCGGCACGTGGGATCCTCCCAGACAGGGGCACGAACCCGCATCCCCTGCATCGGCAGGCAGACTCTCAACCACTGCACCACCAGGGAAGCCCACAGCAAGATATTTTTTGATTCACCTCCTAGAGTAATGGAAATAAAAATAAACAAATGGGACCTAATGAAACTTAAAAGCTTTTGTGCAGTGTAGGAAACCATAAACAAGACGAAAAGACAGCCCTCAGAATGGGAGAAAATATTTGCAAACAAATCAATGGAAAAGGATTACTCTCCAAAATATATAAACAGCTCATGCAGCTCAATAGTAAAAAAACAAACAACCCAATCCAAAAATGGGCAGAAGACCTAAATAGACATTTCTCCAAAGAAGACATACAGATGGCCAAGAACCACATGAAAAGCTACTCAATATCACTAAATATTAGAGAAATGCAAATGAAAAGTACAATGAGGTATCACCTCACACAACTTAGAATGGGCATCATCAGAAAATCTACAAACAACAAATGCTGGAGAGGGTGTGGAGAAAAGGGAACCCTCTTGCACTGTTGGTGGGAATGTAAATTGATACAGCCACTAGGGAAAACAGTATGGAGGTTCCTTAAAAAACTAAAAATAGAATCACCATATGACCCAGCACTCCCACTACTGGGCATATACCCAGAGAAAAACCATAATTCAAAATGACACATGCACCCCAATATTCCTTGCCACACTATTTACAATAGCCAGGTCATGGAAGCATCCTAAATGCCCATCAACAGATGAATGGATAAAGAAGATATGGTACATATATACAATGGAATATTACTCAGCCATAAAAAGGAATGAAATTGGGTCATTTGTAGAGATGTGGATGGATCTAGAGGCTGTCATACAGAGTGAAGTAAGTTAGAAAGAGAAAAACAAATATTGTATATTGATGCATATATGTGGAACCTAGAAAATGGTACAGATGAACCAGTTTGCAGAGCAGAAATTGAGACACAGAAGTAGAGAAAAAACGTATGGACACGAAGGGAGGAAAGCAGCTGGGGTAAGGGTGGTGGTGTGATGAATTGGGATATTGGGACAGACATGTATACACTGATGTGTATGAAATGGATGACTAATAAGAACCTGTTGTAGAAAAAAGTATATAAAATAAAATTAAAAGAGGTGGTTGGTTTGAATTTATGGCACCAAAATGTGTTTCCACTAGGATTTTACAAAAAAAATGCTTTGGAGATTTGGAGAAGTGTACAGCTAGGAACGAAAACTTTCAAATTTTATTTTAACATTCAGTTGTCTGTACTAGAGGAATTCAGTCCCAGTACACTATGACAATCACGTCTGTCAAGCCCCTTTTGGACTCATCTTAGTCTTGAATGCAACATTATAAAATGCCCACGAGGGTTTTGATCCTCTGAAAAATGAACATTCTTTGCTGTGGAGATGCTCCTTGAAACATTGTTACTTTCTTGAAATGTTACTAGACCAAAATATATTATGAACTATACCTTGGACTCCCTTGTTCAAAAATGTAGAACTACAGAATTAATCAACTAAACAAAAATGTATTTCCAAAAAAATAAAAAGTGCTAAATAAAGTATTTATTATGTCCTTGGATTGTTTGCAAGATGAATGCTTTTTCCTAATGCAGGTGATTAAGAAAAACTAATCAAATGTCCCATCCATTATTCAACCACTGTGGAGACAGTAAAAATGGTAGAGGCCCAATTTCCAATCAAAGCAGAGTTATAAAGGGCTTTCTTACTTTTCTCCTATTCATCTTAAGTACCAGATAGAATTTCTATAGGATATGGAACACCTCTCTGCACTTATCTATTATTAAAAACCTTTCATAGGTTTTTCCCCTGAAATTTAGCCTTCAAGAGTTATCACTAGGGAGATTGTGATAATCATCTCTGCCTTGATAATATGCCCTAATCTTTTTCTCAGCCAACTGTACATTTTATTTTTGGTTCATAAAATTTCCATTTGATAATTTTTAATGATTTAAAATAGCTTTATGTAACAGAATTTTGAGGAAATGTTATAATATTGAAGTATTCTGAAGATTCTGAAGTGATGAAAAGTAGTTTGGTAAATCTATCTCTTATCCATTTCTTTTTATTCTCCTTCCAGTAATACTAAGAAAAATGAACTATTTTTATATTTTTTTTCTTAAATAGGATTAATAAACCAATTATAAAATTACTGTACTTACTAGGCAAAGAAGTTAGGAAACTTCAGAAAAAAGAAAAATAATTCATAGTATACCAGAAGATAAAAGATTGCTGTTTTTAAGTATACAATCCTGGTAGCAAGTAGACACATTTGGGGCTATTCTCACAACTTAATATCCCACTTCATCTTGGAACTAATCTTGCCTTTGTCTCCTTCTGAGAATCATAAACATGTACCACTGGCAACTGTGTTTTCTCTGTGTGACACTGCCCCTTGCCCTGTTGGCCTGTGGTGTGAACAGCTGACTCAGGCAAAGCCAGTCATATCAGTTCTCCAGGAGTTTGGAACTAGGTCAGAGATACTATATCAGGTTCTCCATGTGGTTACAGACTAGAAATTAGAGGGTAGCTATATTATGGCCTTGTTTCTTAATGGAGTCTTTCCAGTGAGTCTCAGAAAACTAACCTCGAAAAATAAGAGTACAGAATTAATGCAAAGTAAAATTGAGGTGAGTATAAAGCTAGACATTTATTTTGTGGAATTTTCTATAAATGTGTTATATTTAATGATGAAACTTTATAAAGCAGTAAATAAAAACATATTTTATAACATTTTTAAGTTGGAACTTCTAGATGAAATAAACTCTTAGAAAACAAAACTTATAAACACAAAAATAAAAATAAATAGAAATTCTGAACATATATAGTAAAAAAAAAAAAAAAATGCATCTGAAATAAAATTCCTTTCCACAGGTAAAAGTCCAACTCCCAGATAATTTCATCAGTGAATTTGATCAATCATTGTTTAATAGAAAAGTATTTTTTTATTTAAAAAATTTTTTTATTGAATGAAAGATTCTTTAGATTCTTTAGTGCTTTACAATCTTCAAAAATTTCACACAGATGACTTCATATAATCCCATAATAACCCTTTTTACCCCCTACCCCTATATTTCCCCTCCCCAATTCCCTTTCCCTGCTGATAACCACTAGTTTGTTCTCTATATCTGTGAGTCTGCTTCTTTTTTGTTTTATTCACTGGTTTGTTGTATTTTCTAGATTCCACACACAAGTGAATCTTATTTGTCTTTCTCTGTCTGACTTATTTCACTTAGCTTAATATCCTCCAAGTCCATCCATGTTGCTGCAAACGACAAAATTTGATTCTTTTTTATAGCTGAGTAGTATTCTAGTGTGTGTGTGTATATATATATATATATATATATATATATATATATAT
>NC_041224.1:162681401-162739137 GCF_002837175.3 Physeter macrocephalus
TTCATCTGTTGATGGACACTTAGGTTGCTTCCATATCTTGGCAATTGTAAATAATGCTGCTATGAACATTGGGGTGCATGTATCTTTTCAATTTAGCATTTCTGTTTTTTTCAGATATATACCCAGGAGTGGAATTGCTGGGTCATATGGTACTTCTGTTTTTAGTTTTTTGAGAAATCTCCATACCATTTTCCACAGTGGCTGCATCAATTTACATTCTCACCAACGAATAGGAGGGTTCCCTTTTCTCCACATCCTTGCCAACATTTATTATTTGTGTTATTTTTGATGACAGTCATTCTGACTGGTGTGAGGTGATATCTCACTGTGATTTTGATTTGCATTTTCCTGATGATTAGTGATGTTGAGCATATTTTCATGTTCCTGTTGGCCATCTGCATTTCCTCTTTGGAAAAATGTCTATTTAGTTCTTTTGCCCATTTTTAATTTTTTTTTTGTTTTTTTTCATTTTGAGTTGTATTAGCTGTTTATATATGTTGGATATTAACTCCTTATCAGTGATATTGTTTGCAAATATCTTCTCCCATTTAGTAGGCTGTTTTTTCATTTTGTTGATGGTTTCCTTTGCTGTGCAAAAGCTTTTAAGTTTAATTAGGTCTCATTTGTTTGTTTTTGCTTTTGCTTCCTTTGTTTTAGGAGACTGATCCAGAAAAATTATTGCTGTGATTTATGTCAGAGTGTTTTGCCTATGTTTCCCTCTAGGAGTTTTATAGTATGTGGTTTTACATTTAGGTCTTTAATCCATTTTCAGTTTATTTTTGTATATGGTGTTAGAAAATGTTTTAATTTCATTCTTTTACACTGAGCTGCCTGGTTTTCCCAATACCACCTATTGAAGAGACTGTCTTTTCTCCATCATACATTTTTGTCTTCTTTGTCACAGATTAATTGACTGTAAGTGTGTGGGTTTATTCTGGGTTCTCTATTCTGTTCCACTAATATGTATCTGTTCCATACTGTTTGGATTACTTTAGCTTTATAGTGTAATCTGAAGTCAGGGAGCATGGTTCCTCCAGCTCTTTTCTTCTTTCTCAACATGGTTTTGGCTATCAGTCACTAAAGGAAGAAATATACTCCTTTCAAAAATTTCTAAAGTTAAAAGAAAAAGAATAGTATTCAACATTTTATGTGGCCAGCCTGACCTTGATAATAAAACGAAAATAGAATTACACACACACAAAAAAAATACAGGCCACCTTTTCTCATGAACATAGATGCAAACAAAACAAGTCTAAACATAACTATGACAAACCAAAATCAGTGATACATAAAATAGAGCACGTTTTGTATATTCCATGAAGGAAAGAATGAAAGTTTAGCAGTCAAAAGTCAATATCAATGAAATAATGTATTTTAAAAATTATTAAAATAACAGAATGAAAATGTATAATTAATAGATAGTTCCAACTGATTATTTATTGATAATATTAATAAAATTTATAAAATGGAATTTCATAATTTTTAAATTTCTACATTGAAGAATAGTTGGTTTACATTATTTTATTAGTTCCAGATTTATGACATCTTATTGTCCATCCCAATTAACTTCAGTGAATTTTATAAATTTTAATGCTCATTTTGATTAAAACAAAAATCTCTTAGCAGAAAATAGGTGGAATCTTCCTCAGTCTAAAAAAAAAGGTTTTATGAAAAATTACAAGAAAAATCATAATTAATGTTGAAATATTAAAAGCTTTATCTCTGAAAGCAGAATAGGATCAGAATTCCTAGTTTTTTAATTTCTCTTCAACATTGCATTGGAAGTCCTAGTCAGTGCAATGAGGCAAGGAAATTAAACACATATATTCTTAAAGATTGGAAATTAAAAAATAGGTCTTCCTCTAAATACGTATAACATGGTTATAAATACAAAATTTTTTAATCTACATATTATTAAAAAATTTAAATGAATTTATCAAGAATTCTGGTAAAAAAAGACCATGACATAAAAATTAATTATACTTCTATATGACAGCAACATACAATTAGAAATGGAAAAATATTAAATGATTCCATTTTAATAGTATAGAATTTGAAATTTTTAGATAAAAATTTTCAAAAAACCAACACTTCTACACAGACAATTATAACCCATTACTGAAAAAAATATGAAAAGTCCTAAATAAATTGAAGGATACACCATGTTCTCAGTTTGGAAAGCCAATTGAAAAAATATCAGTCTTCCTCAAATCATTCTGTAGATTTTATGTAATCCCAATAAAAAAAAAAATCCCAGCAGCTTTTTCTCCCTTTGTGATGATTAATTTTACATGTCAACTTGACTAGGCCACAGAGTGCCCAGATAGCTGGTAAAACTTTATTTCTGGTTGTATATGTGAAGGTGTTTCTCAAAAAGATTTGCCTTTGAATCAGTAGACTAAGTAAAGATGATCATCATCACCAATATGGTTAGGTATCATCTAATCCATTGAGGGCTGAATAGAAGAAAAAGGTGGAAGAAGAACAAATTTGTTGTCTGCTTTAATTAGAACATCCATCTTTTCCTGCCCTTGGATATCAACACTCCTGATTCTCTGGCCTTCAGACTTGGAATGGGATTTACACCACTGGCTCCCTTGGTTCACAGTCCTTTGGATTTAGCCTGGAACTACACCACTGGCTTTCATGGGCATTTAGTTTTCAGATGGCAGATCCTGGGACTTCCCAGCCAATCACTCATAATAAATACATCTCTCTCTCTCTCTCTCTCTGTATGTCGATAGATAGATAGATAGATAGATAGATAGATAGATAGATAGATAGATAGATGTATATATCCTATTGGTTCTGTTACTCTGGAGAACCTTCACTAAACATTCTTTTTTGATAGGAATTGAAAAGCTTATTCTGAAATTTAGGTGGAAGTACAAAAGGTCCATATATTTTTAGTGATGAAGAGCAAAGTTGGGAATACATCCACCTCCACATAGAAAACCTTCATGTACTGGAGTACTATTACAGCAATGAAAATGAATAACCTACTGTTACTTGCAGCAGCAGGAGGAGACTCACAAGTATAATGTGGATTGAAAAAAGCAGAGATTTTGTGTGATAATATAATGAAAATTTGATTGAAAATATATACTTTCAGGCTCCTAGTAATGTTAGGAAAGAGAGGGAAGTGACTGAGAGAGGACATGAAGGTAGTTTCTGGAACTAGTAATCCATTTCTTCAACTAGATAATAGTTATGTAGATATATTATTTTGTGATCACTTGGTGATTTATAATTTGCCCTTTTTTCTGTATGTGTTATGTTTCAATTAAGAAAATGAAAAACAATCATATATTTCCCTAAGCCCTTTTGTCTTAAAGTCTCCATTCCTAAGCAAAGAATACCATTTAACACTACAATAAATATAGGTGCATAGACACATTATACCCCAAATACATAGAGACTAATATACCTCAAATTGTTTGGGAGTCAGTAACTAAAGAGTGCCAATGTAGAAACATGGCCACAAAGCCAGTGAAAGTGTATCCTTTACTGGGCTGTTATATGACTGCCTTAGTCTTTGTTAGAACTGTTTTCCCTGCCAGGCTCCATAACTGAGAAGTGGCAAAGCTGGCAGTGAAAATGGACTCTCTCATACCCTAATTCCTGTGAATTTAAACAGTCACACAGGTCATCAAATCATTGGATTTTAGAGATGTACATCAAACATCCTTTTGCCTATTATTTCTGCATAATCAGGAATAAGAAAAGAGTTTAACCAATACCAGGAGGATCAGACCCTCTAACTTATTAATTCCTATGACAGCAGCTGTAAATATTAGGCATCCAACCTAAAGCATTGACATTTTTGTTAATTTATTTTTGTTGTTTTATTGTGTTTGTCTTGCGAGCATTGCTGATTGCCAGGAGACCCTGGCATCCTCTCAGGGCTTTGAGTCAAGGTTTCATTTCCAGGAAAATTGTGCTGATTTTACAGAAATGAGATGTAGAAGTTTATAGGGAGTTAAAATGAAATAATTGGTCAAGTAAATAGTTTCCCTTTACACAAGAAAAAACAAAGTAAAATTGAATAAAATGTGCCCCTCTCAATTACTCGGGAAATGCAGGCATGTCCACATTTGGAATAGGTGTTTCAGAACCATGCCATCTGTTTTTCATGTGAAGCTGCAAGGGAGAAAGGAACAAAAGTGGACACTGATTTATTCATGAAAAGGTTCTGACTTCCCCTCCATATACTTAGTAATGAAGGAAAATACTGAAAGACAAGGCAGTAATTCAGCAAGTATCCAAGAGTATATCATTTCATCCCTCCCTGCTGTTGTAAGTGAAGGCAAAGAATCCAAACCCACCATTGGCAGATTCAGGACATGCTGATGGAACCTGAACATCCATACACTGGCTTTCTATCTAGTTAAATGCTATCTTAATATCTGATTGTAGGTAACTAACTTTATTTACGCCATTTCTATCTAATAAAAAACATCAATCACTATGGAAAGTAAAATGTCAGAAATAGTTATTAGTGGTAGTAGTAAGAGTCACATTTGATGCTCTCAATTACTGGGAAGTACTTATGGACTGTATTAATTTTAAATTTAGATTAACATATGTAAAAATAGCAATGACATATATTCTTTAATGCTTTTGTAAGTAAGGAGAAAACAGAAGCATTTCCAAGAAGGTTTTTTTGTTTGCTTGTTTATTTTTAATATTTGAAAACTTAATCACAAGGGGAAATTAAAAATGTGTAAGTATCCAAGCCTTACACTTATCCAGTGTTTGGCAAGGATCAGGTACTTATCCTACTAATTTTTAAAACTAAATTAAAACAATCCCTGTAAATATCACAAATTACTTTTTTGGGGTTATAAGAAATAATACTGAAATCAATTTTAACTTAACATCAACCTCACAATGAATAATGCAACATGTTATTTCTCAATAATGCATTTTTCTTGCTTTAAGTTTTGGAATCATTTTTGATTCTTTCTATACATCACTTCCGAATACTACTTCTTTTTCAAATCCTATCTGTTTAGATTTCAAACACATTCTATTTTTAACGAAACCATCATTGTTTGAACCCTCTCATGATTATCACAAGAGCACTCTAATTTCTTTCCTCTCTTTAGGGCTCTTATTTAATCCATTACACCATCCAGAATAATCTTTGTGATTAAGTCACTCCACAAATAATAGGTAGAATTTATTTGGAAATTATTGTATTCCAGACATTGAAATGTTTATTAAAAAGTATTATTTAGTCCACAATCACTTCAAAGTTAGCACTAAAATTGCTACCATTTTATAAGATTATTAAAATTAGGTTTAGAGAGGTTAAGTATGCTTGAACCCAGGCCATTTGGCTTCAAAGAGCATGATCCTAATTCCTGCTTTGCGCTACCTCTGCACCATCTTCTTGCAAAAGGATGATATAACAAACTCCTGTATATTCATCACCAGCTTTAAATATTATCAACTCATCGCCAATCTGATTTGATCTATAACCCCAACAATTTCTCTCTTTTCACACTATTTTGTAGGAGATACTAGACATCCCTTAATTTCATCTGAAAATATTTCAGTGTGTATTATAACTCCACATATAAGGAATCTTCTTAAAACAAAGCTATAAACCATTTTCACAAAAATGTCTTAATATCAGCAAGTAATCAAACTTTTTATTGCATCAGGATCCAAATAAATTTCAGTCAGTTAACATTTGCCTTGCCTCTTTTGTTTGTAGAATCCCCTTGCATATTTCTTCTCTCTCGTTCCCTCTCCAATTTTTGATTACTTTAAAAATATTTTTTCTGTCATCCTCTTTCATCTCCTCTAATTTGGTGACTGCAATTACATATATATTAGACAATTTAAGTTGTTCTCCTGTTCTCTGATGATCTTTTAATGTTATTGAATTTTTATTTTATACTTCCCATTATTATGTCTTCAAGCTCACTAATATTTACTTTTGCAATACCTAATTGTTCATTAATTCCATTCATTGTATTTTTTATCTCAGACATTGTAGTTTTCATCCCTAGATTTTTATTTGTGTAGTTATAACATCTTGATGTTATAAGAACTGTATCATAATACCTATATAAATTCTTTGTCTGCTAATTCTAACATATATGTCAGTTCTGGGTTTCAACTGACTTATTTCTCTCATTAGGGATCAAGTTTTCCTTCTTTTCATTCCTCATAATCTTCGATAGATACCAGACATTGCAAACTTATGTTTTTGGATGCTGGATATTTTGGCATTGCTGCAATATTTTTTTGTAAGTCATAGTTAAATTACTTATAAATAGTTTGATCTTTTCAATCTTTCTTTAAAAGATAGAACCAGAGCTGTGTTTAATCTAGGGCTAATTATTTTCCACTGCTAGGCAAAACTGTTATAAATACTCTACCCAAAGCTGTGTCATTCATGAGGTTTTTCTGTCTGACTGGTGGGGACATTCACTATTGCCCTGCATGTGTCTGGGTACAGTTCCTCTAATCCTTTCAGAAGGTTTTTCCAGAGCTTGACTCGCTTCCCCACATGCATGTACTGATCAATATTCTATTGAATACTCACATGGAATCCTCTGAAGATTTCTGGAGTTCTTTATGTAACTTTCTCTTCTCCAATAGTCTGTCTTATGAACTCTAAATGCCTTGGTCTCTGTCTTAGTTTCCTTGGGACACTGTGACGAATTACTAAAACTTGGTGCTTTACAATAACAGATTTTTATTCTTTGGAATTCAGTTCTGGAGGCCAGAAGTCCAAAATCAGAGTATCAGTGGCATCAGTTCCTTCTAAAGGCTCTGAGGGACAGTACATTCCATGTCTCTCTCCTAGTTTCTGCTCTCTGCCTGGCAATCTTTTGAATTCCTTGCCTTGAAGATATGTGACTCCAACTCTGCCCCATCTTTATATAATCTCTCCTGTGTCTTTCTGTGTCCTGTCTCTTATGAGACCAGTAAGATCTCACCTCAATCCTTAGCTTACTTATCTATGCAAAGACCATATCTTCAAATAAGGTCACATTCAGAAGTTCTTGTTGGACCTAAATTGTGAGTGACACTATGCAACCCATTATAATCTCCCAGGACCCTTAACTCTGTCTCCTATACTCATGGGTTCCTCAGGACTTTGCCTGAGTTTTCATGCTATACACTTCAGTCTGGAATCTCTTGAGACAGTAAACTGGAACAATATTTGGGTTCACATTATTTGTTTCCTATTTCTTGGTGACCACTGTTCTTCATTGCCTGTTTTCTAGTATCTTGAATATTTTCTTATATTTTGGGAGGAGAATATTTTAGGTGGGAGAATAAATATATTCCCTATTACTCCATCTTGGCCAAAGTCAGAAGGTTTTCTGTTGGTTTGTTTGTTTTTTAGATTTATCTTGTGATTAGCAATGTGACCATATATTCTTTTAAAGGCACCTGTATATTTTGCATTAACTAAATTCAGGTGACATTTCTTTTTTTTTAATTAGATTTTATTTATTTATTTATTGGCTGCATTGGGTCTTCGTTGCTGCTCATGGGCTTTCTTTAGTTGCGGCAAGCTGGGGCTACTCCTCGTTGTGGTGTGCAGGCTTCTCATTGCAGTGGCTTCTCTTGGTGCAGAGCACAGTCTCTAGGTGCACAAGCTTCAGTAGTTGTGGCATGAGGGCTTCAGCAGTTGTGGCTCATGAGCTTTAGAGCATAGGCTCAGTAGGTGTGGCGCACGGGCTTAGTTGCTCCACGGCATGTGGGATCTTCTTGCACCAGTGCTTGAACCCATGTCCCCTGCATTGGCAGGCAGATTCTTAACCACTGTGCCACCAGGGAAGCCCCAGGTGACATTTCTTGATTATGACTTTGTTAAAGCCACTGGATATTGAAAAGTTTTTTATGATTTTTTTAATAGACAAAGAGTCAGTATCAGAAGAGGCATTGACAGAGATAAAAAAAAGAGAAAGATCCTGTGTCCATAAGGCAACAACAATGAAATGAAATGACATTATATATGTGTATATACATATTCAAGTTTTAAAAGTTATACATCTTTTCAAACAAAAGTTATTAAAAAGGGTTTGGTGGTGAAAAAGAAAAAAACAAAACAACAAAAAACCAAAACCAAACAAACAAAGAAGAACCTTCCAACCAGTAAAGTTATCATTCAGAAGTGAAGGAAAAATAAAGAGTTTTCCAGACAAGCAAAAGTTAAAAGAGGGGCTTCCCTGGAGGTCCAGTGGTTAAGACTCTGCACTTCCACTGTGGCGGCATGGGTTCAATCCTTGGTTGGGGAATTAAGAACCCACATGCCACGTGGTGTGGCTAAAAATAAATAAATAAAAAGTTAAAAGAATTCATGATGATTATACTGGCCTTACAAGAAATGTTAATGGAACTTCTATAAACTGAAAAGACAGGGCACTAATTAGTAACGGGAACACATATGAAAGAATAAATCTCACTGGAAAGGTAAATATATAAAAAAGGTAGTGGATTAATAACTTATAAAGCTAGTATGTAGGTTATAAGACAAAGTAGTAACAATAACTATAACTACAATAATTAGTTAAAGGATATACAAGATACACAAGATAAAAAGATGTAAAGTGGGACATCAAAAACATAAAACATGATAGGGGAGACTAATAATGTTGAACATTATAATGGAATTATAAAATTATAACTTAAATTCTCATCAACTTAAAATGGACTATTATAGATATATGTTGTTATATATGACTCATGGTAACCATGAAGCAAAAACCTATATTAAATACACAAAAGAGAAAGAGAAAGGAATATAGGTATAGCACTAAAGAAAGTCATCAAACCACAAAGTAAGAGAAGAAGAGAAGAAGAAACAGAGATGAACTGCAAAACCAGCCAGAAGACAATGAACAAAATGGCATTAAACACATACCTATTAGTACTTACTTTAAATATAAATGGACTAAATGCTCCAATGAAAAGACATAGAGTAGCTGAATGGGTTTAAAAAAAAAAAAAGACCCATCTATATTTTGCCTACAAGAGATTCACTTTAGATCTAAGGACAAACAAGCTAAAAGTGAAGGAATGGAAGAAGATATTCCATGCAAACAGAAAACAAGAGAAAGCTGGAGTAGCTATACTTATATTAGATAAAATGGACTTTGAAACAAAAGCTATAATAAGAGACAAGGTGTGATATAATGATAAAAGAGTCAATCTAACAAGAAGATATAAGATGCCACATGCCAAACAACTAGAAAGACACAACCCCATCCATTAGCAGACAGGCTGCCTAAAGTCATACTAAGTTCACAGATATCCCAAAACACACCACCAGATGCAGCCCTGCCCACCAGAGGGACAAGAACCAGCCCCACCCACCAGAACACAGGCACCAGTCCCCCATCAGGAAGCCTACACAAGCCACTGAACCAATCTCACCCACTGGGGCAGACACCAGAAGTAAGAGGAACTACAAACCTGTAGCCTGTGTAAGGGAGACCCCAAACACAGTAAGTTAAACAACATTAGAAGACAGAAATATGCAGCAGATGAAGGAGCAAGGTAAAAAACCATCACACCAAGCAAATGAAGAGGAAACAGGCAGTCTACCTGAAAAATAATTCAGAGCAATGATAGTAAAAATGATCCAAAATCTTGGAAATAGAATGGAGAAAATACAAGAAATGTTTCACAAGGACCTAGAAGAACTAAAGAGCAAATAAACGATGAACGACACAATAAATTAAATTTAAAATACTCTAGAAAGAATCAATAGCAGAATAACTGAGGCAGAAGAACGCATAAGTGACCTGGAAGATAGAATAGTGCAAATAACTGCTGCGGAGCAAAATAAAGAAAAAGAATGAAAAGAATTGAGGACAGTCTCAAAGACCTCTGGGAAAACATTAAATGCACCAACATTCGAATTATAGGGGTTCCAGAAGAAGAGAAAAAGAAAGTGTCTGAGAAAATATTTTAAGAGATTATAGTCGAAAACTTCCCTAACATGGGAAAGGAAATAGTCAATCAAGTACAGGAAGCACAGAGAGTCCCATACAGGGTAAATGTAAGGAGAAACATGCCAAGACACATAATAATCAAACTCTCAAAAATTAAATACAAAGAAAAAATATTAAAAGCAGCAAGGGAAAAGCAACAAATAACATACCAGGGAATCCCCATAAGGTTAACAGCTGAACTTTCAGCAGAAACTCTGCAAGCCAGAAGGGAGTGGCAGGACACATTTAAAGTGATGAAAGGGAAAAACCTACAGCCAAGATTACTCTACCCAGCAGGATCTCATTCAGATTCGATGGAGAAATTAAAACCTTTACACACAAGCAAAGTTAAGAGAATTCAGCAGCACCAAATGAGCTATATAACAAACGCTAAAGGAACTTCTTTAGGAGGAAACCACAAGGGAAGGAAAAGACCCACAGAAACAAACCCAAAACAATTAAGAAAATGGTAATAAGAATATATATATTGATAATAACCTTGAATGTAAATGGATTAAATTCCCCCACCAAAAGATACAGACCGGCTGAATGGATACAGAAACAAGACCCATATTTCGGCTGTCTACAAGAGACCCACTTTAGACCTAAGGAAACATACAGACTGAAAGTGAGAGGATGGAAAAAGGTATTCCATGCAAATGGAAATCAAAGGAAAGCTGGAGTAGCAACACTCATATCAGACAAATGAGCTATATTCGTCACTTCTCATAATGTTCATATGTTCTCTAATTAGCATAGATAATTTATTTTTTTTCCCTCATATGGTTTACAAGCAGGTTCAGTTGTGAAGAATTCTCTTCAGTCTTTTTCCATCTTCTCCTTCCCTTTTAAAAATACATGTTTTGGTTGTGTATTTTTGTGTTGATAAAATGTCCAAGCATTGAATTACAAGCATACCTCGTTTTCCTGTGCTTTGCTTTATTGTGCTTCACAAAAGGCATTGCATTTTTTAAGAACTGAAGCTTTGTGGCAACCCTGTATCAAGCAAGTGTAGCAGTGTCATTTTTTCCAATCGCATTTTGTCACTTTGTGTCTCTGTCACATTTTGGTTAATTCTCATGATAATTCAAACTTTTTCATCATTAACATATTTGTTATGGTGATCTTCTATCAGTGATCTTTGATAATACTATGACTTGCTGAGGCTCAGATGATGGTTAGCATTTTTTACCAATAAAGTATTTTTTAATTATGGTATGTACATTGTTTTTTAGACATAATGCTATTGCACCCTTAATAGACTAGAGTATAGAGTATACATAACTTTTATATTCACTGGGAAATGAAAAAATTCATGTTTATTCCTTTTATTTTGATATTTGCTTTATTGCTGTGGTTTGGAACCTAATGCACAATATCTCTGAGGCGTATGCCTGTAGTGTATCAATATCTTCTAAAAGTCTGGATTTTTTTTACATTTTGAAAAATATTTGAATAAAGCTCCATAATCACTGGTTTCCAAGAAAAAAATTATCCTCAAAAACATCTCAAGAATTAACCTATATATTATACTATACTTGTGCTATAACCTGTGTTGGTAGACACAGCTTTGTTGTTTAACAAACATAAATGTAAACTCATGAGCTCACCTCAGCAATTTTTTTAAGACTTTTAAAAAAAAATGTGGACCACATTTTAAGTCTTTATTGAATTTGTTACAATATTGCTTCTGTTTTATGTCTAGGTTTTTTGGCCACAAGACATATGGGATCTTAGCTCCCCGACCAGGGATCAAACCCACACCCCCTGCATTAGAAGGCAAAGTCTTAACCACTGGACCGCTAGGGAAGTCCCTCACCTCAGCAATTTTGAGAGGCCTTAACATAAGCATCATTTCACAATTCGCTGATAAGAAGAATGGTACTTTTCTTACCACTTTAAAGCCTCATTATGTGTCATTTAGCCAATGCCCTCTCACTCTACCATATGTCTAAATCATCATGGAATTTATTATTCTATTTTGAAATCATTTCTTCATCATATCACCTGTATTTTTGAGACTCATTCCTTAGACTAAGTTCTTTGAAAGCAGGACCCATATGTTTTTATATGTGTCGTTAGCACCTGGAACATTGAAGATGTATGTGTAACGTCCTGAGAAAACATACTACTTCTCCAGAAATTTGTCTTGTATTTCACCAGTAATGGAACTATATTTAACATAGCAGGGTTTGCCTCTTTAAGGTAGAATCAAGAACGCACCTTAAGTATTTCTCAGTCTTGTTGTTCACTTCTTTATAATATTGGAAATCATTAAAAAGTGGTTTCTAAGAGAACTTAATTACATGTGGGGAATTAGAAATAGAGAAAATCATATGTCAGTGACACCAGAAAAGGGCAATTATTTTCTCTGTTCCAGTTCTCATATAGAAGCAAAATGTTCTCTTCTCTCCTTCAGTAAAAGAAAACAAAACAAAAATGGCAAACACAGGAACTCTAATTTCTAACTGTATGGAACAGAACCGCTAAAATTATAAAATATTTCTTAAAAGCCAGGTGTGGGATGCTTCAGTTTGATCTCATGAATCAGAGAGAATTTTTGTATTAACTTAATATGGGAATAGACACTGTGACAGAACTGAAAAAAAATCTAGCGCACGTAGTGTTATTTTCTTCTGCCTTAATAGGAGGCCTTTTGATTGCAAGAGTATTGATGAATGGATTTCTGTAAAAATATGTATGCACACATCAGCAGTGATACAATTGGTCTTGGAAAATTAAGAAGTTCACCCTCTTCCAAATTAGAATGGAAATCTGCATGTAATCATAATACACATCATAAAACTGAATGTATAAAATTGGGTCACAGAGTCTAATAGTAAACCGTTTTTGTATAATACTTAATTCAGATAAAATTAAGCTTTTTCACTCAGAGTGAGATTAGAGTACAATTACACGTTAACCCTTCACTGCTGTGTTCCATTGTGGAAAACCTTTGAAAGTCCAGCTGATTTTTATAATGACAGATTTGGAACTCTGGATTTCATCACTTAGAGATTTATTTCATGCAAAACTACTGCAACATTAAATTGTGTCTTTATTACATATTTAGGTAAAACATCTAGAATAATTTCAAGATATTTGTCCCAGATTTTACTTTTTGTAATCCTTTTCTTAACCACTCCAACTCCACCCCAAACTTCTTTCTCATTCAGTAACTCTTTTATTAATATTGTGTCCACCATAGTCGCAGAATATAATCACATTTTTATCACATATTTTTATCATCATTTGGTAGTTTAAGGCAGATAGACCAATGATACATTAACCAAGAAGGAGTAGAAGTGGCTAATATTCTTCATCCAGTTGACAACACAAAATCCAAAGCAAAAAATACTTCTCAGAATATGTTAACCTGTTTTATGCCACTGTATACTCTTATAGCATATGGTTATGAGCAGGTACTCGGCAGTCAGACCACCTAGGGATGAATCCAAACTATACCAGTTAATGGCTGCATGACACTGTGTAATTTACCTACTCTATCTGTCCCTCAGTTTTCTCACCACTGAACTGGGGATAATAATAGCAGCTATGCCATTATGTTGTTTTGAATATTAAATAAGTTAATACATGTTAACCATTTAAACTCGTGGTTGTTGCAAAATAAGCTCCCAATAACTCTTAGCTGTTACTAGCCTGCCTTTGCTTTGAGTATCCCCTGATGCATGCACTGTCCTACCTTTTACATTATCAGTATTTTAACAACTCAAGATCTGGGAAAATGGTTTTTCTACGTTTGCGTATTCGACACCTCGTGTTAGTCCTGTAACAGTCACTTAGGAAATACATGTTTCAGACACAATCAACTTTCCTGAACCAATCTACAGTGACCTCTTCATTCATCCTACCAAGAAGATTTTATAACTTCTTCCTTTGTGCCCACCTTATTTGCCACACTGTTCTCTCATAGTACTTTTAGCACTTTATTTGTCGGTGTATTAGCTCTCTATTGCTGTGTAGCAAATTATCCCACAATTAGGAGCTTAAATCAACACAAATTATTAGTTCTCAGTTTCTGCATGTTAGGAGTCCAGGTACAGACTAGTTGAACCCTCTAGTCAGGGCCTCACCACACTGAAATCAAGGTATTAACTGTGGCTGCAACCTCATCTGAGGCTAAGCATTCTTTTCCAAGCCCACTGTTTTTTGTCATAATTCATTTCCATGCCATTGCATGACTGATGCTATGATCCATTTTCATGCTAGCTCTTGGTAAGAGGCTGCTCTCAGTTTTTAGAGGTCACCCTCAGGTCCTTGTCATATGGTCCCCTTCTCTCACAATATGGCACCTTACTCCTTTAAGGTCAGCAGAATAGTGCCACTGCTGCTGCTTGTCTCCCTTAACTAATTAGGTGAGGCCCACCCAGGATTATCTCCATTTTGATTAACCTGAAGGCAACTGATTAAGGGCCTTAATTACATCTGCAAATTTCTGCCAATTAAAATATCATGGGAGTGATATTCCATTATATTTAAAAAAATCCAGTCTACATTCAAAGGGAAGGGATTATACAGTGTGTGTATAATCTTGGAGGTCTTAAAATTCTGCTTATCACACTCAGTTAGTACCCTGGGAAATAATGAAATGGAGGCATCACATGCCATTTTTCTCTGTATTTCCATCACCTAGTATAGTATACAATGAATATTTGTTGGACAACAGCAATAACAAAGAACAGTTGAATGAATGAATGGATGAGTGAATATTATTCTTAAGGTAATTTGCATATGCTAAAGATAATTTAGATGTTACCAACATGCATTGAAACCACTAATTTTGCTGAGATTTTGGATATTGAAGTATGGTAAAAGTAGCCATTTTGAATTTTTCCCTGGCTTGATTTTAAGCAGCTTGTTACAGTCCTATTTTTCCCCATAAATCAAAACTAATCAGAATTTTTATGGTTTCTCTACATAAAAATTTACTAGAATCAGGTTATTTTTTCAAGCACATCCTCAAACTATTATCATTGTCTGAAAACTCATATCAATCTGCCCTCACAACCCCTTTGACTGAAAGTAGGGTTCCAGGATGTTCTAGGAGGTGGCTGGTGTCTAATTGGTTTCCCCTCAGACCATAAGAACTAGACATCTATGAATTTTGATGATGGGTTTGCAGAAACAAATACATAATTATTATTTATTTGAATATTTCCTAAGAAACATCAAAATGGAACACAACTGAATGCAACCATGTTGATAATTTAAAATAGGGAAGGAGGGCTTCCCTGGTGACGCAGTGGTTGAGGGCCCACCTGCCGATGCAGGAGACATGGGTTTATGCCCCGGTCTGGGAGGATCCCATGTGCCGCGGAGCGTCTGGACCCCTGAGCCATGGCCACTGAGCCTGCGCGTCCGGAGCCTGTGCTCCGCAACGGAGAAGCAACAACAATGAGAGGCCCGCGTACTGCAAAAATAATAATAATAATAATAAAATAAATAAATAAATAAAAATAAAATAGGGAAGGACTAGTTGCACCATATAAATGATACGAATTTCTACTATGTCCTATACTAGGTACATGTGGCTGGAATCAAGCCTATAAGTTTTAATGTTTCCTAAATTCAAGAGAGCTGTTTTAAGTTTTTCTTTTCTAAGTAATCAGAATAGCATTTACACATAAAGAGAATGGAGTATTTTAATTTCCCAGCTGTTCTGACCACCTTCAGGAGAGTTCAGGAAAGTGCTGACTCCCTTTCCAGTTTGACCCTCTTTTCCCTGAGACATTTCTTTTGATCTGGTTCATAGGTCAGGGTCACTATTATTGTTTTATATTTTGAGGGACATTCTGAATCTAAATACCAGTGACATAGACCAAACCAATTTGGAACAATGTTAAAAAAAAAACAATAGCACTGTAACACAAATAAAAGAAAGGGCAATAGTGCATGAAAGTGCTTTTTATTCATGCTTTTGCATATTTTTTCTGCATAATTGGCAATTAACCTTTGTTATCCCTCCAGTCCTTTTCCTTCAAACTTATTTCCTTTCCGAATGGGGGGAGGCACTGGTTTTTTATTTTAAGTGCGTCCATTTTGGCCCACTTAAACTTTGCCCAGTGAGAATAACTAGTATTTCCACTGAAGAATATACATTAGGAGTTCATTCATACAAATTTGCATGTAGAAGAAGTCACTTGGGTAAAAATCAATTTACTAGAAGGGTATATAGGTTGCACCATGACTTTTGCTTTAGGATCTTTATCAAAAAGATTTTTTAAAGAGGGACAGCTATGAGGTTGCCTGCAATACTTTTAAGAACTGTAGATATTTAGAGATATCTAGACTCTGCATCTTCTTATCCACCTTTACTTATTTGAAAATTTTGCTTCCAGTAAACTCAACACTACATGACAAATAAGTACATCAAAGTTTCTTGAAATTCCTGCAAAATTATTTCTTAGGTCTTCCCTTGAAACTTTAGCAAATCTGATTTAGAATAGATCTTTAAATAAGCTTGGAAGCTTGAAGCCGTAATCTTTAGTTATCCCAATAATGCATATATGGGGCTAATCCCATTTCCAAATGATTCTTGAAATGATTACTTAATCTGTATTTTTGAACTGCTTTGGCAAACAGAAACACAAGTTTGAGGCATATGGTAACTCAGAAACATCTTACTAATAATACAGCTTGTTGCATTGGGTCTTTTTTTTAAAATTCTTTTTTAGGATTTCTCATGACTAAAGCAGTACTTCTAAACACTAGATGCACATCAAATCACTTTATTATTATTTTTTTTTAAACAATGCCTATGCCTATTCTTTACACCATACCAATTAAATACGAAATCTGCAGATAGGACCAGCTACTAGTATTTTTTAAAAAGTTTCCCAGAAGATTCTAATATGAAGACAGGGTTTATAATCATTGGAATAAAAAGAATGATTTTTTTTTCACGTCTTTATTGGAGTATAATTGCTTTACAATGTTGTGTTAGTTTCTGCTGTACAACAATGTGAATCAGCTATATGTATACATATATCCCCATATCCCCTCCATCTTGAGCCTCCCTCCCAAACTCCTTATCCCACCCCTCTAGGTCATCACAAAGCATCTAGTTGATCTCCCTGTGCTATGCTGCTGCTTCCCACTAGCCATCCATTTCACATTTGGTAGTGTATATATGTCACTGCTACTCTCTCACTTTGTCCCAGCTTCCCCTTCCCTGCCCCCATGTCCTCAAGTCTGTTCTCTACGTCTGCATCTTTATTCCTGCCCTGAGACTAGGTTCATCAGTACCGTTTGATGAACAACACATGAAAAGATGCTAAACCTCACTAATCATTAGAGAAATGCAAATCAAAACCACAATGAGGTATCACTTCACACCTGTCAGAATGACCATCATCAAAAAATCTACAAACAGTAAATGCTGAAGAGGGTGTGAAGAAAAGGGAACCCTCCAGACTGTTGGTGGGAATGTAAACTGATACAGCCACTATGGAGAACAATATGGAAGTTCCTTAAAAAACTAAAAACAGAGCTACCATATGACCCAGCAATCCCACTACTGGGCATATACTCTGAGAAAACCATAATTCAAAAAGAGACATGTACCACAGTGTTCACTGCAGCACTATTTACGATAGCCAGGACATGGAAGCAACCTAAATGTCCATCAACAGATGAATGGATAATGGATAAAGAAGATGTGGCACATACAATGGAATATTACTCAGCCATAAAAAGAAATGAAATTGAGTTATTTGTAGTGAGGTGGATGGACCTAGAGTCTGTCGTGCAGAGTGAAGTAAGTCAGAAAGAGAAAAACAAATACTGTACACTAATGCATATATATGAAATCTAAAAACAAGAATGATTTTGACATGAGTGCACACACAATTGAAATCACATTATAATCTATATGTCCACTTTCGGGTAATGCTTTTATCAAAAATATCTGTAACATTTTCTAAAATATATTAACAGTGAATCCAGGAAGACATTGGGAGCAGGTAAGATGTTTTATATGCAGCCATAAGGGTGAGGCAAGTCAAGAACAGAGTCTGAGGCTCATATGACTGAGTTATGAGAATCCTTTCTCAATATTATCCAAATACAATGATTTATCATAAATAAAACTACAGGAATCCACAAAAACTAGATGCAATTCAATACATCTGGCTTGGTGGTCTTCCAACTGGGACGCACACACTTCTGAAAGTACACAAAGATTTTCCAGGCAGACAGTCTTTAGAAAATAATTTCCCAGACTGTTGGCTTCCATGTATACCCTTCCCTAAAATGTATCTTCAAGAGAATAGCATCTGCACTCTGCTGCTTCTCCTTTCACACCTCTTCTCTTATTGTACTAAAGACACTCAACCTCCCACACAACCTGAATCTTGCTTTCACAGTGCATTGACCTAGTGTGTAAAATACCAAGTGTCAAAAAAAAAAAAAAAAATGCTATTCAAGAATGCAGATCTCCTGAGAGAGAGTTCCTGGAAGTAAAGCAAAGCAAGGAGAGGTTCTGCCAAAATAGTAACTGGTTTTATACAAGAAACACTCATGGCAAGACTGTGTCTAATTCTGTTTATTTTTCTATTGATCTATCTTTCTATCTATCATCTATCTATCCATACATTAGATTTATATTTTAGAAGTGAGATGACTGTCATATAGAGTTGTATTAACTCATTTATTGTAATTGAAAAAAAAAAACTCATTAGAGTGTATTTTCTACAGAAAGTCTGATCTAATGGCTTAACAATGAGGTCTAACTTACTGTTGGAATTATGTGGCAGCAGATGTTCTCCATAAACTGAATTACCTAAATCAGCACCTTCAAATTTTGATGAAGATATATTTAAGTTAATATACAAACAATTCATCAGACAATCATATTTTATTAATTATAATCTTACGAAAATTGTTAAAATGCCAACCAAAAGCAGTTTGAAGACCACTGGTCTAGTTCATGCTACCTTGGGAGACTGATTGAGATGGAATTTCAGGGTGTTAATAAAATGTATAAATAAATCCAAATGAGTTGGACTTTTGCTAAAAATAGAGACATTTTTAAGCTTTGAGCTTGCTAAAGACTAGCGTGTTGCTGACATACAAGAACTGGGAAGTGCAAATTATTGAAATGCTAATCAATCAACATAGCCTATCTGTTCTAGTTATTTGCATCTGCAAGGAAGGAAACATCGAAGTTCATTTTCCTGAGTGAATGCCTTTACGAATAGGTTTGTGGATAGCAATTGAGGCAGACTACTGGACGGCAGTGTTGCCCTGTTGAAGCAGGCAACACGTTGGCTTCCACTGGGTACTTTGCTCCCACTGGAATCTGCTACCTCTTGCTTAATGGTTTTGCACAAAAGTTCTTAAGTGCCAGTGCTGGGAGTTTGTTTGGGAGCTGGGGTAACTTTCTCTCTCCCGTTTATGTTCATGCTATTAAAACTGTTTAGCTTTTTGCACAATTTTAGAGAAATAGTACTTTGCTTTTATTTATTCTCTTCCCCTTTCAGCAGGCTGTGGAGCTGGGCCAGGATACACATTTGAACAATAAATATTAAACTTTATTCGGAATCATCCCTGCTCCCCAGTAGTCCCTGAGGATGAGTTCTCCTGTTGTAGCTTCCTTAGTCCTTCTTGCAAATTGACTAACAGGTAAGGCTTGGCTGCTGGAAGACTGTTAGACACATACCTCTGAATCTCAGTGATAGACACAAATTGGGTATGAATTGGGAGCCCCATGACAAACATAAAGAATCTAGAATAGTGGATGACATATAGTAAAGGCTCAACAAAATTAGGTTTCTTTCCTTCATCATTTCACTTTTCTACTGCAAATTCAAAAATATTTTAGGAAAAAACTTTCAAAATTAAGCACATATATAACAGCATTATTTCTAACAGCAAACATCAAACACATAGTAAATATTCAACCACAACTGAATGGTTAATTTTGGCAAGACATAATTTTATCCTTTAAAATGTACACTGACCTTTTTAATGATAGGAAAATACATAGGCTATAATTCTGAGTAATAAAGCAGGATTCTGAATTACAAATATGATATCAAATACATGTAGAAAAAATACATAGATGGAAAGATGTTTCAGTTAATGTTTCACTGGGTAGTGAGATTTTGCATGGCTACTGTTATCTTCTTTTTTTAAAATCTAAAAAATTATTTATTTATTTATTTTTGGCTGCCTTGAGTCTTCGAAAGCATGGGCTTTCCCTAGTTGCAGTGAGTGGGGGCTACTCTTCATTGTGGTGTGTGGGCCTCTCATTGTGGTGACTTCTCTTGTTGCTAAGCACGGGCTCTAGGTGCGTGGGCTTCAGTAGTTGTGACACGTGAGCTCAGTAGTTGTGGCTCCCAGGCTCTAGAGCACAGGCTCAGTAGTTGTGGTGCACGGGCTTAGTTGCTCTTCAACATGTGGGATCTTCCCGGACCAGGGCTCAAACCTGTGTCCCCTGCATTGGCAGGCGGATTCTTAACTACTGTGCCACCAGGGAAGTCGCTGTTATCTTCTTTGTAGTACTTGAGAATATCTTCCAAAAATTCCAGAAAGAAGGCATGTTATCTTTGTGTTGGAGAATGAATAGTTTGATTAAACAGACATCCTAAAAGCAGCCTATTTGATGGTTCTCTCCAGAAGGAGGAATTTTCCTGATGATAAGTTCTTAGGAAGTCTTTCACTGAAATATTCACCTTTCTGCCAACTCCTCAGCTATCTTTAGGACAAGCATAGTGGATATATTATTTTAAAAGTCCTCATTCCCTTAGCCCATGCCTAATTTGGGAGAGGAAGGAACTTCTTTCCAGTCTCCTCAAAATCTTGCTTCATCAATTAAGCTGTTTTTCTATAGGACTTTCTATTTCTTTTTTCATGATTAGAAGTCTATCTTGATTCCTAGGTATCTCATTATTATCTCTAAACAAATCAACTTCACTGAGGTACACAATATTTTACAATCAGGGCTTGCTTAATTTAAACCTTGTTTTTTTCTTTGTTTTTTTACAGTAATCCATATTCAGGGACATTTGAACTATACACTAATTATATCCTCTTATGGAAGGAGGCTTCTTCTTATTTTGAAATCCAGCTCCTGAATCTAATAAATTCTGTCTCTTCCTCAATAAGTAATTGACAACTATAGTTGGAGAGATACATATTTCACTCATCTTGGTCAAAAGCAAAATTAAACTTGGCTGCCAAATATGATCAATGCAAGCCTGCCTGCCAAGGCACAATCAAAGACTCATGACAGGCTACATGGTTCTCTAGGCCCATCCTCACTTCCCAAGTGTATATAGGCAAGTCTCTGCCTCTTTCTTCTCTTTTCTCCTCCCTTTTAGAAATCCATCTATTTATAATAAATCTTAAATCATTATGAATTTATCTCTGAAGCTCTCAGTGTCTGAGACTTAGAAACAAACTAATTTCCTGCTAAGAAAACCATACTGCATAATAATGGCTTTAGGTTAATAACACAGTTTTTGTAGTCAATGTTCCAAAATGTTTAAACACATTCACTAACTAAAATTACAAATGGCATCAATTTATGAATAATGTTCCATAACCAAGAATTATCATTTTTTATTGAGTGATTAAAAAATATGTTAGCCTGTAGGTCAGCTGGGTCTAAATAATATAATGTCTCAATTGAATGAAAACATATATTTTTGTTTCATTTTCCAGGTTATCAGTAGAGAAAGGAATGTAGAAAGAGCTTAAGTGGATTTTTCTGGGTTTTTGAAACTCAAAGTACTTACCAACATGAGGGATTTACGTATGGTCTATGGAGTGGAAATTTTATGTGGTTGCCTGTGGAGAAAAGGCAGAGGAGACATATGGAAGGGGAGTAGAGTACGGATATTGTTCTGTAGCCCAACTACAAGAGATAGAACTGATGCCTCACAGAAAGAAAGGTGCTTCTGGGATAAATGTAAGGGCTCTCCATTCTCTAGAATCCACTTAAGACTTAGAGGAAAAGGCGATATTGCTTCGAGACAGAGGTAAATGATACAACACATTGCTTGCTGGAGAGATGTTCATTTATGCATGAGATTCAGCATCACAGTGAAAATGGAAAATAACCCTGTAACATTTAACAGCTATGGTATGGCAGCTTTAGTGGCAATGGGAAGCGGCTCTTTAGATGGGAAGACAAACAGTGTTCCCTTGGAGAGCAGCAGCAATGAGCTGTGCCAGCAAGAGAAAGAACATGGACCAATGTAGTTGGCCACAAGCATGTGTGAGATAAGCCTGGCTTCTCAGAAATACATGATGAGGCTTCATCTTCACAGCTATTTGAAAGCTTCTGGTATCTTACATAAAAACCTTATTCTTATTCGTAGATTCCTGAGGCTGATGGGCATTGATTTTCCACAAATATCTGGTAAAAACCTGATTTTTTTCAATCGTCGCAGTCCTATAGTGAACGCAATAGTGTTCTCATGTTAATACAAATGAATTTTATCTCAGAGAGACCAATAAATTGCCTATTCTCACCCAGCCAGCAGTTGGTAAGACTGGGTTTGAAACTCAGCCCTTTAATGGTAGATCCCAAATGTTTTCACTGCACATACTAGATCTTAAAGTTTTTCTGACTGAAAGACAAAGATGCTATATCTTCATATTCTAGGATTATTTCTAGGATTAATTCAGGCCTATTCCCTTCTTTGGCATGAATAAGCCCTTTACTCTCCCTGAAAGGAATAGCAGTGGTGGTTATAATGCAGGTAAGTAAGACAGTCATACATTTCCAAGGTCAAAACAAGTAACCAATGTAAATGGAGGGAGGTGAGGAGTTACACATGCAGTTTAGCTCAAACATAAGATGCTTGCCAGTCACTTCTGTTTGCCATTGTGCTTCGTGACCCATGCAATAGGACTGTTCTCTGGTCCATCAAGGCACCTCTGATTTTCAGAACCTTGTTCACTGACAGCTCCTCTGAGACTGAATCTGGGGAACCATTGAAGCCAAATCTTTCACTTCTCACAAATACAGGAATTTCACATATTTTAAAAAGTACAATTATATTTTGCTGAGCCAGGGCCAGAAATTGTTTTTTTAATTAATATATAACTGAAGAAGCTGAGTCTGAAATATGATGAGTTTGATGCAAGGTCATACAGCCAGCAGGAGACAGAGTTGGCAATATCCCTTAAGGTCTAGTCACAGCCTTCTGTATCTTCCTGGACAGCAACTTTCAATTGAGTCAAACTACCCATCTAGCCAGAGAAAAGTAATACATTCAGGGAAGTTCTTTCTGTATCCCATTAAGTCATTTCATTAAGGAGTTTTTATTAGCAACATCAGTACAAATCAAACACCCAAGAGCTTCCTGACTTAGAGCACCACACTTTCGCTAAAATTCGAAGTCCAAGAATTGTGGCGTGGTCTTCTGATTCTTTCAATATGTAGAAAAGTTAGCATTCTTATTCATACTTTGCTTGTTTACTTTTTTGTGTTAGTAAAGTCATAAGTGCAAGGTTGATATTTTCTCAGAGAATGTTGCAAGGTTCATTTAATTGAGAAACAAGGCATTAACTGTGATGATCTTTTAGTGGCTCGGTAGGGTCAATAAGAGTCCTTGATGAGGTAAAAGGAAGGTTTATAGTCATCTATATTATTTATTTTGCTTTAAATACTCATCAATTTGTAGGGAGAGGGGCTATTAAAGAAGTATAATAAATGTTTGTAGTTAGCATTCCCAACATCCATTGACATTTCTTTTAGCAAGAATCTCAATTTTCACTTGAGAAATCTACCCTCTTCAACTCTTAACTCAAGCTAAGTGGAGTTTCATCCCCACATGACCTAGGTCAAGTCAGGAAGTGCATTGCATTTTCCTGGCCAGTGACTGGCTTAGGCATGGTAGAAACATATCCCGATTCTATCAGAATGGCTAGGAATTTTGTGGGCTCATCTTGAAAACAGAAATATTGTTTGTTGATTATATTAAACACGAGAGGGTATGAGACTGGGGCTGTTATAACAGACATATTATCATCGAGAAGCAATAGTCTATGGTACTGGGGAACCGCCAAATGAAGCCTGAGAATGAAACCAACAGAGAAGGCAGACTCATGCGAGAACCTAAGTCCTAGTGGCTTTGCTTGAGCCCTGAACCAAGACCCTTCGATTTTCGCATATTTGAATTAGGATATTTTTTTCCTAAATCATCAAGAGTGTGTAGTGTGTGTGTGTGTGTGTGTGTGTGTGTGTGTATGTTCTTGTTAAAAATAAGTAGTCTTAACTCATAAAATAAGGAAACTAAAGTTATTTACAGGTTGGATAAATGTGTGCTTATCCATCAAGGCAAATTTCATCATACCTGATGGTTCTTCCTCCTCTGGAAAAAAGTATTGTAATTGTTGAATATTTTGGATAAGTGGTTGTCATTCTGAGATACTCTAATCTTGTTATTCCATTTAAGGTTGTCTGGTTTGGAATAGACAAATTATAATTTTTAAAAGATTTTATTTCTCAGTTTTGTTAACACTGGAGCAATTTATTAAAGGTATCACCAGCAATTTGCAGAACATTTGAAGAAATAATTTAATTTTTTATTAAAAATTCTACATCAAGAGAGTAGGAGTAACTTACATTTGCCAAACACTTATAAGGAACTCTCATGATAAACATTTCTCCCCATTCAAAGAATAAAACAATAAGTAGGCAATTTTAGAATCTGCCAAACTAGATATGTAGTAGATGTTGCTTATATTTATAAATCCATGGAATATATTTGGTTGAAGAGACTGTTTATATGTTCTTAGTGGAAAATCACTACTAGAGTTTTGGGAATTCTAGGTGAATGTGAAGGAAGACAAGAGAATTTGATATAATTCAGGTTATTTTCTGTAAGTAGCAACAGTGAAATCTATGCCTAGGTGGAAAGGGATTGAATCATGCACTCATTGCCAGCTTTAATCCTAGTAACCACAGCATCATTAGAATTCAGCAGTCTTCACAAAAGGTAGCACTAAAATTAACTTGCTTACCTAAATGTCCATAGACAGATGAATGGATAAAGAAGATGTGGCACATATATATAATGGAATATTACTCAGCCATAAAATGAAATGAAATTGAGTTATTTGTAGTGAGGTGGATGGACCTAGAGTCTGTCATACAGAGTAAAGTAAGTCAGAAAGAGAAAAACAAATACCGTATGCTAACACACATATATGGAATCTAAAAAAAGAAAAAAAGAAAAAAATGGTTCTGATGAACCTAGAGGCAGAACAGGAATAAAAATGCAGACGTAGAGAATGGACTTGAGGACGTGGGGAAGGGGCAGGGTAAGCTGGGACGAAGTGAGAGAGTAGCATCGACATATATATATATATATATACTACTAAATGTAAAATAGATAGCTAGTGGGAAAGCAGCTGCATAGCACAGGGAGATCAGCTCGGTGCTTTGCGACCACCTAGAGCGGGGGATAGGGAAGGTGGGAGGGATACACAAGAGGGAGGGGATATGGGGATATATGTAGACATATAGCTGATTCACTTTGTCATACAGCAGAAACTAACACAACATTATAAAGCATTTATACTCCAATAAAGATGTTAAAAAAATTAACTTGCTTGTTTCTTCTATGCTTGAAATTGGAATATGATGTGATTCTAAAGAAAAAACAAGTTCTATACAACACAAACACACTTCAGGTGAAATGTACCCATGGATAATCAGTATAGGTATAAAAGAAACAAGAATCTTAAGGTAATTCTCCTAAAAAGAAAAGAAAAATCTCTACTTGCCTCTTGGAAAATTGTCTCTTTTCTGTGACTCAGGTTAAACATTTGATGCTTCAGCAGTTTCAATAATTCCCAAAGCTCTTCATAATACAAAGTACAAGAACCACAGAGAAGGTAGTACGTTGCACACTTCTTTAGGATGAAGCAACAATGTGCCACGATCTACTTGAGGTGTTGCAGCTCTGTCACCATGTTAGCTCTGTGATAGAAATTTCCTGAATTTGAGGGCATGTGGGAAAATCCTTTAAAAGCCTTCAAGTGTAGTTACTAAAGTGTTCACAGATCCAAGATAAATTAATGCCCTTGGAAATGAGAACAATACTTATGACTTGAAATATATTTTTGCCAGTACTATAAAAATATTTCTTACATGCACTTCCTTAATTTCTAAAACAATAATCTCCGAAAACACTGAAAAACTCCAAATGAAAAAAAAAGGTTTATAATCTCATCACCTAGAGGGAAATATTTATAGTATTTTCTAGTTTGGCCTCAGTCTCTTTCCTGTTGTACCTCCACATAAATGAGCTTCTTTGTGTGATGGCTTGTATGTAAAAAAAATAAAGTGATATATGTTTTGCATATTATTTTGTATTCTGTTTTTCTTATTTACATGAGAAGGCCAAAGTTAATGAGTATCAGTTGATCACATGATTTTTAATGGATACTTAGTACATATATACATGTATTCAAACAATCATATATTGTGGTACGCTTAGACATTTCCAAAGATCTCCATAATATGGTAAACCATATTAAACATCTTCCTTTTTCTGACACTGAAATTCTTTTTATAAATTTTAAATCTGAATCTTACAGCAAGTCAGTTACAGATCAATGATGTCAAATTTCAGTAGGAATACCCCAAGAATATTTTCACTCTTGATTTGTTGATCAGTTTGCTTCTCCTATTACTATATAGTAACTGATTATTTGCTTATCTCCTTCACTAGGCTATAAAGTCCTTGAGGGTAAGGACTATGTTTTCTTCAGCTCACCATCATATCAGAAGCATCCCTCACAGTATATGGCACATTGCAAGGGCTCACTACTTATTATTAAGTGAGAAAAACATAGACTAAATTTTCTGAGACAATAAGAATGGTTCAATGGTAAAATCATGTGTTGAAACCTATTTTTCAGATACTACAAGGTTTTAAGTACATTATTGTATTTAACACAAGTCAATGATATATTACAGTTCATATTATAGATGAAGAAATATAATCAAGCATGTTAAACAACTTGTTTAAGTTTACAGACATGCTAAGTGGAAAATTCATGATGCAGCATACAGTCATCTAGTTCAGAGTCCATGTTCTAAATGACCATGTTGTAGTAATGGTTTCCAACTGTATTAGCATAACTATTCCCAAACTGTCTCAAAAGATCTAAATTGATATTTTTTACTAAATGTTTCTATATGCAAATAATTTTCATAAACAACTAATTAAATGAAAATTTGTCTAAATTTTTCTCTTGAGGAACACTGAAAGCATTTCCTACAATATTGTGCATAGTAAACCATTATCCCTCCTCTTTCTGCACCTACCCTCCTGGTCCCCCAGCTCCCCCCCTTTTGAAGGTGTGCTATAATGGTGCCATTACATATCTTATTGAATTTACATTTTTTGGCAGATATAGTCTTGTTTATGCAAGGCTGGAATGTAACAGAAATGAAATGCTAACCTTCTTTGTTGCAATTTTTTTCTCTCTCCTTATCTTCTTAAAACTTCTTTCATTAGAGCATAAGGGTATATAATTTATGACTGTCTCTGGCTCTGACCACACATGAGGTCTGCCTCCAATCCCATTGAGAATCTCTACATTTTTTCATTTGGCATTAACATATTAGGGTTGTCAAATTCACATAACTATAAGATCTACAGCCAAATGGGTGGAATTAGCAGAAAGAGCAAGTGCATGATTCATATCAAATCAACATATTGGGGAATGCTTATTATTTGCATATTGAGGGTGAATATCAGCATTTCTAGAAAAACTGATCACAGATAGGAATTTCCCACAGTGCAATATGAGAGCCATGAGCTTTCCGTGTCTTGTGTTATTGCTCCCACTGCAGGGTTTTATGTTGCCTCTGTACTCTCTTAAAATTTCAAGATTTACTCTAATGACCTGACTTAACTCATATAGGAAAGTTAAGAACAATTTTGTTGGTGGTTTCAGGGCTGTGTGAAACATTGTGTTGCAACACTCAGAATCTCACTTTTGGACTGAAGCACTAATTTCCATAGCTGCTGAGAGGGTTGGTTACCACAAGCTTGTGTCTGGGTCCAGAGGTTCTCCTTCTGGAGATTATTATCTGAGTTTGAGAGAGCCATTTTTCCCAAGGTCATGCCCCCTTCCTGGAGTCAGGCCTCATTCAATGACTGGTTGATATGGGGATGGAGGCCTAGCATCCTCACACCAATTAGGCCACTCTGCAGTGCCATCTGGATTCAGTACTCTGTCCAATCTCTTTCTCAGAGTCTGCTTCCTGGGGAACCAAACTTGCCCCAAAAGAAGGCAATAGGTTTCCTTTGGTTCTACAAAACAAGCCATCTCTCAATTAGTCAAAAGACTTCTCTAAATTGGCCAACCTACATGAGCAGTGATTTATATTGGGATTTGGGTCCAAGGACTAAGAGTCATAGAATTCATTTACTAGCCAATGTTCACTGCACAAATATTTTCCCAGTAGATATCATGAGAAAAAAATAGCTGAAAAAAAGAGAGAATAGAAAACTTTTGGCAGTTATAGCAATGATGGGAAATTTTAATGTTACTTTTAGCACATACACTCATCCCCCCCCACACACACCCCATTCCAGTAAGAGGTACTATTTGCAGCAATCCATTTTTTCTCTTCAACTTTGTACTTTTCTGTTCTCTCTTTATGGAACATTCTCTACATCTCAGCACCATCTTTCCTTTAAAATCTGTCCCGTTGTGACCTCTTCTAAGATGGGTTTCATGCCCTGTCCCTATATTTCCAGAGCATAATATACTCCAAAACCTCAGTGTAAATTTGTTGTTACATCTGTTTACTATATCTCCTCCACTAGACTATGATCTTTTGCCACATAAATTTCTAGCCCCTATACCATGCCTGAGAGTAAGCACGCACTCTTTTGAGATAGACTGTTTGTGAGAGTCCCATTTGCAGTTCCTTATATATTCCCTGTAGATACTGTGAATTCTACAGATGATGCTTACTGACTAGTATTAGCGAGCTCTAAATATCTAAAAATATGATACCATGTGGTATATTCTCCAGCCAAATATTTTGAACATCAGTTGCTTACTATTAAAATAGTCATGCTTTTCTATCCTTGTGTTCTCAACCATATCATTGAACACAATTATAAACTGTTGTTTTCTTCGTGTACTTTATTCTTCAAAATAGATTGTAAGCTTTTTATGGGCAAGGTCAGAAATTTATACTCCACTTTCTTACCCCACTTGACTAGTACCACATTAAATCCATAGCAAAATTTTCATTTCTTAATTTGTTGTTTGACCAGATGTAATGGGATATCTTTTATTTTCTTTTGTAAACATAAATATCATCCAAATTACCTGTACTTTTAGGATAACTAAGATCTTATTTTTGTTGTTAACAAAGGGAAAGTGGCTTTGGGATAAACATTTTTCTTAAGCTTCTACAATCTCCATTTATTTCACCGAGACAAAATAGTCATAGATAAAAGCTTTTTTTTTTTTTTTTTTTACTAACATTTGCCAAATTATTTCTTGCAGCAAAAATATTGCTAATTGTCTTAGTTTTTATGAAAAATCTCATTAGTAATGATTTTATTTTGTAATTTACCTAGAAGTCTGTCTACGAATACTGAAATGTGAAGGCTTTAATATTCTTCTAATTTGCTTCCCTAATTACAGTAAATATCATTAGCTGTGATTTCACATGCTCAGACCTTTAAGATAATTATATGTGAGCTAGTCTGATCTTTATTTTGGCACTACTTATAAGGAACCATTGTGATGAGAAAGTATAAACAGGTTGTAGATGCAACTATGCATACTATCTGTTATGAAAGAACAAGTGTTTTAAGGGTCTTACAGCTTTCAGTTACTCTTTACTTATATGGAGGACAGATATTACCCACATACAAAAGAACCAAGAACCTAGATAAAAGCAAAAACAGACTCTGAGCAGCCAAATTAGAAGTCACATATTTTCACATTTGTAAGTCACCTTTTAAGACAATCACAGCAAGTCTATTCACACAATTTAAAAGGCTCCATTGCTTACGGTCTCAGTTACACAACATAGAGGACACCACTACATAATGAACAGAAGTACCACTAGAAGCAGCTGAATCAGCAGGAGACTAAAAATTCCAGCTGGCAGGTAGACACCAAGTTGGGGGATTTTAAAGAAGAAAAGGGTAGGTATAGGTACATGAATCCAGGAGGAGTCATTGGGTGCTATTAATGTAGAGGAAAACAAATATATAAACATAACTGTTTCTTTATTTGATAAAATACCATATATTTGCCTAATGGTAACAAACAATTACTAATGATAGAATTTTACATTTTAAAAAGTGATTTTAGTAGATGCTCAGAGCTGATGGTCAGTGTCCATTCTGATTGGATATTCCCATTTCCCTACCAGTTTTGGAAAAGTCTTTAGTATTATCACTGCTTGTGTTAACTCTTTTGACCTTTAAGTAAAATCTCTAACTGCAGTTGTAATAGGTTGCTTTCTGTTGCAAATAGAATTATATAAAAAGCAGATTATCTGGGTCCTCATGCTTATCATTCCAGCTACCACACAGGGTGACAGGATCAGTTATAACCCAACAAGAGGTAGTATGTCTCACATGTATAATGTGAGAGATAGGTAGTTGTTCTCCAAAGACTTGTGCTCCCAGTACATTGTAGAATATTTGCTAGGGAACGGTTGCTCAGCCAAGGACTCTTCCCCCTCTCCCTGCTTTCAGTACTTTCCCCTTCCCTGACCTGACCCCCTTCATATCTTTTTTTTTTTTAATGATTTAATTTTATTTATTTTTGGCTGTGCTGGGTCTTCGTTGCTGCGTGCGGGCTTTCTCTAGTTGCAGCAAGTGGGGGCTACTCTTCATTGTGATGCACGGGCTTCTCATTGCGGTGGCTTCTCTTGTTGCGGAGCACAGGCTTTAGGCGCGTGGGCTTCAGTAGTTGCAGCAAGCGGGCTCAGTAGTTATGGCACGTGGGCCCTGGAGTGCACAGGCTTCAGTAGTTGTGGCTCGTGGGCTCAGTAGTTGTGGCCCTGGGGCTCTAGGGTGCAGGCTCAGTAGTTGTGGCACCCCCTTCATATCTTGCTCCCTCATTTGTGTTACTTCCAGGCTGAAGTGTACCCAGGTGTGCTTGCTTCCTATCACCATACTCCCATTTCCTATTCACATTCCTAGATACATAGGATACAGTAGAAGTACAGTGAATACTTGAGACACACATAGAAAGGGTCTGGATATCTGAATCTCCATGTGGCAAACCAAGTGCCACCCAGAAATAGAGGCAAGGACTATATTCTAACATGTGAGCAAAGAATATATTCTATTGTGTCAACACCATAAGTTTGGAATTTACCCCATAATGTTTGGGACTTATTGCTTAAAGTAGCTGGTGTTTAACCAATACTCTTTCTATTTAATTAGATTGCAAACTTTTTTTTAGAAGCTGCTAGTGGACTTCTTGTAAGCAATTTGCAAAGACAGGAGTACATGCCCACGCCTGTAGGAAGAAAAATAGGATTATAGATTTAAAACTCATTTATTTAGCACCAGGAAATAGGCTAGAGATAACTCATTTCTAACATTCACTACAGCTTCTAAACCCTCCAATATTAAGTTATGTCTACTCTTGTCTTTATGGATAGAACAACCAACCCAGTAGAGCCCAAACCCCAGTAGAGTCCAAACCCCAGCAGAGTCCAAAATCTAGTTAAAGCCTGTTCTAGATTTTAATTATCCTGCACAGCATCTCCCAGTTGCAGTCACCAGAAACATGAATATAAGCTATAGAACTTCCTTTTCATATTAACTTTTATTTTCCTGCAGGCCTTATAAAAGCAACCCTGAGTTTTCTGACTTTCACAAGTTCAATGATTTTTTTTTTCTTTCATTTGACACTTTCAGATAGTCTTCCAACTCTGTCAGGCTCCAGCTGTGACTTTATGGACATGTTACTAAAGTTCTCAGGCTTTTGTCCTTACCTATAAAATAAAAGAATTTGATCCAACTATCTCTAAATTGTCTTCCAGCTACAAGTAATAGAGAATATGTTTTTTAATGTGTGTGTATTTGTATATAGCAAATTTATAAAATATCAGTCTCCTTTCCATTCGTGTTATGTTGATAAATGTCATCTAGCTTTTTAGTAGGGATACTTTCCACTCTAAGTATTCCTGGATAATTGTGTAGATGGTTTTTATTTTCTGTTCGTTTTCTCTTTCACTGTACTCCAACCTTAATTGGAGGCAACTGTTAAACTTTCATGGCATTCACATGTGCATTTCCAACAATGTAAAGTGTTGAACAAGGTTAGGAACAGTATTGTAGCCTACACACATATTTATATGCCTCCACCCTCCACATACACACACAGATCCATTTGGAGTGTGTGCTCTTTCTATTTTGCTTTAGAGTAGAACATTTTAAGAAGGACTAAATAAAGTTATTCAACTTCCTCTGTCATAAAAAGATTAAATTATGTTAAACCTCACCTAGAAAATTAAATTAAACGAGAACACCTTGTTGCCCATGCAACAAAATGCCTTTTTAAAAATTTGTAATTGGTTTGAATAGGGCTCTCCAGAAACATGTTGCATTGTTTAAGTGGCTCAATCCAATGAAATTCCACCATTGAGTTCTTGAGAAAATAAAATGCTTAAAATACTCAGACCATAGAAATGAGTGTACAATTGCTTTCTAAGAATGAAAAACTTTGAGCTGAGACAAGCACAATTAAGCATTGTATCTAATGCATAACTCAGCTGAAACTGAAGTGAAATAGCCACCCAAGGTAAACCATTGTTAGCAGTGTTGATCATAAACATTAGTAATGAAGGATTATGAAAGGCATGAGGAAACTTTTGGGGGTTATGGAAATGTTAACCATCTTTCTTTTGGTGATGATGATCATGAGTGCAGATATATCATAATTTTAAAATTGTACACTTAAAATATGTGTCATTTATTGTATTTCAATATTCCTGAACAAATATGTTAAAAATAAGGGTAGAGAATATTGTAGAACAAAAGATAAAATGAATTAATTTAATTTACTTTAGGAAATTATCAGCAAATGTTTCTTATTTTATGTTTCTCTCATTTACCAAGCAAACTATTCTAACAGACTGACATTTGGGATCCAGAGAATAAGTAACAGAGGGCCTATAATAGGGATTCCAGCCCAGGGACTTTTGCTTCAGTGTCAGTGAGCAAAGGGCATTGCTCACTACTTAATGGCAAAATATCTCACCTTACATGACTCAATTTCATTTTATAGAAAATGGGTTACATTCAAGAACATGAAGTACATTGAAATTGCCCTAAATAGTAGCTCCTGTCCATGCTCTGAATTGTTAGGAATTCATACACATTATAACACTATTGCTTTAATACATACATCTTAAAACAAATAACAGCACTTTTAATAACAGTGTAAACAAGATCTTATATATGAATTTGCACTTATTATTCCTTGCTGTGTTTGAACATCAAGTTTACAACTCATCTTTGTAATTATTATTCACTATTGTATCACAGTAGTGCATGGGATAGATAATCCCAAACAGAATAACGTAAAAACCACTCATATTTGACTTTAGACTACTGAGGAAGCAAGGGAAATACGTTTAGATTAAAAATGGAAATCCACATGTAGACAATCACAATTAGCTGTGTCTAAGCTACCATAGAGTTCTTAACCTAATGTTGGGCTTATTGAGTTAACTAATGAAGCTGCAATGAAGGAGTCTTAGTATATCAAAAGCATATTTAAGACTTTATTAAATAGGCCCAGGAATGGAGAAAATGCACAATTTTCCATACTTCTAGATTCTTTAAGTACAATTTTGATATGGCTAATGAAAACCACTTTGACAAGTCAAATTATGCAGTAAGTTTCAAATAAGGAGTAAATGATAGTCTTACTTTATTTTAAATGTTTAATTATTTCATATACAATGTTAGGCCCTGGGAATACAAAATTGAGTAACATGTACTTCCTGCCATGATCTCCTGGTTGAGCACTGGTGATGCTATTATTCAAGAGAAGATAATAATTTAGTGCAATTTAAATTATCTTTCTATCATGAAAGGTACATTTTTATATAACTAAGGAGATGTTTGTCTTTATTAGGAAGGGCACTTAACAACTGAAAATCATTTGAATTTCCTAGTCTTTTAGGGTAAAATTCATGACCCTTATTATGTACTTACAAATGTTAGGGCAGCAAACTTTATTGTTATAAGACTCCTATTAAAGGTGAAACCCATATTTAATTTCATTGGCATGGCACAATAGAAGAGTGACATATATACAATTATTGGATATGATAATAGATTTTCTTACCCTTTAAGATCATTGATTAGGTTAATACCTTGTTCAAAAGTAGAAATGAAAGAAAGGCATAGAAATGATAGATCTTTCAACCATGCTCCATATGCTACCCCTAACCTAACCCAACACACATTCTCTCACTCTATCTCTCTCTATCCCTCTCTCCCCCCTCTCCCTTTCTCTTTTTCTCTTTCCTTGTAACCATTCATTAGTTTTTGTGCACTGATCCAAAGATTGCTTATAACAATATAAGCAAATAGCACACATGTACTTATTTTATACAAAAGAAATAGTGAACTTTGCTGTCTATCTTGTTTTCACCTGATAATACACTTTTAAGATCTTTTTTTTTTTTTTTTTTTTTGCGGTACACGGGCCTCTCACTGCCGTGGCCTCTCCCATTGCGGAGCACAGGCTCCAGACGTGCAGGCCCAGCGGCCATGGCTCACGGGCCCAGCCGCTCCGCGGCATGTGGGGTCCTCCCAGACTGGGGCACGAACACGTGTTCCCTACATTGGCAGGCGGACTCTCAACCACTGCGCCACCAGGGAAGCCCTTAAGATCTTTTTATACCACTGCATAGAGGAATCTTTCACCTTTAAATCTGAATGTTATTCAATTGTATATATACATATGCAGTATGTATATATAACAAAGTATTCAGATAACTCCTATGGGTGGTCATGTTGGTCATTTTTAATCAATATTGTGAAAATGACTATACTACCCACAGCAATCTACAGATTCAATGCAATCCCTATCAAATTACCAATGGTATTTTCACAGAACTAGAACAAAAAATCGTAAAATTTGTGTGGAAACACAAAAGACCCCAAATAGCAAAAGCAACCTTGAGAAAGAAAAACGGAGCTGGAGGAATCAGGTTCCCTGAGTTCAGACTGTACTACAAAGCTACAGTAATCAAGACAGTATGGTACTAGCACAAAAACAGAAGTAAAGATCAGTGGAACAGGATAAAAAGCCCAGAGATAAACCCATGCACCACTGGTCACCAAATCTATGACAAAGGAGGCAAAAAAATACAATGGAGAAAAGACAGTCTCTTCAATAAATGGTGCTGGGAAAACTGGACAGCTACATGTAAAGGAATGAAATTAGAACACTCCCTAACACCATACACAAAAATAAACTCAGAATGGATTAAAGACCTAAATGTAAGACCGGACACTCTAAAACTCTTAGAGGAAAACATAGGAAGAACACTCTGACATAAATCACAGCAAGATCTTTTTTGACCCACCTCCTATAGTAATGAAAATAAAAACAAAAATAAGCAAATGGGACCTAATGAAACTTAAAAGCTATTGCATGAAAAAGGAAATCATAAACAAGACAAACGGACAACCCTCAGAATGGGGGAAAATATTTGCAAATGAAGCAATGGACAAGGGATTAATCACCAAAATATAGAAACAGCTCATGCAGCTCAATATCAAAAAAACAAACAACCCAGTAAAAAAATGGGTGGAAGACCTAAATAGACATTTCTCCAAAGAAGACATACAGATGGTCAAGAGGCACATGAAAAAATGCTCAACACACTAATTATTACAGAAATGCAAATCAAAACTACAATGAGGTATCATCTCATACCAGTCAGTATGGCTATCATCAAAAAATCTACACACAATAAATGTTGGAGAGGGTGTGGAGAAAAGGGGACCCTCTTGCACTGTTGGTGAGAATGTAAATTGATACAGCCACTATGGAAAACAGTATAGAGGTTCCTTAAAAAACTAAAAATAGAATTACCATATGACCCAGCAATCCCACTCCTGGGCATATACCCTGAGAAAACCATAATTTAAAAATACACATGCACCCCAATGTTAATTGTAGCAATTTTTACAATAGCCAGGTCATGGAAGCAACATAAATGCCCATTGACAGATTAATGGATAAAGAAGATGTGGTACATATATGCAATGGAATATTGCTCAGACATAAAAAGGAATGTAATTGGGTCATTTGTAGAGATATGGATGGACCTAGAGATGTCATATAGAGTGAAGTAAGTCAAAAAGAGAAAAACAAATATCATATATTAACGCATATGTGTGGAATCTAGAAAAATGGTACAGATGAACCTGTTTGCAAGGCAGAAATAGAGACACAGACATAAAGAACAAATGTATGGACACCAAAGGGGGAAAAGGGGGTGGGATGAATTGGGGGATTGGGATTGACATATATACACTAATATGTATAAAATAGATAACTAATGAGAACCTGCTGTATAGTGCAGAGAACTCTACTCAATGCTCTTTGGTGAACTAAAAGCGAGGGAAATCCAAAAAAGAGGGGATATATGTATACATATAGCTGATTCACTTCGCTGTACAGCAGATACTAACACAATGTTGTAAAACAACTATACCCCATTAAAACAAAATTTTAAAAAATAACTTTTCTATTACAAACTGATGTATATTTGCTAAGCGTAAAATAATATATAATTTTGTATATGGGCAGTTTCTTGAAAATGAAGAAATATTTGTAGGGTAAACATGCAGAGGTAATACCTTGCTAAATTGCCATCTATCCATGTTGCATGGATTTAAATTACCATCTGAAATATATAGAATTCTGGTTCTTCCTAGCATGTATTGTTGAACAGAGTGTGTTTTCAAACCTGAATCTTTGCCAATATCCTAGTTTAAACAGACATCTTAATGTAGTTTTAATTTGCATTTTTTTTCCTCACAGTGAGAGAGGTTGAGAATCATTTCATAAGGAGCCATTTGTATTTTCCTTTCTGTGAACTATTTGTTAAATAGGTCATCATTATTTTTCTTTTGAGTTGTTTCTCTTTTTCTTATATGTTTTTAGGATCACTTTATATGTCAGAGATATTTTCCTACTGTGAAATGCGGTGCAAATACTTTTCACAATTTAACTTTTTCTTTTGATTTTGCTTATAACATTATTATGCCATGTAGATTTTTCATGTTATCATTTATATAATTACATGTATTAGCATTTTCTTTAGTTTTCTCAATATGAAGGTGTAACAACAAAGGTGTTCTTATATAAAACATATAAAGGAATATTACTATGGTGTTTTGTTGCTTATTAATATTATATCTTTTTTACATATAAATATTAATATTTTAAATATTTGAAGTATTATAGAATTCATCCTGCTGTACAATATAGAGCCTTAACTTTTTTTGTCAGATGGCAACTAAATTTTCCAACATCGTTTAGTAAAAAGTTCTTCCTGTCAGCTGGTTTAACATGCAACATTTATCATAAAGCAAATTTCCATATGTATTTGGATCCACTTTGAACATTTTTATACTTTTTAATTTTTTTGTGTAACATTTTTTTCTCTCATGGGCCAGTACAACATTTTCTAATTTTTTTTTTTTTTTTTCTTGCGGTACGCGAGCCTCTCACTGTTGTGGCCTCTCCCTGTTGCAGAGCACAGGCTCTGGATGTGCAGGCTCAGCGGCCATGGCTCACGGGCCCAGCCGCTTCACAGCATGTGGGATCTTCCCATACCAGGGCACGAACCCATGTCCCCTGCATCGGCAGGCGGACTCTCAACCACTGCGCCACCAGGGAAGCCCTCTAATTTTTAAGGTTTGTGATATATTTAAGTATCTGATCGTGTTGGTACCCCTGTGTTGTTTTCTTTTATTCTATTTTAGCTTTCATGCTATTTTTCTTATTAATTTACATCTAAACAAAATTGGTTAATTTGTTGTTGATTTTTACACTATTGTTTTTACTTAGTGTGTCTATATTTATAATGATATATACATGTACAAAACTCACAAACGTGAGCAAACTTTTTCTATAAACTTCTGAACAACAAATTTTCCTAAGTTTTGTGGGCATTAATGACACCTTTTAATCAATATACATTTCCAGAGTACTCCACGTGGTAGGTTTTTCTTATTGGCCTTATAGATGTGGAAGTAGGCAGTAGTTCTCAGCATTTAGAATCATAGGATCAGGAATCAGATTATACGAGTTCAATTCCAGGGTTGTTGTTTTCTACCTTTGTGGCTGGGAAGAGCAACTTGATCTTCCAGAGTCTCTGTTTCCTCTTATGTAATTTTCCCTCTTCACAGAGTTGGAAGAAAAAGTAAATGAGATTTAGCAGAGTGGCTGAGATAAATATTAGCTCTTGTAATGAACACCAGGTACTGGAGGGTCTAGGGGGTTAGCAAAGGTGGCACCCACACACTTCGCTCTTTTTAGCAGTATCCAGTTTCCTTTTCAGGAATTCTTTTGATGGTCGCCTTACAACCAATAATCTGAGGGGTTTCTGGTAACTTTTGTTTGGCTGATTTTGTTCTGACTGACACACCAAGGAGGAGGCATGTCACATAAGCAGGTGAAGTAGATTCTTCCAGCTTGCCAAAACTTCCAAGTATAACCAGGGGCAGGGGAAGTGGGCCAGAGGGAAACAACAGTTGGAAAAATCATTTCTAGTGGCCCCTGGAAAGGAACTGTGACTCTACTTTTAGTACCAAGGACATATATCACTTCCTCTCGCCTACCTCTTCCAAACCCATTTGTCTTCCTACCTTTCTATCCTATGAATTTCCTGTATCCTTCAAATAAAATCTGTTTTAGATTAATTTAGCCAGAATTGGTTTCTTTACGATGCAAAGGTTGAATAATATTCCCCAGTTCACACAGCTAAGAAGTGTTCTATGCTCTACCATTAAACAACAAAACCTAAGTTGATGCTTAAAAGAGATGATTTGTAAGTCACTTTTTTAGCGGTCTCTTCCAGGAAACTGCTCTGAATTCAAGGTCTTGCATTCTGCTACAGGTCTGGCTACAATTCTGTTTTATTGAATACTCTTGAAGGATATCACCGTAACTATTTTTGTTAAGAAATACATATGTATTTCTTGTCAAGACAACTAATTGCTCAGAAATACTGTATGGAAAACCTTCCAAGAGAATTTTATCTATTTCTGTTGTTGTTAGATTCTGGTAAAATCTTAAACATTTGACTGGAGTTGATCTTCATTAGTGGATTTAACTTTTTTTTTTTTTTTTTTTTGCCATATCTTCACCTGCCATTTCCAACATGACCATTCAGTATGCCCAGTTACAGGCACTCTATTTACAATGAAGTCAGGGTCCCATTAATTTGCTAATGAACTGATATTGACTTTATTTTCTGCAAGCTGGTGATGCTTCAGAAAGCAGTTACCTCATTTTCAAAATGAGCCTTGATGAATTTTCTCTGCTGCAGAAATGTCAAAAAAAATCAATTAAAAAATCTAATTGGTTCAATAATACCTGGTTGTAATTACTACACTGGCTTGGAGCCAATGCAGACCATCCTCAGGAGGTCTGACTGTATGCTTCCCTCCAGAGAGGATCCCTCCTGGTGCAGGTGAATAGGAGACCCACAAAGAAACAGGACTCCCTGTTTAAGGCGCAGTCAGCAGTGGGTCCCCCCACTCTGCATTTCCAAGCATTGCCTCAGGTCATTGGGTTTTGATGCTATAGTACAATTCAATTATGTAAATATTTTGCAAAGCCTGCTAAATAAAATTGTGAGGAAATAGCTGGGTAATTTTTCCCCCCAAACATTGGCTGATTTCTCTTGTGGGTAGTCAGACAAATTATCTAGATAATTATGGTCCTGTTGACGTCTCCCAAAGGTGCCTTTTTCTCAACTGCCTAACATTTAATTACTGTCAGGTGTGTTAACTGGTGAGGCGAGAAAGTTAAGACAACAATAGAAAGAAGGCCAAACATCAACCTATAGAAATGCTTTAATTTTTACTTCCGTTACACGCACATTTGCAGATGCTACATGGCAGTTCTTGAAGTCAACGCTTTTCCTTACGTGCCACCTGGGACTATGGTAGGTGATGTTTATAGTAAAGATCAGAATCATCAGGGCCCAAGTTTAATTCTAAACATAAATATACTATTTATGTTAGAATCAGCCTCATCCACTCTTGAAAGCTTTCCATGTGAATTCTCTGCCTAGCTCTGATTGAAGAACTACCTGTTAGCAAAGAGAAAAATTTAAAACTCCCTATAATGATAACTTGAGGGGAGATGAAATAAAACCCCAGGCATGAAGCCCCATAGAAGCCAAGTCAGTCACAGCTCTACAAATTAATAATTGTTACTTAATTCCTATGAGCCTCCATTTTCTCTTCTGTAAAGTGGAGAATAAGATCTGCTTTGAAGGACATTTTTGAGGATTAAGTGAAACATTTGTAAAGCACCTATGTGCTTGTAGATATTTTTCCCACACAGTCTCATAATTTATTTTAAAAAGGAAATAGAAAATCTACCATAAATATTTCAGACATAATAAAATAGGTGCTGTTGTTAATTTCCTAAAAATTTAAATCTTTTACTGAGGATGGCCCTTCCAAGTTCAAATCTTAAAAGACCCCCAGTCCCAGCCACTTGCAGAATTACAATGCAGTTTAGTCTCAGAAGATATACAGATGGATGAAAGTCCAGGATAGGAGAATGTTAATGGAAACTGACAAGTAGATTATTAACTTGTTAGTCTTCTTTAAAAAGAATAATGCTTATATATTTTGTTGATCAGTCAGATACAACTTTTTCTGAGCAAATAATTCAAAATTTGGTTGTAAGGTAGAAAAGGGTCTGCAAACACCTGTTTTGCTTTTATACTAACGTTGGATTTAGAAAACATAATGATTTGAATTATTCAACACTGCAGGTGTCCTCAGCTATTCACAATTGTTATAACCCAAAGACCCAAACAGAGTGAAAATGAGACTTCAGGCTCCAAAGAAATTACAAAGATAAGTCACAAATATGTAATGGACAGATAGCAGGAAAAGAGCAGGATGAGCATGTGATAGCTGGCATGTGGCAAGACAGGATCTGAGAAATGAGTTCCATCAAAATGAAAGATGAAAAAGGTGAAATATTTTATAGTTACCTATTTTTGCTTTGAAAGATTGGATGGGGAAAGCTACCATTTCTTGGTTATATTAGGATGCAGTAAGTAGATATTCATCTATGAGTTGATTTAACCATTCGTTTAGCAATGATAATAAGAGGTGCTACTGACCAGTAGTTAAGAATGTAAGATCTTGAATGAGAAAAAAAAGGCTGTATTTAAAGCTCTTTCTTCCCTTTCTGGTGTTTCTTCGCGACTATTCCTTTGTTTCAGTTTTCTTATCTGTAAATTGAGGATGCCTATCTCATAGGGAACCACCCTCCTATAATTAAAAGAAGATGATAACTAAAGCATTTAAAGTGCTTTTAGTCCAGTAACACAGTATGAGCTCAATAAGTAATCAGATAATTGTTACTGTTTACTGAGTTTCTACTATGTACCATATCTAACATTTTATATGACTTATGTCATTTAGCTTTTACATCTTTGGTTTGGTAGAAAACGATTAGTTTTCTTTTGAAGATAAGAAACGCTGAGACTCAGAGAACTTACGTAATTTGTCCAAATTCACCGAAAAGTGATAGATCCTTGAATTGAACCCAAAGCTTTCTGAGCTTCAAGTTTTAGTAATACCATTCTTTTTCTTTTCCCTATGCCCTTGCTACTATTCTATCCTGAATTTCTCATTTTAAAGCCTTAATTGCTTTTTCTGTAACGATTATTACAAATTATTTAAAACTACTTTATAGTACTGTTCTCTGGAGTTTTCTACATGTTTGTCTTCTCCTACAGACACTTCACTGATTTTCCTAAAGAAAGGAAATGAGTTATAAAATATTTACATTGCCATTTCACTGAGGACAGAACCAACAGGTGCATTATTACAGCTGCTGAATAAATAGCAAAGTAATACAGCATAGTTTATATTTTGCAAAATTATCATTCAGGTTAGGATTTACATTTAGCGCATCTTTCAATCTTCAGTATTCTAGACTACCTAAAAGAAGAGGAAATAATTTCAATTTAACTAATTGAGCAACTAGCCCCAATTAATTATAAAGATTCCTTTATTCCAAGACTTTCTAATGAAAGAATTGTTTATAAAATGTCTTCCCCCATTTAAAATTCCCTCATTTTTCAAATAATTGACATTCTTTTCTTTATATAACTGAAACTTCTGGAAATGGGAAAAGAATCTTTACATCAAACAATACTTGTTCAGGTATAGTAATTCTGACTTACAGTGAGATTGATTAATTTCTTACGTTGTAGTTTACTCCCAACATTGAAGTTGACTTATATGAAGTTCTTGCAATGAAAATAGAACAAGCAGGGTCTTTGATCTACCCAACTCAATTTCAGATTTGGGTTCCACCACTTACATGATGCTTTCTTATAGAGAACAGTCAGAATGACTGGACTCTATTTTGGAGAGAGCTAGGTGCCTAGATCATCTATACTGGCAAAGAACTACAGTAGAAATACAGGCATCCATACTTCGTGTGTATTTGTGTGCATGTGTTTGTATGTGTGTATATGAAAAGTTCTCTTTAGTTACTTTCCAATCAACTAATCAATAAGCATTTATTTAGTACATGCTTTATAGCAAACATTGCTAAATTCTATTGGAGATTCAGACAAATTTATAACATAGTTCTTGCAATATAAACTTATGCTAATGATACTAAAGCTTGAGTAAAAATATATAAAAACTTTAAAAGTATTATGATTTTTAACTTAAGGATATAACATTTAGCATGATTAATTTCCTGATAAATGGTGTCAATACTAACTTCAGTAAGTGTTCATAAAAGTAGAGACCACTTTTGGCAAAGGATTTTATGGAGAAGATCTGAGTGTTTTTCTCCCTTGCTTGGCTAAATCCACTTCTTTCCAATGGTTCCTTGTAATCAACTCAGGTGCTGTTTCCCTAACAAACCTGCTTCACATGAACTCTTCTAATTTCCTATTGTCTCACTTTTTGGTCCTCCCATTCTTCACTGCATCTTCCCATGAATTTGTTACCTTGGACCTTCTCTAGCTCTCCAGCATAGGGGCCCCCAATGATAGTTAGGCTGGTTGTGCTTTGCACAGTGTTAATCCTATATGGCTATTGTGGATTTATCCCAGGTGGATGCTTTCTCTGCCTTTCTCAAAATTACATGCTTCCCTTTGAGAATGAAATAATTCACTGTCTCTGGATTAAACAGTTCTAGGATCAGGCATACTTCCTTGGTCATGTCTTAAACCATATTTTGACCAAGAAAAATTAACTTAGCTGCTTGACCCAGGAAATACCTGCTTCTGAAAGACTAGACTGAGTCCACTAACCAGCTTATCATTTAAGACTAAATGACTAACAAGTTTTTTTTATCAAGCGTTGCTTTTCAAGACTCTCACCCTACTTTGACCACCAATAAATCTTACTCAATCCCAGCCATTTCCCTAATTTCCAAGACACACATTAAAATCTTTCAGCTCAGATCTGAAAACCCTATAAACACTTTTCCCTAATTTTTTCACTTTTGAGATACTAGCAAGACTGTCAAGTTGTTCTCCATTACTACAGTAGACCTAATAAACTTAGCTTTTTTGAAGTCAGCAGTCAATACCTTCTAAATGCAAATTCCTTTCTACTGCTCTACCCTCTTCCATTTGATTTGATCTCAGACGATATTATACCCAAACAATTTAAGCAGTAGAAATTCTAATGATTATAGAATGATGACATCCTAAATCTCCATATGGAAGAAAGAAAAAGAACCTGTTGAAATTCTAAAATCCATAAGTTAAGTGGCTGTAGATTCTTGTTTTAAGAATGTATTCTTTGCTTTAGAGTCTGCAATTGCAAGATTCCATAGGTACTTGAGCAGTATTTCCTCATTAATTTGATACTTAACTCTAATAATTACTAAACTATGTACCAGGCATGAATCTAAGAGTCTTACATATATTATTTTATTTTATCTTTACAAAATGTTTAAGTTTAAAAGTTCCACATATGACTAGAAAACTGTCACAAAAAGACAGAGTAACTTGTCTTTAGGCACAAAGTTAGTAATTGGCATATACAGAAATGAAATCCATGTGGTATCACAGCAAAACTGAGACTTTATGCCTCTATGGTGTACTACCTTCTTGAAATATATGAAGTTCTGGTTTGCTTTAAAGTGGCATATGGACACATTGATTGTGACCACATTTGAAACATTCACCAGACAGGTGATAGGTGATTTATTCTTCTCATATTGTGAATTTAAACATTGTTTTATAGCTCTCACTGTTATAAATTTTGCATGCTAATTTCTTGTATAGTAATTTTATGTAAAACGCATGAGTACCTTTTGTTTGAAAATCCTGAATGTCTCCATATATTAACACCATTTAACATTTTGTTTTTGTTTCTATGTCAAATTTGAGTGGTTTAAGATAAAATAATACATATTTCAAAACTCTTGATTATAGTGGTGACTATAAAATGCTTAGTTATTTTTAAAAACAAGGAGAGATTATCTAATAAAAATTACTAGAATAGATATAGCAAAATTATTGTTGTTACCCTGTCCTCATTTCCAAGGCTACCTTCCCTGGCGTTATGATTTTAATTGTCTTTATGTTTATATTACTAGACATGATGGATTAACAAAATAAACCACAGTTGAGATTAAGGTTTGAGAGGGTGGCTTATATTTAATATTACTAAAGTGTGAAAATATATACACAGTACGGTCATCATTTAATATATAGAATTGCATCTCTGCAGTATGAACATTTTATGATATTTTTTAAATGTTTGAATTGTAATTTATCTTTCAACTTACATTAAATGTTTGGTAAGAGAAACATAATCCACTTTTGGAGCAATAATGTAACCTGTGCTCATAAGACAATGCTCATGTTTTCTTTTCTGTGTATTTAATACTTCCTAACTAATCTCCTTATCTCTAGTTCTGAATTTCTCTGTACACTGGTGACAAACTGATTTTCTTAAAATGTAAGAATAATCTTAAACCTGTTATTAAAATCATAAATTTAAATTTCCTTTCATGACCTTCAATGTCCTCCACAATTGGACAACAACTACCTGATATTAAAATCACTCAGGATTATTTTTTTTTCCAATGGGCAAAATTCTTTTTCATTGAATTTATTTATTTCCAGGTTTACTGAGGTATAATTGGCAAAAATTTTATATATTTAGATTGTACAATATGATTTTTTGAAGTTGTACAACATGATAATTTATTATTTGTATATGGTGTAAAATGCTTACTAGATCAAGTTAATTAACGCATCCATCACTTCACAGTTACTATTCTTTTGTTCATTTTTGTTTTTCATGGTAAGAACATTTAAGATGTACTCTCTTAGTAAATTTCAAGTATACTATACAGTATTATTAACTATAATCACCATGCTGTATGTGATATCCTCAGAACTTATTCATCTTATAACTGAAATTTTGTACCTTTTAACCAATATTTTCCCATTTCTCTCACTGCCCACCATTCTACTCTCTGGTTCTATGAATTTGACTTTTTTAGATTCCACATATAAGTGAGATCATATAGTATTTATCTTTCTATGTGTGGATTATTTCACGTAACACGATGTCCTCCTGATTTATCCCTGGTGTTTCAATGGGCAAAAACTCTTCAAAAAATGTGACAACTGTTTATTTACTTGCAAAAGGATAAATTTGGACTCCTACCTCACACCATATACAAAAATTAACTCAAATTTATATTGATTAAAAATGAATAACATAGAGCTTCCCTGGTGGCGCAGTGGTTGCGCGTCCGCCTGCCAATGCAGGGGAGCCGGGTTCGTGCCCCGGTCTGGGGGGATCCCGCGTGCCGCGGGGCGGCTGGGCCCATGGGCCGTGGCCGCTGACCTTGCGCGTCCGGAGCCTGTGCTCCGCAACGGGGGGGGCCGCGGCGGGGGGAGGCCCGCATACCACAAAAAAAAAAAAAAAGAATAACATAGAAGTTCTGATGAAGAAACTCTCCCAGAAGACTCTAGCAAGTGATAGAAATAGATAACAACAGAAAAAAGAGAAAGATGAAGAATAGAGTAAAAGTGGTGATGAATATTAATATTCCCAGAAGGAAGGAGGGGAATAAGTAAAAAAAAGTAGTGATTTTTTTATGGTCTTTTTTACTTTTATTTTCTGTGATTTCATACTTCTTTCACTGACAAATTGCTTCCACTGAAATATGTATCTGTACCTCTAGATTTGTCTTGAAACCTTAGAAGAGCACCACAAGGCATAAGGGAAAAGAATCTGAAATTGAGAAAGTTGTCAAGACTTGAGAAGGTGCTTTGCACCCCTGGGCTCTCAGTCATGAACTGAGCTGTTCCTATGCCCTATATGTGGGTGCTGGTCACACCCACATTTTAAATGTCTTTGTCATATACTTAAGAGCCTCTGTGTATGAAGATGTATCCTTTATGCAGATCTGTGGAACTGCTGTCATAATTCTCAATCTAGATTTTTTTAGCTTTATTCAAGTGTAATGGCCAATTAAATATTGTGTATATTTAAGGTACACAACTTGATGATTTGATATACATATACATTATGAACTGATCACCACAATCAAGGTATTGACATATCCATCACCTCACACAGTTACCTTTGTATATGTGTATGTAATGAGAACATAAGATTTAGTCTCTTAGCAAATTTTTTTAACATTTTATTTTATATTGGAATATAGTTGATTAACAATATTGTATTAGTTTCAGTTGTACAACAAAGTGATTCTGTTATACATATACATGCATCTATTCTTTTCAAATTCTTTTCCCAGTTACCTTGTTACATAATATTGAGCAGAGTTCCCTGTGCTATATAGTAGGTCCTTGTTGGCTATCCATTCTAAATATAGCAGTGTGTACATGTCAATCCCAAACTCCCTAGTTATCCCTCGCCGCCCTACCCTTCCCCCCTGGTAACCATAAGTTCCTTCTCTAAGTCTGTGACTCTGTTTCTTATTTGTAAATAAGTTCATTTGTATCATTTGTTTTTAGATTCCACATATAAGTGATAGCATACGCTATTTCTCTTTCTCTGTCTGACTTACTTCATTTAGTATGACAATGTCTACATCCATCCATGTTGCTGCAAATTCCATTATTTCATTCTTTTTAATGGCTGAGTAACATTCCACTGTATATATGTACCACATCTTCTTTATCCATTCTTCTGATGAACATTTAGGTTGCTTCCCTGTCTTGGCTATTGTAAACAGTGCTGCAATGAATATTGGGGTGCATGTATCTTTTTGGACCATGTTTTTCCCCAGGTATATGCCCAGAAGTGGGATTGCAGGATCATATGGTAGCTCTATTTTTAGTTTCTTAAGGAAACTCCATATTTTTTCCATAGTGGCTGCACTATGGAATTTACAATCCCACCAACAGTGTAGGAGGTTTCCCTTCTCTTCACACACTCTCCAGCATTTGTTGTTTGTGGATTTTTTGATGATAGCCATTCTGACTGGTGTGAGGTGATATCTCATTGTAGTTTTGATTTGCATTTCTCTAATAATTAGCAATGCTGAATATCTTTTTATGTGCATCTTGGCCATCTGTGTCTTCCTTGGAGAAATGTCTATTTAGGTCTTTTGCCCATTTTAGGATTATTTTCTTTGTTTAAATTAATATATTTCTTTGATGCCTTTGTGCTTTGATCCTCTTTTTCCTTTAGCCTGGCATTTATTCTACTCTCTTGTCAGCTAATACCTTTTATTTTCAAGATCTACTACCATTGAAAGCTGGAAGATATCTACTTAGTTAAAATTAGGTGTTTGGGCTTCCTTGGATCTTTTCATATCTCTTCACTGAGGCTGTGATTTTTTTTTTTTTTTTCTGTATTATTGACTTAGGGTATTATTTACATCATTACTTTTTACCTTTGAAGGTAGGAAAAGATTTAATCATCTTACATCCAAGACAGGTAACCACAGGGCCTTCAAAAGTTAGGTGTTTTATTGTACTGAATGATGGATTCCCATTTATTATTTCTCAGGATTCTATGTGAATAGTATGGCATATACTATTTTCTAAATAATGTCTAATCCTAAAGGATTTTTAAATGTTTGTACTATGAAAAATGATATTAAAACAAAGTGGATTATTTAACTTAAATAAAACATAAAAGAAATTAAAATCTTCCAGTTTCTAAAGTAAATATAGAGGGCAAAATCATGACATATTTTTAAATAAATACATTGATATGAGAATAAGAATGTGAAGAGTTTCATTATGTATTATAATTCTAGGAAAGAAAGCCAAATGTCAAAGTTAGAATACATACTTTCAGGACAAATTTAAAGAAGAGTTTGCTATGCTAAATAAATAAGCAGGTAGCATAGGTGACATAGCAGCTAAAATATGTGTAAGTTCTAGCAAGATTTAGACAAATTTTATAGATCATGAATTCATGTGTAATTTAGAAATCAATTAAGAAAATGTATTAAAAATCATTTTTGATAGTATTAAGGATATATACAAAAGTAATGAAACATTGAAAGAAGCCTTAATAATAGTACTAATATTAGTATTAAAAATTATACCCAAATTACTAGTAATCAATATCATAAATGGGATAACTCCCAGGGAGCCCCAAACAATGGCAGCCTAAATTCATGCCTCCCAATATCCTTCAAAAACAAAACAGAACATCAAAAAAAAAACCACATAAAACTACCAAAAAAAAAACCACACCCATAACTGGAATGTAACTGGAAAATAAAAGATGCCTAAACTTTACATTACCTGCATATTAAAAAAGCAAAACAGGGCTTCCCTTGTGGCGCAGTGTTTGAGAGTGTGCCTGCCGATGCAGGGGACACGGGTTCGTGCCCTGATCCGGGAGGATCCCACATGCTGTGGAGCGGCTAGGCCTGTGAGCCATGGCCGCTGAGCCTACGCGTCTGGAGCCTGTGCTCCGCAATGGGAGAGGACACAACAGTGAGAGGCCCACATACTGCAAAAACAAAACAAAACAAAACAGCAAATCCCAACAAGCAATCTTTCACACCTTTGTCACAGCCTTTGTCATGAACAAGGATAGTCCAAGAAAAACTGCACATAAAAGACAAGAAGGGGGGCTTCCCTGGTGGTACAGTGGTTGAGAGTCCGCCTGCCAATGCAGGGGATGTGTGTTCGTGCCCCGGTCCGGGAAGATCCCACATGCTGCGGAGCGGCTGGGCCCGTGAGCCATGGCCGCTGAGCCTGCGTGTCTGGAGCCTGTGCTCCGCAACAGGAGAGGCCACAATAGTGAGAGGCCCACGTACCACAAAAAAAAAAAAAAAAAAAAGACAAGAAGGGACCCAGCAGCATATCTCAAATTGCTCTATAACTTCTCCATAAAGAGACCTCCACCCTATGTGTGAAAATACCAAAAGAAAAAAAAAATGTTCTGGTAGGTACTGCTTACAGGGCTTAAAACATGCAATTTGAGGTAGTTGTCTTTGAAAAGTATAATTTTGGGGAGGTGGGAGGAATGTATAAATAGGTTCCACTGGAAATTGAATGGTTAAAAGTAAAAGAAGAAAATGTGGAAATTTTAGGGCACTGAAAAATTCTTTCAAAAGAACACAAAGAAATGAAGTAAATGCAACTCCTGTCCCCAATACCAATTAAAATAATATAAATTAAACAAATTGGGCCATCCTATACTGACAGAAGAGAAAGGGTCAAAGAGACATAGGAAATGCTTTTGCTTCTGGCCAGACTGAAGTAACAAGCAACTGGATTTAACTTCCTACCTTAAACAATAACAATAACAAAACAGACAATCTATGAAATAATGGTTTGAAGATACTGGATATGGGGAAACGAATGACCGTGACCCCTGATAGATGGGAAGCAAATGAGGTGAGTACTACAATTGCCCCAGCTTACTACCTTGAGATAGTTTCCAGGCCATCACATGCTGTGGAGCGGCTAGGCCTGTGAGCCATGGCCGCTGAGCCTACGCGTCTGGAGCCTGTGCTCCGCAATGGGAGAGGACACAACAGTGAGAGGCCCACATACTGCAAAAACAAAACAAAACAAAACAGCAAATCCCAACAAGCAATCTTTCACACCTTTGTCACAGCCTTTGTCATGAACAAGGATAGTCCAAGAAAAACTGCACATAAAAGACAAGAAGGGGGGCTTCCCTGGTGGTACAGTGGTTGAGAGTCCGCCTGCCAATGCAGGGGATGTGTGTTCGTGCCCCGGTCCGGGAAGATCCCACATGCTGCGGAGCGGCTGGGCCCGTGAGCCATGGCCGCTGAGCCTGCGTGTCTGGAGCCTGTGCTCCGCAACAGGAGAGGCCACAATAGTGAGAGGCCCACGTACCACAAAAAAAAAAAAAAAAAAAAGACAAGAAGGGACCCAGCAGCATATCTCAAATTGCTCTATAACTTCTCCATAAAGAGACCTCCACCCTATGTGTGAAAATACCAAAAGAAAAAAAAAATGTTCTGGTAGGTACTGCTTACAGGGCTTAAAACATGCAATTTGAGGTAGTTGTCTTTGAAAAGTATAATTTTGGGGAGGTGGGAGGAATGTATAAATAGGTTCCACTGGAAATTGAATGGTTAAAAGTAAAAGAAGAAAATGTGGAAATTTTAGGGCACTGAAAAATTCTTTCAAAAGAACACAAAGAAATGAAGTAAATGCAACTCCTGTCCCCAATACCAATTAAAATAATATAAATTAAACAAATTGGGCCATCCTATACTGACAGAAGAGAAAGGGTCAAAGAGACATAGGAAATGCTTTTGCTTCTGGCCAGACTGAAGTAACAAGCAACTGGATTTAACTTCCTACCTTAAACAATAACAATAACAAAACAGACAATCTATGAAATAATGGTTTGAAGATACTGGATATGGGGAAACGAATGACCGTGACCCCTGATAGATGGGAAGCAAATGAGGTGAGTACTACAATTGCCCCAGCTTACTACCTTGAGATAGTTTCCAGGCCATAGGTGAGGGAGGGGAAACTTAGAGCTCACAAGCCTCCTAAAGTTAAGGATATGCAGCTGAAAATCTAGGGCAATTAAGATGGCTAGAGATTACAGAGATTATTGCTGATGGATCTGTTTGAGGGTTAGGGAATGCATTCAAGGTCCTGGCAGTATACAAGCACTCCCCAGCTTTGACTTCTGCTGAGCTGTCCTCTTGTCTTCTCTGCTCTTGCACATGGTCTCACATTCAGCCAGGGATGTATGGATAACACTCACAAATCTCCCCCAAGAGTGTGTGCAATCTTGCTCATGACCATAGTCTTCCAGACCACTGAAGTTACATGTGAGCTCTTCAAAGCACAGTATGCCTGTCTCATTCCCCAGAATGCCCTGATCAATTTCGGACTATTCTGCCAGCTTCTTGCTTTTCCCAGTCAGGACTGCAACCTGCTGATAGCTGCAGCACTGGCCTTCTCCATTCATTTTCCATTGGTATTGCTATGGTTTCTAATATCCAGGGGCATGGAGTATTTCTGCTCCACTCCAATTTCAAACAGCTCCTTCCTACAGCAAACTGTGGTTTTCAACACTACTTAGCCAATGTAGAAGTTGGTGGGGAGGGTAGAGGGAGAGTATGGAGCAGCCACAGGCTAAAACTCAACAGACCCTCATCATTCTTAACTGAATTTCAGTCATTTGTCTTGAATAGATGCCTCTCAATTTGTTGTTTGCCTCCAGACCTGTTTTATATCATTTCATTTAGTTTATCATTGATTTGTGAAGAAAGGTTTTTTTGTGTGTTTCTCTGCCATTCTGCAATCCTTTTTATCAGAGTCACTGTTGTCTGTTTCCAGATTGTTTGGCTGAGATGGTCTCAGAGAACTCCCTGGCTGCCCTTTTCAGTCATCATTGATAATGAAACAATAATGGAAAAACCTGAGATGCCCTTAATTAGGAGAAATCCAACCATCACATTATAATAAAGGCTTTATGTATACAGCTTGAGAGGCATCATATTAATCTGTAGGTGGATGGTTTTTTTTAGTCCCAGCTCAGCTCCAAACGATATATGTGGCATAGGCCATTCACGTTTTTTCTCCAAATCTCAATTTCCTCATATAGAATAGAGGTATTTGCCTAGATTTTTTAAAAGCTTCTTTCATCTCAGAAATTCTATGGTCCTGTGAGAAAATAGCTAGGATGTCAGTTTTACAAGAAATACCTGGGAAGATTAAAGTAAATGTGGTTGATGAGGGAATTGTCCCTAATCTAGGGAGGCAGAAAATGGAGTTGAACACCTATTGCTATGTGTGAATATTACTATTGTAATCAGTGTTTAATTTGAGGTATATGTTGTTATACATAATTAGCCTTAGATGTCAATCATGAAAAAGACTGTACTTGCCAGAAATATTTTTTTTCAAGACATTTTAAAAGATGTGGGAGAATGTGTGGAAAGGTACTGGGATTATATATTAGATGTAATGACATTGAACTGGCAGGAGACAAGCTAATGTATCTTTTGGATGTTGAAACTCAATGCTCCCCAGGCTGGATACTGTGAGGTCGAATATCATTAAGTTGAACAATTTTCTTTCAAAAATTTCCTTAAATGAATTTAATTTTCTTAATTAAAGTGACTAAATGTAAAATCATATGATGGCTCAAAGGTCAAATGCTTGCTCCACTTTAAGAAATGTAAAACTAGCCAAATTGAATGATTTATTATAAAGGAAATTAAATTCAATTATTCACTTGAGGAAACTGCAGAAGATTATCTTTGGTATTTGTAGGCACTCTTAAATACTGGCACTTAATACAGAATTTGCCCTAGCATTGGTCTCTTGACAGTGACACTGTGATACATGAACATAATTTTTATTGTAAATGCCCAAGACTGAAAGAAGTCAAAGTTTCCTAAATCAGATTCCAGAAGTGGCTATAATGAGAAATAAATAATATTTACATATATTTATATTCTGCATTAAATCTCTAATGACTACTTTCCACAATAAAGAGGAAAAATATTACTGTGTAAAAATATAACATAAGCACAAAATACACAAAGGATCAATACAAGTCAATGGATAAAGTGAACAGATCATCTTAACAAGCTTTTTCAGTAAACAGTCAGCAATTATTATTTGGGTTCCTAATGAATATTTATTATTGGGCAGTTTTTTACATACCATTGATAAGATGTAAATGATACAAGAGTTAAGTTATTTGTAGTTTAGTTAAAATCAAGTTAGGATTGTGTAGTTGGTGTTTTCTATCCATTGACTTTAATGTGCATATTAATTATCTGAGGATTTGTTAAAATGCAATTCTAATTTAGTAGATCTGGACTAAGGTCTGAGATTCAGCATTTCCAGCAAGCTTCCAGGTGATACCAATGCTATTGGTTCAAGAACCAGACTGAGTAACAGGAGCTAAAAACGTCTTCAGTGTTCTTACACAAAATGTCTCAAGTGGTCATTTTTAGAATATATGAATTGATGATCATACGTGTGTGGAAATTTTACTCTCTTATACCATATTCTTTTTTTTTTTGAAGATGTTGGGGGTAGGAGTTTATTAGTTTATTTATTTTTGCTGTGTTGCGTCTTCGTTTCTGTGTGAGGGCTTTCTCTAGTTGTGGCAAGCGGGGACCACTCTTCATCACGGTGCGCGGGCCTCTCACTATCGCGGCCTCTCTTGTTGCGGAGCACAGGCTCCAGACGCGCAGGCTCAGTAGTTGTGGCTCATGGGCCTAGTTGTTCCGCGGCATGTGGGATCCTCCCAGACCTGGGGTCGAACCCGTGTCCCCTGCATTGGCAGGCAGATTCACAACCACTGTGCCACCAGGTAATATTCTTAATGAATGAATGCTTTAGTGAGACAAGAAAGGAAACAATTAGCAATAAATTATTCTTCAGTATACTTTAATTTTGTATTGTTTAATATTTGTATGTTTAGTTTTGGTCTTTCCAATTTTGAAAATGCATTTTACTCAGTTATCGTATCACTTTGTATTTTTTATTTCCCTAATAACTAACTCATTGTTTTATTGTTTATTGTTTTATAAATAAGCATTCTTTGAGGGGTTCAATGCCCACCAAATGCAGAGGAGTTCCTTTGCCAAAATAGGAATACGGAATGTTGGAAGGGACATTAAATAAGCCAAGTTCAAAGAAATTATTTTTGTGCCAAAAATAAATCAATCTAGACCTTAAGAATAAGTCATTAGGAAAATGTAAAAAATAGCGTGTTTTCTTGATCTGAAATGAACAACTTTAAAAAGCTTTAAAAATGTTGGATGTGTATCCCCTTTAATGTTTGTCTCATTAGTTTCTTATGTTAAGAATGGTATTTCTGTTGAGCACTACTTTGTCATTGCTTAGACTATTTTTTTTCTTCTACTCTTTCAGGAACATTTAAAAATTTTTCTGAATCCAATCAGTATTGGCTTTCACCTTTAACTCCCATCTCTTTTCTTCCCTTCTTGCTGGCTTGGGCACTTTCTTATGGTATTTCAAATCCTAAATATCACCAGGCCATTCATGAAAGGATTCTCCTCTTGGATTCCATCTTGATATGAAATATTAGAAGAGCAGACACTGAAGAAAAATGAAGTAATATGAAAATCAGAACTTCATTAGAGTTAGTTTTTCTCTGGGGATGGGTAATCGCTTCAAAATTTGTAATCATTGCAAATCACTAAAAATGTTACTCTTAAACAAGTTGATTATAAATAACAGGAAGTCATGGGGAAACTTCCTTAATGAATGAGTGCACTTTACATCCCAGCCAACCACAAGTCAGAGGAGTTGTGGGGAAGTAACCCTTTCCTGTCTGATTAAAAGGCTGACTTTATACTTAAGACCCCCTGAAAGATCTCATTAAAAGAAGCAGGTGGGAGACCCCAAAAATTCAAAATATCACAGTATGGAGTGGAGCAAGGAGTACTGAGAGAAACAAATCTTCTTCTTTGGGAAAAAGAGGACAATTGTTTGAAAATGAATAAATTTTTACAACATTCATTACTCAAATTACTTGTTTTCAGTTTTCAACAGTTAATTCAGATGCATGCAATAGAATTTTTTGTGCTTCAATATGCAAGATGCAGGATACCTGAGGAAAATGTTAAGCCAGAGGGTAGGACGCTCAGGTCAGAAGGGAAGAAAACCGTATATTGGGGTGGAAATTTGTTCCCTCAGGCAAAGAGGCATTTTTTATTGTTTGCATAGATCTAACAGGCATTGAAATTCGCTATTATGTGAAAAATCTGCTTGGTTTAATGAAATCTTTAACACATACTAATAAAGGGGCATATACTGAGAGAAATTATTCTGTCAGTCATCAAAAAAACATAATGCTATTATAGTCTTTAAATGGAAAGAAAAGAGCAAGAGGTGAGATCTGAGTGAGCAATTTGCATTACTGTTTATGCAGTAAATGACAAGGGGTTATAAGAAAAAAAAAAAAATGCAACTGATATTTCAGGTGAAAGCAATGTGTTTTCTTCCTCTAAGTGAAAAGTACACATGGAGGTTAGGCCAATCTGTCAGAATTAGGAGGTCAACAACTGGCTTGATTCAAATGTCTGCAGGGTCATTCAGGTGACATTAACCAGTAAAGCAGGCCAAATATGTTAAGGCTTTGTTCACATATGAAAATATCTGTATGAATGTTATTCACTTCCATACTACTCATTGTTTATTGGGGGCTGCAGAATTCTGAAATGGTCCACAAAATTCCCACCTTTTTTTTTGTGGTATGAGGGCCTCCCTCTGTTGTGGCCTCTCCCGTTGCGGGGCACAGGCTCCGGACGCGCAGGCTCAGCGGCCATGGCTCACGGGCCCAGCCGCTCCGCGGCATGGGGGATCCTCCCAGACCGGGGCGCGAACCCGGTTCCCCTGCATCGGCAGGCGGACGCGCAACCACTGCGCTACCAGGGAAGCCCAAAATTCCCACGTTTTTGCAGGCTCTGTATAATCTCCTCTGCTTGAGTGTGGGCAGGGCTGTGAATATCATGAATTTCATACACATAATTAGACTATGTTTTATGTCAAAGTGAAGAGATTTTGCAAATATAATTATGGTCCTAATTCAATTGATTTTAAATTATTCAAAACTGAGATTATCTAGGTGGACCAGATCTAATCAAATGAGCCCTTCAAAAGGACTGGCCTCTTTTCAAAATCAGAGACTTTTGAAGCATGAGAGAAATTATCCTGCTGCCTTTGGAAATAAAAACAAAACAAACAAACAAAAAAAACAGCTAAGTTGTGAGAGGTCTATAGAGGAAATCCTGTATCAAGGAGCTGTGGGCAGTATCTTGGAGCTGAGAGTGACCCCCAACCAACAACAAACAAGCAAAATGGAACTTCTGTCCTACAACTGCAAGGGATTAAATTCTGCCAACAATCTGAATGAGCTTCATGAGAGTATTGAGCTTCAGTTGAGATCCTAGCCAGGCCAACATATAGATTTTTCAGCCCTGTGAGTCCCTAAGTAAGAACCCAGCTAATATATGCCAGACTCCTGACCTATAGAATCTATGAGATAACAAATAAGTATTTTTTTAAGCTTCAAAATGGTATTACCATTTTGGAAGACAGTTTAGCAGTGTCTTAAAAGGCTGGATGTAGTCTTACCATACAATTCGGAAATTGTGCTCCTTGGTATTTACCTAATTATTTGAAAATTTATATGTACACGAAACTTTGTATCCAAATGTTTATAGCGTAGTTATCCATAATTGCTAAAATGTGGAAGCAACCAAGATGTTCTTCCATAGGTGAATGGATGAACAAACTGCGATGCATTCATATGATGGACTATTATTCAACAATAAGGAGAAACAAGCTATCAAGTTGTGAAAAGATATGAAGGAGCATTAAATGCATATTCCTCAATGAAAGAAGCCAATCTGAATAAGCTAAATAATGTATGATTCCAAATATATGAGATTTTGGGAAAAGTAATAGTCTCGAGATAGTAAAAAGACCAGTGGTTGCCAGGGGAGGAGAGGAGAGGTGAAGAGGTGAAGCATAAAGGATTCTTAAGGGGAGTGAAACTATTCTGTATGTGGATACATGACGTTATGCATTTGTTAAAATCCAAAAACATAGAACTGAAGAACACAATGAATGAACCTTAACTTAACGTATAGATGTTAGTTAATAATATTGTCCTAATATTGATTTATCAGCTGTAACAAATGTACCACACCAATGCAAGATGTTAATAATAGGGGAAATTGTGTACATAGGGAGAGGTATATGAGAACTGTATTGTCCGTACTATCTGCTCATCTTTTCTGTAAATCTAAAACTGTTCTAAAAACAAAGTCTATTCATTTCAAATGAAAAGTAGCATTTCAAATGGAAGAATTTTGGCCTCAGTGAGAGGGTGTGGTGAGTATGTGACAAACTTTTTCTAAAGAGTGCTCCTGCTACTCAACTCTGGGATTTTTTTTTTTTTTTTTGTGGTACGCGGGCCTCTCACTGTTGTGGCCTCTCCTGTTGCGGAGCACAGGCTCCGGACGCACAGGCTCAGCGGCCATGGCTCACGGGCCCAGCCGCTCCGAGGCAT